>NC_062547.1:62899220-63206446 GCF_016906955.1 Phacochoerus africanus | reverse complement strand
GGATCAGCTGGGGTGTTAGAGGATAGAGTCTGATTGCCCTAGGGGAGGTCAGAATGAATTGTCTCTACTGTTAGTGGTATCCTTTATCTTCTACTTCACAAATCCTTGGACCCTGGTTTAGGGAGGTGGAGACTAATCCTCCCCAAACTATGGGGAAATGGAGACAATTCTGTGTGGAGGAAGGGAGGGGACTGGGTTACTCTAGGCAAAGGCCAGAAGGGACACCTTGTTCCCTACCACCCACCTCACCTTCTCCAGAGTGACTGGATTACTAGGATTCTGCCCAGGCAGAAGTCACGTCCCCTCCCAGCCCCTAGAGGGTGAGGTCCTTGCACCTCCATCCTCTGAGCTCCCCACACTCTCCAGCAGCACCCTCATTTCTAGGGGAACATGCTCTTCACCTCTCTAGTTTCTGAGGACTAGGGCCTCTTCTCCCTCCACCCATCCCAAAGCAGCTCCACCTGGGTCTTTTTTTTTTTTTTTTGGCTGCACTGTGGCATATGGAGCTCCCAAGCCGGGGATCAGATCTGAGCCACAGCCTTGACTAAGCCGCAGATGTGGCAACCGCCAGATCCTTAACCCACTGTGCTGGGCTGGGGATTGAACCCATGTCCCAATGCTCCCAAGACACTGCTGATCCCATCCCAGGAGCTCCACCCACCTGGGTCTTTATTGCTATTGTCTTCCTCTTCCTTGGGAAGTTCTCTCCTTTCATCCATCCCTCTCCTTCTGAAACATACAGCCTGCCAAGACCAGTCAAGAAGAGACAGACAATTTGACAGGCTGGTCACTAGAAGTGAAATTGAGTCTGTAATTTGAAAACTCCCAGCAAATAAAAGTCTGGATTGGACATCTTCACAGGGGAGTTCTAACAAACATATAAAGAATTAATACCTATCTTTCTCAAACTATTCCAAAAAATTGAAGAGGAGGAAACACTCTCAAACTCATTTTAGGAGGCTACCATTGCTTGATACCCAAACCAGACAAAGACATTACAAAAAAAGAAAATTACAGGCTAATGTCTTTGATGAATATACATGCAAAAAAAAAAAATCCTCAAAAAATATTAGCAAACTGAATCCAACAATTCATAAAAAGGATCATACACCATAATCAAGTTGGATTTATTCCAGGGTCACAAGAATGGTTCAACACATGCAAATCAATCATTGTGATATACCACACTAATAAAAGGAAAGATAAAAATCACACCATCATCTTAATAGATGCGGAAATATCATTTGACACATGTTGGGTGCAGCATTAAAAAGACCAAAAAAAAAAAATTGCATCAAAACCACCCCCAAACCTAGGTGGGTTAAGGCTCTGGCATTGCCATGAGCTGTGGTGTAGGTTGAACATGCGGCTCAGATCTGGCGTTGCTATGGCTCTGGCATAGGCCGGCAGCTGTAGCTCCTCCAATTAGACCCCTACCCTGGGAACCTCCATATGCCCCAGGCGAGGCCCTTAATAAAAAAGGAAAAAAAAAAAAAAAAAAAAGAAAAGAAAATTCCGGCCTAAATGTGGCCCAGGCCAAAAACCTTGGAATTAGCTGTGACTCTTCTCTCACACTGAGCTAGGAGGTAAATGGGCCCCTGGGCTGAGAACAACTGGGACTTCTTAGGCCAATAAATTGGGCCTTGTTTCTTTTTGACACCTCAAGGAAAAAGTTAATGGCAGGAGCTGAGTTCTGCTTAAGTAGAAAGGTAAGATAACCACTCCAACTACTCCCGGGGTCAAGGAGAGCTCACCAATTACACAGGCACAGTAAGACTCCTAGGGGTCAAAAAGGGAGGGGGTGCCAGGCCATAATAAGTCCTGATACTGTCCCGGCACTCTTTGCTCTGGAATCTGTCTTTGCCAAAAGATTCTCACACATACTGGGGAGGGTCTTGTGTCCAGTCAGGTGTGAGAAATAAAATAAAATAACTGGGGGAGTTCCCATCATGGCTCAGCTGTTAGTGAACCTGACTAGTATCCATGAGGATGTGGGTTTGATCCCTGGCCTCACTCAGTGGGTTAAGGATTTGTTGCCATGAGCTGTGGTGTAGGTCACAGACATGCCTTGGATCCAGCACTGCTGTGGCTATGGTGTAGGCTGACAGCTACAGCTTTGATTCGACCACCCTTAGCCTGGAAACCTCCATTTGTCTTGTGTGCGGCCCTAAAAAAAACCCAAAAACCAAAAACAAACGAAAAACCCCACAAAACAAACAAACAAGATAATTGGCTAAAGGTAAAAAAAAACGACCCGGAAGAACCGGAAGAACCGAGCTATAGAAGTCTTTTAAATCACCTCTCTGGTGTGCTCCTCACTCAGGGGGGACACATACACCTGCACTCCTCTTTAGGGTGTGTATTACTTCTTTGCTTCCGACTTAAAAAAAAATAAAGTTTATACCTGTTTTCACAGTCTTCGCCTCCTTGAAAAATTCTTGCTTTCAACAGGGGACAAGAATCAGGGCAATTCTGCTCTCAGCTTCTGATTAGTCTAGTGGGTAGGATTCCTGATTTTCAACCAGGCTGCCCAGGTTCAGTCCCTGAGCGGAAAATTAAGATCTCACTCCAAGCCATCACTCACTGCTGTCTCTCTGAGATCAATACCATATCCAACCTGTTAGCAAATCCCATCAGCTCCCCCCTTTTGTTGGCCTATCATATTGCAGCTAGAGAAAGCCAGTCAAAATGTAAGTCAGGGGAGTTCCCATTGTGGTGCAATGGAAAACAAGTCCGACTAGAGAACCATGAGGTTGAGGATTTGATCTGTGGCCTCGCTCAGTGGGTTAAGGATCCCGTGTTGTTGTGAGCTATGGTGTAGGTTTCAGATGTGGCTCAGATCTGGCGTTGCTGTGACTCTGGCGTAGGCCAGCGGCAAGAGCTCCAATTAGACCCTTAGACTGGGAACCTCCATATGCCGTGGGTGCGGCCCTAAAAAAAGACAAAAAGACACACAAAAAAAATGTAAGCCAGGCCTTATCCTCTGCTCAGAACCCTCTGTGGCTCCCACCTTTCTCAGAGTAGAAACCTAAGTTCTTCCAGCACCCCATCAGGACTTGCAAGATCTGGGCTTTTAAGACCCCAACCCTCTTCTTCTCCAACTCTCCCCCTCACCCATCCTGCCTCATTGGTCTCTTGGCTGTTCCTTAAGGCACAGGCAAGCCTCAGGATCTTTGCACAGACTGCATTGTTTCTGGATGGCTCTTCTGCAGATATCTTCCTCCCTCCTTTCTAGTCTCTGTTTAAATGTTCCTCCTCAGAGAAGTCTTTCTCGTTTCCTTACCTCACTAGATTTGTCCTCCATAGGAATAGAATAAAATAAATAGAGTAGAATAGAATAAATAGAATATCCTCTTAAATTATGTATTTCTAATCACATGCATTATATATAATGTTCAGAGATCAGGATTGTGCTCTGTTTCGTCCGCTGTAGAACAGCATTGGTATTCTCTTGGAACTTGTTTGTTTGAATGAACATGTGCTCTCTGCCAGCTGGGTCTGGGGAAAAGTCAGGGAATGAAAAAGACCCTGCCTCTCTGCATGGAACTCACAGCCCTGTCCAGGGGGAGATAGTTGCTAAACAAATCATTCTGAGAGTACTTTTGCTGTGACTGAGGATGCACAGGGGCTGTGGCTGCCTTGACTAGGGTCTAGAACTGAGATCAGAAGCTGGAGAAGCCGTCAGAGAAAATGGCTGTTGAGCTGAGTCCTGAAGGATAAGTAGGAGTTGACTGCGCAGGTGAGAGGGAACAGAATTCTAGGCAGAAGGATCAGCATGTGCAAAGGCTTTGAGATGGGAGAGATGGCCTTGGTGGCCTTGGAAAAAACAGTCTCAGGTGGCTGGTGTGTGGATTGTGAGCGGAGAATGGTGAGTGATAAGCTAGAAAGGGCGGTTTTCTCCCCCATCCACCCCACACTCCTGAACTGTTCTTATTTTTGCTTCAAATCTCTACAGGGCTCTATCCTTCTGCCCCTTAATTTGTGTCCTGAGAGGCTGACTTGAATGGATCACTCAATAGACTCTTTTGCCTTTTGGATTGCAGTTAGGTTCAATCAATGGGGAGCCAAAGCAGGCACAGGAGGGAGGTAGAAGAGTGAGGTCGGGGTATTAATACCTCATCTCCTTTCCTGTGTGGTCCCTACAGGCTGGTTGTGTTTGTTGTCCAAAGATGCACAGGTTCTGCCAGACAGTCCTGTCTACATAGTCTTATATGGTCCAAGTTCCAGTAACCACTTATCCCCCGGTCTCAGGCCCCAGGTCCCAGGGGTGTTAATGGTTCCTAGCTGTCACTAGTTCTTGGGGTGCTGCACTATCCCTTTGAAAATAGTGCTTTTATTAATTTTTTTTCAAATTATCTCATTTGAGTGGCCTGTTTCCTGCCAGAACTATATCTTGCTCTCTTTTTTTTTTTTTTTTTAATTTGAGGTTAGGAGTTCCCCTGTGGTTCAGTGGGTTAAGGATCTGGTGTCCTCACTGCTGTGGTGTGGATTTGATCCATGGCCTGGGAACTTACATATGCCACAGATGCAGCCCCCCCCCAAAAAAAATTTGAGGTTAAATTTACATAACATAAAGTTAACCATTTTAAAGTGTACAATTTGATTTCCCCTTGTGGCACAGCTGAAATGAATCTGACTAATACCCATGAGGATGAGGGTTTGTCCCCTGGCCTTGTTCAGTGGGTTGGGGACCTGGCATCACTGTGAGCTGTGGTGTAGGTCACAGACGTGGCTCAGATCCCAAGTTGCTATGGCTGTGGCGTAGGCTGGCAGCTGTAGCTCTGATTTGACCAGCATATGGGAACTTCCATATGCTGTGGATGTAGCCCTAGAAAGCATAAAGAAAGAAACAAAGTGTAAAATTCAGTGGCATTTAGTATATTCGTAAATGCTGTGCAACCAACTGATTCAATCTAGTTTCAAAATTTTTTCATCACCTCAAAAGGAAATCTCATATCCATTCCCCCTGGGTACAGGCTTCACTCCTTATTGCTCTTCCCCCTGGCACCTGGTAATCACTGATCTGCTTTCTGTCTCTACGGATTTACCTATTCTGGACATTTCATGTAAATGGGATCATGCAATGTGAGACCTTTATGTATCTGGCTTCTTTCACCTTACATAATGGATACAGGGATCATCACATTATAGACGAATCAGTGCTTCATTCTTTATAGCTGAGTGATATTCCAATGTATGAACATACCCCATTTGTTTATCCATTCATCCATTGATGGACACTTGGGCTGTTTCCACCTTCTGGCTACTGTGAATAATGCTGCTATGAACATGTGACTTCACGTATCTGTTTGGGTCCCTGTTTTCAGTTATTTTGAGTATATTTTTAGGAGTGGAGCTTGGGAAGCATATATGGTTCCTCAAAAAAGGGGCCACCAAAATGTTTTTCCATGGTTTTCCCACCAGTAATGTACAAAGAGATTTCTCTTTTCATCTCTGCCACTTAAAATTTGCTGTGAGCTTCTGGAGCTCCAGTAAAATCCTTGCCCTGCAACCATGCCACTTTCTACCTTTACCCATTTCCAGATATCTTCCTGGAACTAGCTGTCTAGTCTGGCCACCCTGTCCACTTCCTCCCCTCCCACTCTGACCTCAGTCTATTGAGCTAGGCTGAGGACTCTGGTGACCTGGTAATCACAAAACCCTATCGCTTGCTAGGGCCTGGGCTCCATGACCTCTGGCACAGGTGATGGTACTTATTCCCACACTTCCTCAACCTCCCAAATGTGACTCATCTCCTCCTCCAGCTCCATGCCTCTGCTTATCCTGTTTCTTTTTATTATTATTACTCAAATGAATTTATCACATCTCTAGTTGTATAATGATCATAGTAATCCAATTTCCCAGGATGCTCATCTTGTTTCTAAATGCAGCCGTGATCAACACTGCTACCTCCCCGTCCTCTTCTCTGTCCAACTCCTGGAGTGATGTCATTGACCTGCTCCCCTGGCATCCACTGTCTTCCCAATACAGGTGACTTTCAGACACATTTTCTTCTGATGGCTCTAGCTGCCTCCTGGGTGTTCCCCTAAATGTCCCACAGATCTTTTAGACTCATCATAACCCAGGGTTTCTCAAACTTGGCACTGTTGACATTTGTGGCTGGATCATTCTCTGTGGTAGGGGCCATCCTGTGCTCTGTAGGATGATGAGCAGCATCTCTGGCTTCCACTCACAGGATACCTGTAGCACCTGCCCCTACACAGTGTGACAACCAAAAGTATCTTCAGACATTGCCAAATGTCCCCTGGCGGGACAATCTGCCCCAGCTGAGAATGGCTGGGATAGCCCAAATCAAACCACAAACTTGAAGTGCTGATGTTTGTCCAGTCCATGCTCTCTGCAAAGCTGGGGGTTGAGCACTCTGCAAACACCATCTCACCAGCTAGTCACCAATGTGGACATCCTCCACATCCCTTAAAAAAAAAAAAAAAAAAAAAAAGCTTCCATGTGCTTTAATTTTTTTTTTTTTTTGGTCTTTTTAGGGCATATAGAAGTTCCCAGGCTAGGAGCCAAATTGGAGCTGTAGCTGCTGGCCTACACCACAGCCATAGCAATGCTGGATCTGAGCCTCTGCTGTGACCTATACCACAGCTCATGGCAATGCTGGATTCTTAACCCACTGAGCGAGGCCAGGGGTCGAACCTGAGTCCTCATGGATATGAGTTGGGTTCATTTCCACTGAGCCACAATGAGAACTCCTCCTATGTGCTTTAAAACAAACCAGTCAACAGGGAGCTTCTCCCCTGCTCAAGTACCATTTGTGGCACCCCATTGCTCACCAGATCAACCTGCAGCCACTTGGACTGGACTTCAAGCCCTGCACCTCTCGAGCCTCCTTGTCTCTCACACCCCAAGGCCAGGGAAAGCCACTGCCAAGCTACACCCACCAGTTTTTCTGTGGGTTCCACCCCCTTTCCTGCACCTGTTGAAATCCAACCTCTCCCTGAAGTCCTGGCTCAGATGTCACATCCCTCACGTCGCCTTCCCTGGCCTCCCTTCTGCCTCCTCCAAGCAACAAGCTTCAATTATTTGTGTTGCCTCTTCTTCACCTGAAAACACCGCCCCCTCTCACCCTCGCTACCTAGTGAGAACTTCATGAAAATGAAAAAGGATAAAGAAAACATCCAAGTTTACCACCTGCTGGGGCAAGTGTGTGTATGTGTGTGTGTGTGTGTGTGTGTGTGTTTGTGTGTGTGTGTGTCTTATATTTGTTTTAGAATTCCTTCCTTCAAGTTTTGAGCCCTCTGCTTCTGGTTTTCTGGAATTCGAGTTTGGGAAAGAACAAGGCCCTAGTTTTTCCAAAGCCCAAGTTTTGAGATCTTCAGCCTCCTTTTCTGTCTGTCTTAATCTGGACAGATGGTTTTTGATTGTGAAACATCAGCCATTTGTAATCATGTCACGATTTTTTGCCCCGTCCATGTATTACCTTTCTATTACTTAATTAATTGTCCTCTCTCAGTGTTCTTCCTGTTAAGGCCTTATTTATTTTGAACAAAATTTATATTATTATATCCACGAGACTGTGGATTTGATATCCAGGCCAAATATATTTTTTTCTTCTGCACAAATCTCTCATTTAATATAAACATATAAAATAGAAAATGTTCCTTTATGTGCCATCTAAAATTACTGGGCTCGATAGCTAAGGATAATTGTATCAGACTTCGGGAATCAGCCAGAGCATTTTCTATAAGGTTCAGACTTGTAAAAATTCATTTATTCATTCATTCAAAATTTATTCTTTCTGTCTAGTTTTATTTAGGTACAATTAACAAATGAAAATTATGTATATTCAAGATATACAGTGTGATTCAACATTTATTCCTGTTACTCAGGCTTCAGCCGGGTACCTGATACCCAGCCTCACATAGTAGATCCCTTCTCTCCCATGGCAAAACCTTGTTATATCTCCTTGCTGGTGGAAATTTCTGTATGTTTCCCCTCTTTTTTTTTTTTCTTTTTCTTTTTTTCTTTTTAGGGCTGCACCCACAGCATATGGAGGTTCCCAGGCTAGGGGTCTAATTGGAGCTACAGCAGTGCCAGATCCGAGCCGCGTTTTCAACCTACACCGCAGCTCATGGCAACGCTGGATCCTTAACCCACTGAGCGAGGCCAGGGATTGAACCCGCAACCTCATGGTTTCTAGTGAGATTCGCCTCCCCTGTGCCATGACGGGAACTCCAATTTCTGTATGTTTACCCTCTTGAATCTCAGTTCCATGAGGTCAGGGATCTGGTCTGTTTTTATCCTCTGCCATGTTCCGGGGGTGCGCCACTGTTGCACTGAATAATTCTGAGCCAATTCCTGCCCAGCCCAGCTCTAGCCAATCCTGGGGTGGTGGGGGTGTGGAGCACTCTCAAGGAGATCACAGTCTCAGGGAGAGACAGAGCCAGGCTAAAGCAAGACTTGCCTGAGTGGGCGTTGTCCATGGACTGGGTTGGAAAGTCACTGCTGTCTCTGAATGAGGACACAGAGTTAGCAATCAGGATTTGCTGATGAGGGAGAAGGCGGTACTGTGTACTGACACACAAAAGCACTCCTTACACCTTGAAGCAGGGTTTCTCACCTTTGGCCGTGTTGACTTTCTCTGTTGTGAGGGGTTCTCCTGAGTGTGCATTGCAGGGTGTTTAGCAGCATCCCTGGCCTCTATCCACCACACACCAGTAGCACCCCAACGGCCAGATGTGATGGTAAAACATATCTCCAGACATTGCCAGATGTCTCCTGGGGTTGTGGGGAGAATCATGCTGGGTGAGAACAGCTGCCTTAAAGCATTCTAACAACCTCCTGAGGTGGGCACATGGTGAGTGATGGAGCCACTTGAATCCTCTGCCTCCAGGATCCACTCTGACCACTGTTCTACCTGGCTTTGCATTTGACTTTGGCCCCAGCTCTGTCCTCTGAGAGTCCAGCACTACTCTGGGCCTGTTCCATTTCTTGGCCTTTCCACGAGGCAAACCGGACCTCCTGCTTGGTTGGTCCCCTGAGCCAGATTTGGCTCACCTACCAGGCACTAAATCTGTAACTTCATCAAGAATTCCTTTAAAAAAATTTATTTTTGATAAATCAAAAGGCTTTGAAATGGTCATCCTTGGGGGAAATATCTGAACTTCCTTGTCATTTCTTCAGCTTCTTTATAGTTCACTGTAGTTTTAACCCTGGAACTCCTTGAGAGGGAGGGCATTATCTTCTTATAGCTTCAGGCTTCTCAGGGACTGACCTGGCCCCTGCCTGAACCCAGACAGTCACATTTCACCTGGAGCCTGCAGTCTGTGCCTCAGTTTCCCCAGATGGACATGCAGTAGTAGCTTGGGCCTTTGCTCTCTTTACTCTCCTGTGACCACCTCTCAACTTTGACAGATATTTTTGGGTATATGGTATGAGCAAGGTAGTTTGCTTGGCTCTGGGGAGACAGTGGGGAACTGTGGAGTTGGAGGCCAGCTATGAGTCCTCCCATCTGTCTGCCCACTTGCCCATAACAGCCCTCCACCCACCGACCAGGTAATGGTATCTCTCTAGGGGTGGGACTGACTCTGGGCACATCTGGTACAGATGGGCTGACCAAGGACAACATCCTGGTTGGAGGGGTTAAGGTAGCTGGCAGGGCGTGGGTGGAGTGGGAGGATCAAAAACAGGGTCTGTGCTGCTTGTTGAGGCTGGAGGTTTTCCTAGAGGGAGGGGCTGGTTGCAGAGCCCCAGGCAGATGGGTTGAACCCAGGATCCAGAAGGGGCAAAAGGGCTGGCTCCCAAGGGCTGATAAAGTATGGAGATCTCTTGGAGTCCCAGAGATGCCTCCCGGGGGCTTGTGGGTTACCAGGGTTGCTGGCTTAGAGACCTGTGGGAGCAGGTCTTGAACTGGGGCTGGTGTGGAAGGAGGTTACTAGAGACTGATCCAGAGGGGATCTGGGCACTAAAGGGAGCCAGAGCGGCAGGAAAACTGATGGTTTGGGATCTCTCTGGGTGTCTTAAATCTTTGTCTTTTCGCCTCTGTCTCTGCGTCTTTCTCTCTGTCACTCTCTCCAGGTCAGCCTCTGTGTCTTTCCCTTTCTTTCTCCATGCCTACTTGTCTCTGTGTCTCGCTTTCTTCGTCTCTGGGGCCTGCGCCTCGATCCCCGCCCAGAGGCTGGCGAGACCGGGGCGTGCCAGGGGCGGGTCTCTCGCTGAGGCGGGAGCGGGGCAGGGTTAAAGGGCCGGGCCGCCAGACGGCGCGGTCAGAGCCGAGGTTGCGGCTCCAGCGGATCTGGATCAAGGGCCGGAGGCCGAGACCCGCAGGGTGAGTGCGTGCGCGGGGAGGGGCGAGGGCTGTAACCTGAGCGCGGCCGCAGGTCCGCTGGGTAACCCAACGCGCACGGGCTCCTGTGCCGGTAGCGCGGCTGCGAGAGTCTGCGCGCAGTGGCGGACAGGTATACAGCCGGCCTGGGAATCTCCAGGACCCAGGACCAGACTGCCTGTGTGTGGGGGGACTCTGGGGTGTGTGTGTGTGTGTGTGTGTGTGTGTCCCCGATTGTCGCTGCATTTGTGGGCGGTTTCTTCTGTGTGTGTCACGGACTCCTGGATGTGTCCTTCTTTCCGTGTGTCCATGGTGGGAAGGGCTTCAAGAAGACACCCCTCCTCATCAAGGCATCTTAGACGGATCCGAGCCCAGCCCCATGACACCTCCTTAAGGCGGACTGAATGGGTCACTGGGATTTCACCACTCCACATTGTCTTAAGGGAAGGCTGTGGGATCCTCCTTACTGATGAACTGGCTTGTGGTCCCGTCACTTTCACAGTCCCTGCACATCTCAGCACAGAGCCTCCGAGTGCCCCTCTATGGAAAAACGTTGCCCACCTGGGTCCCCGCAGTTGGCTGTGAGGGTTGGTGAGGTCCTGAGGTTGGTCCCAGCTCATGTCTGTTGGATGTTGGAGAAATAATGCTTCCTGAAATCCCAGGGGTCTCTCCCTTGACAACTTCTTGACCAGGGGATGGCTAGCCAGCCCAGACCATGCAAGGCAACTGACGCCCACCAGCTGATGAGTCTCAGGCTGGAGGTGGGAAGGAGACAGTGGGGGAGCTGGGATTTGAATAAAGCAGCCCTGGCTGACCCCCAAATCCTGGGCACTTTCCGATGGCTCCAGCCTATCTGTATAGCCCAGCTTGGGTTTCTGCACGGTAACATTAGCTCTGGGCTAGTGTCTGGTTGTTACCTGGGTTGGTATCTGCAAAGGGGCTTGGATGACTCTGGAGGCATTCAGAGAATGGGCCCCATCTCTCCTCTCTGGCAAGACTTGGGCCCAATTCTCCAAATCCTCAATGACTGGGTAGCAATAAGGAATGTGATCACAGCACCAACAGCCATGAGAGGTACTTTTGGTCAAGGACTTAACTGTCCTTGATCAAGGACTGAGATGAGCACATTAAAAAATGTTGTGTCATCATCTCAGCCCTGAGAAAATCCTGTCTTATGGATGAGGAAATTGAGGCTCTGAGAGGTTAACACTCACCTGAGGTCACACAGCTAAAAGGCAGTGTTTTGTGGAATCCTTTTTTGTCCTTTTTTTTTTTTTTTTTGTCTTTTTGCCATTTCTTGGGCCGTTCCCACGGCATATGGAGGTTTCCAGGCTAGGGGCCTAATCGGAGCTGTAGCTGCCAGCCTATGCCAGAGCCACAGCAACGTGGGATCCGAGCCACATCTGCGACCTACACCACAGCTCATGGCAACGCCGGATTATTAACCCACTGAGCAAGGGCAGGGATCGAACCCGCAACCTCATGGTTCCTACTAGGATTCGTCAACCACTGTGCCACGATGGGAACTCCTGTTTTGTGGAATCATTTTTGAGGCTCACATCCAAGCATGGCCACACTTGATAGGGATGGTGGGCAGAGACAATTACAGCCCTGGAAGGATTTAGATGACTGGTAGCTTTTAAACTTCTTTTTTTTTTTTCATGCCAGGGCTGAAGAAGCTGCAGGCAAATGCCTGCGATATGCCCAAAGCCATAGCGAGACTTCACATTCCTCATCCTGGTCTGCCAACTTGGCCCTGCCCTCAGAACTGCTCCCGAAGCTTTTTCTCAAAACCCCATAGGCTCCTTCCTGGCTCGCACCTTCTGGGATCTGGCACTTTGGAATTGTATGAGTCTTGGGTGGGGCAGTCCTTTGGCATAGAGGGGTCATGGAAGTACCATGAGCCAGGATAGAGGGCAGGCTGCCTTGACCACAGGTTACTAGAGGGGGTGGAGAGCAGGGCTGTGATGTAGGGCAGTGGGGCCAGTGCTGGATGCTTGGCTGTTAGGCTGCCATGGGAGGTGGGTCTTGCAGTTCAAGAAGAGGCAGATCTATGGTTTCTAGTGGGCCAGTGTCCACGTTACTGCACACCTTGTATGACAAGTCCTCAACTGGAGGCTGGGTTAACCTGACAAACCAGCACTCCGTGGGTGTGGGCCAGCCTCAGAGCCAGTCACTGGCACCTCTATCTTCAGATAATGCCCGCCCCAGCAGGAAGGGCGGGGCCACCTGTGCTAGGGTGGGGCTGCTGGGGGCCTTGCCTGGTGTCTGGGATGAGATTGGGAACTGGTGCAGAGAGGAACGGGTGGGGTGGGGTGTGCCAGCCTCCTACAGAATCCTGACAGTCTTATCTTTGAATTTCTCTCACTTCTATAAAATAGTAATATAAATAGGAATAATGGGACTTCCCTGATGGCACAGGTTAAGGATCCAGCACTGTCACTGCTGTTGCTCAGGTTGCTGCTGTGGTGAGGGTTTGATCCCAGGCCCTGGAACTTCTGAATGCTGTGGGTGGGGCCAAAAAAAAAAAAAAAGAAAAGAAAAAGAAGGAAAATAGGAATAACAGCTGAAAATTTGCATGCTATGTGCCAAGCCTCACCTCGCTAAAGTATCCCAAACAACTTTGAGATGTAGGTCCCGTTATTGTTAACCCATTTCACAGGCTGGAAAATGGAAGCTAATGGTGGGAACTGGAATCTAGGCTGCTTACTTGATGAAGAGCAGAGCTGTGATTTGAATTTAAAATGCATTTTAAAGGATAGTGCAATCTCCAAACAACTTTTCATTTTATTTCTCTCTCTCTCTTTTTTTTTTTGTCTTTTTGTGTTTTCTAGGGCTACTCCCGCGGCATACGGAGGTTCCCAGGCTAGGGGTCCAATTGGAGCTGTGGCCACTGGCCTATGTCAGAACCACAGCAACTCGGGATCCGAGCTGCATCTGCAACCTACACCACGGCTCATAGCAATGCCACATCCTTAACCCACTGAGCAAGGCCAGGGATCCAACCTGCAACCTCATGGTTCCTAGTCGGATTCGTTAACCACTGTGCCACAACGGGAACTCCTTTTTCATTTTATTTCTAAAGATTTAAGTCAAAGCATAATATACATACAGGAAGGTGCACATTCTAGAACTGGTGTTTTTGCATATGTCAACAGCACCCAGATCATGAAAGGGAATAACAGATGCATCCCCAAACCTGCTCCTCCCCACAAATAGAAGTATCTGCAACCGACACCGAAGTTTGCTGCAAGGCTGGGTCCTTAACCCACTGAGCGAGGCCAAGGATCAAACGTGCATCCTCATGGATACTAGTCAGGTTTTTTTCTTTTTTGGCAGCTCTGCGGCATATGGAGTTGGGCCAGGGATCAGATCTGAGCCACAGTTTCAACCTGTGCAGCAGCTGCAGCAACACAGATCCTTAATTCACTGTGCTGTGCTGGGGATTGAACTTGCCATCCTAGTGCTGCAGAGACCCTACAGATCCTGTTGCGCCACAGCAGGAACTCCCCACTTCACCTTCTTCATGATATACAGTCTTTGGATGGTATCCTAGCATGTCTCTTGGTGGTTACCTCCCCTAAGATAGGTCTGTCCTGCCGTCCTTACACCCCCATGCCCAGAGTCACACATAGCAGGGGCTCAGGCATGATTTTCCAGCTGAATGCTGAAGAAATTCCTTAGTGGAAGGCCTGGCCAGTGGAAAGAGGAAGATCATGGTTCTTAGTAGTCACTGCAGCTGGCTTCCTCAGTATTGCTGGGGAGAATTGTTACCCACTATTAAATTGATAGAGAAGTAAATACCCATGGCTACTTCTTGTGGAGTTTGTTACCTGGAGCTGTCTGTGGGAGAGGCAGCCCCAATTGCACAGCAGTGGCCCTAGTTCAGAGCATCAGCCTGGACTCATGACTTGGAGATCTCTGAGCTTCATTTTGGAAGGCTGCTTGCTCCCCACCCTCATAGCTACCCCTACCTGGGCCTTCCAGCAGGTGTATTACCTCCACCAGGCTGTCTGTATTTAATTTAATTTAACTTACTTTAATTTAACATTTTATTTTATTTATTTTATTTTTTGTCTTTTTAGGGCCACACCCATGACATATGGAACTTCCCAGGCTAGGGATGGAATCAGAGCTACAGCTTCTGGCCTACACCACAGCCACTGCAAGGCCAGATCTAAACCGCGTCTGTGACCTACACCACAGCTCACGGCAATGACGGACTTTTAACCCACTGAGGGAGGCCAGGGATCAAACCTGAGTCCTCATGGATACTAATCTGGTTCATTACAGTTGAGTCACAACAGGAACTATGCTGTCTGTATTTTTAAAAAGATTTTTAATTGTTGTAAAATACACATAACATAACAATTACCATCTTAACCATTTTAAGTGTATAGTTCAGTGTTATTAAGTAATTCACATTGTTGTGCAACCATCACCACCATCTCCTGAATTTTTCATCTTCCCCACCTAAAATCCTCTACCTATTAAACATTAACTCCCCATTCTCTTCTCCCCCAGGGCCTGGTGACTACCATCCTACTTTCTATGTCTATGAATTTGACCACTCCAGGGACCTCATATAAGTGGAATCATATAGTATTTGCCCTTTTGTGTCTGGATTATTTCATTCAGCCTAAATGTCCTCCAGGTTCATCCATGAAACATGTGTTACAATGTCCTTCTTTTTGAAGACTGAATAATAGGCCATTGTATGTATGGACTGCATTTCGTATATTCATTCTTTTGTGATGGATGCTTGTGTTGCTTCTTCCTTTAGGCTATTGCGAATAGTTCGGCCTTGAATATGAGTGTATGAATATCTGTTTGAGTCTCTGCTTTCACTTCTTTGGGGGGTGTACCCAGAAGTGGGATTGCTTGAACATATGGTAATTCTCTGTTTAATTTTTTGTGGAGCCACCCTACCGTTCTATGCAGCATGGCTACACCCTTTTACATTCCCTTAATGCAATGGATATGCCTAGGGTTCTAATTTCTCCACATCCTTGCAAACACTTGTTACTTTCTGTCTTTCTTTCTTTCTTGGCAGCCATCCTAAAGTGTAGTCATGTAATCTGTAAGTCAGACCATTCCAATGGGGCCCTCCACATTTGATGATGACCCACCCAGCTGTTTCCCCAGGATGCGACAACCAATGGAAACTTCACTTTTGTGTGGATGATGTGTTTGGGCATTTGGCTGGTGGAAGAGCCAGTGAGTCAAAGCCCCTAGTGGGGGGGCACCACTGGCAAGAGTGGGTGGAGAATGAGGACACAGGTGAGAGCCCGCAGTGCAGGTTTCCTTTAGCTGTGTTGCCCAAGGAGGTAGGGGCACAGAGGCAGCCCTTGGCTGGTAGGATTGGGTGGGAAAGATTGATGCGAACAGGACCTGAGCATTTTCATGAATCTCTTTGGTGTTGTATGAGATCTGTGGGCCCCCAAAGTGATCGAGGTTGGCCTTGGTGGGGGCTCAGGAGGCCTCTGCCACTTCCTGTCTCCCTTGAGTTGGAGGCACTGAGCTTGAATTGTCTTGAAAAATGGAGAGAATGACAGGACCTACCTCCAAGGACCACTTTAAGTTTCCATAAAATAAGGCATGCACGTTCCCGAGTGTGGTGCATTGTACGTAGGAAGTGCTCCATCCTTAGTCTCCATGTTATTAATATTTTTGCTACCCACCCACTCTCTTTTGGTTCCTTCAGGAGCTGACCGTAGGGCAGGATTTGAGTGCAAGTTGTTTATTTGGGAAGTGGACACAGAAAAGACCAGTAGGGGGAAGAAAGTGAACCTAAAAGAATCAAAAACAGGGACTCAAGCAAACACATGTACATGCATGTTCTTGGCAGCACATTTCACCGTAGCCAAAAGGTGGAAACAGCCTAAATGTTCAACAGATGAATGTATAAACAAATTGAAATACATCTTTACCGTGGACTATTACTCAGCAGTACAAGAAATGAAGCACTGATACATGCAACCAGGTGCATGAACTTTCAAAACATCACGCTGAGTGGAGGAAGCCACCAAAGACAGAAAAGCTTTCAGTGTATGAATTCAGTTATATGAAATGTCCAGTATAGGCAAATCTGCAGAGATGACAAGTGATTGCCAGGGGTGGGTAGAGAGGGTGGGGATGGACTGCTAATAGGGAACGGGGTTTCCTTTTGGGGCGATAGGAATGTTTTGGAACTAGATAGAAGTGGTAATCACATAGCATTGTGAATATATTGATGCCGTGGAATCGCTCACCTTAAATGGTTCATTTTGTATTGTGTGAATTTCGCTTCGATTAAAAAAAGAAGAGGGAAGTAAGACAGGAGAAGGGAGACAGCTAATAGAGAAAGTTTCTCTTGTGGGCTGTTGGAGTTTAGTCCTTCTGGGCAACCCTAGTAGCCAGTGTAGAATCCACACCCCCAGGGTTATTTCATCAAAAAGGAGGTGGAGTATTTATCCAGCAATGCTATCACCGGTAATTGGTTGGGAGCTGCTTTTGGCAGGAAGGGGAGAGAGGGTTTGTTTTAATTTTTCAACACCAGCCAGCTGTACATGGGCAAATGTATTGGGAAGGATGCCCTGCAAAGTCAAAGTTGAGGGTATATGCACGGGGCCAGCTGGCTGGAGGTCACTGCTGGAGGATGAGGCATCCTTGGCATCTGAGACTGACATGTATTGAGTGCCTGCTACGTGCCAAGCCCATCATGCTTGATTCCACAGGTCATCCAGAGTATGGCACACATGTGACTTGAGGGTGGTTCCCACCTGCACTGACCGCCCTCCCCCCACCGTGTGTCTCCCCAGGATGCTTCCTATCACAGAGTACATATTTCACCTCCTGGGACTGGAGAAGACGGCATTCCGTGTGTATGCCCTGTCGGGGCTCCTTCTCTCCCTGCTCTTCTTCCTCTTCCGTTTGCTGCTGCAGTTCCTGAGATTCTGCTGGTGCTTCTACATCACCTGCCGCCGGCTGCGCTGCTTCCCCCAGCCACCCCGGCGCAACTGGCTGCTGGGCCACCTGGGCATGGTATGTGTTTGTGTGTGTGTGGCTGGGGAGGTGGGCCGGGCAGGGCAGGGAAGGGCAGGGCAGATCACAGGTGTTCAGTAAGGATGATTGAGCTGCTGGCTTCCCTCATCCCATCCAAACTCTGGTTGGAGCCCTGAAGAGACCCATTTTACAGGATCTGGGTGAGAATGAGGTTCAGAGAGGGCGAACAGTTTGCCCAAGGTCATACAGCTGGTTTGAGGTAGAGCTGACTCTATAATTCCAGGCTATTTCTATAGCAACAGGTACTAGTGTTTGTGAGATGCATCAGGTTCCAGGATCCCAAGGTGGGAGGAAGATAGATTTTGTTGCTCTATTTGCCCTCCTTCAAGGTGGTTTCACACGCGCTCTCATTCTCTTTAAATCTGTGGTTCCAGGTGAGGATCCCACCCTTTTCTTTCATTTTCTTTCTTATTTCACACACATATATATATATGCCAAGTGTTATTTCAGGCACTTTATAAATATTAACTCTTTTGGTCCTCTTGACAATCCTAGAAGATAGATCCTGTGAGTATCTCCATTTTTCTCTATGGAATACTGTGGTGCAGAGGTTAAGTAGCTGGCCCTAGGTCACACAGTTCTTAAGTAAGTAGAGTCTGGGTTCAAACCAAATCTGCCTGGCTCCAGCGTCCCTGATCTTAGCTCTCTACTCTCTGTCACTCTAGCTTCTAGATGAGAAAGGATGGACTTTTTCTTTTCTTTCTTTCCTTCTTTCCTTCTGTTCCTTCCTTCCTTCCCTCCCTCCCTCTCTCCCTCCTTCCTTCTTTCCTTCCTCCCTCCCTCCCTCCCTCTCTCTTTCTTTCTTTCCTTCTCTTTTTAGGCCTGCACCTGCAGCATATGGAGGTTCCCAGGCTAGGGGTCTAATTGGAGCTGTTGCTGCTGGCCTACACCGCAGTCACAGCAACGCAGGATCCCAGCTGCATCTGCGACCTTCGCCACAGCTCATGGCAACACTGGATCTTTAACCCACTGAGCGAGGCCAGGGATGGAACACACATCCTCATGCATCTAAGTTGAGTTCAACACTGCTGAGCCATGATGGGAATTCCAGGATGGACTTTTCTAAAAGGGCTTCAGATGTCAGAAGAGAGAAAGCCAGATTCCTGAGGTTGCTGCAGCTTTTGGGGCCCCAGAATCCAGCCCCTACTTCCCTGCTGGACTCACCTGGTCCCCCTTCCAGGCCTAAATGAAATGGAGTGTCAGTGGTGGAGACCTTCCTGGTTCAGGTCTCATGATGAACTTGGAGGAAGACTTTGGGGAGTGGTTATCAATGTGGACTTGCCTGTCTCTATCATGTGCTGCCTGTGTGACCTTGAGCAAACTACATCACCCCCCTGTGCTCAGGGGATTGTTTCAATGAATCCTGAAGTCACATCTGAGGCAGGCTTGGCACTGAGCCTGCCACATGGTGGTGGATGTATGTATTCCACTCCTGACTCCTGCAGAGACTGGAAGTATCAAGTGATTCTAGAAATAGTTTAGATACTGCTAGGAGTGAGTATCTCAGAAGAAGGAAGAAGGAGACACATTTACACTCAATAGTGCAAGGAACATTCATTTTATTTAGTTTTGGAAATTATCCCCCTGGAGCCAGCATGCACAAAGTTTTACCAGTTTGAGCCCAAATCTCCCTTCTCCCTCTCTTCCATTCTCCAACCCCTGCTCAGATCTCCTCCTCTCCTACTGTTCCATGGTCCAGCTTTCTCACTGGGCTCCTACCTACAGTCTCATCCCTCCAGTCCATCCCCCATCCTGGCCCCAGGATTCTTGAATACAACCATGTCCCTCTCCTGCTCACACACCCTCCATGGCTCCCCGTTGCTGTCCTGAGAAAGTCCCAGATCCTCAGCTGGAGTTCAAGACCTTTTAGATTCCCATTCTCACCCTCTTCACCTGTTCTACCATCTCCCTCTAGTCCCACAGAATGACTTCCTGCTCCTGCAACAAGCCTCTGACTTGCCACTTCCATGTCCTTTGCAAAAACTGTGCCCTCTGCTCAGAATATTCTTTCCTCTTTTTTTCTCTTCTTTTCTTTTCTTTTTTTTTTTTTTTGTCTTTCTAGGGCCACACCCGCGGCATATGGAGGTTCCCAGGCTAGGGACCAATCAGAGCTGTAGCCTCCGGCCTACACCACAGACACAGCAACGC
Organism: Phacochoerus africanus; assembly: GCF_016906955.1. Taxonomy (NCBI): domain Eukaryota; kingdom Metazoa; phylum Chordata; class Mammalia; order Artiodactyla; family Suidae; genus Phacochoerus; species Phacochoerus africanus. Next base: position 63,186,963 of record NC_062547.1, on the reverse strand, counting down.
AGGATCCGAGCCACATCTGTGAACTACATTACAGTTCAGGGCAACGCCAGATCCTTAACCCACTGAGTGAGGCCAGGGACTGAACCCACAACCTCATGGTTCCTAGTCAGATTCATCAACCACTGAGCCACGGCGGGAACTCCCAGAATATTCTTTTCTGTTAGATGAACTTCTACTCATATTTTTATGCCCCAATATTCTTTTCTGTTAGATGAACTTCTACTCATATTTTTATGCCCCATGTCCAATGCCCTTACTCCAGGAAGCTCTCTGGCTTGGATGGTGGTCCAAGAGATAGCCAGGTGCAGCTACCTTAGGCAGTTGGCCGGAGCCAGTTCTGAAGTCCAGCCTTGACCATGTGGGCCCGTCCTGCCTCGGGGGTCTATGAGACCTGGATGAGGCCATGATCTCCCTTGGGTGTGGACAGGCTCAGGGCTGAGCCTGTCAGGAGACATAGGAAACAGAGAGGAATCATTTGCTCATTCATTCATTCATTCATTTTGCAACTGCTAGGCCTTACCACTGGTCAGGCACTGGGTGAGGCTCTTTTGTACCTGAGCTCTCCCAATTCTCATAGCCTGTGAAATAAGGATGGGTCTGGCCTACTTTATGGACTTGATCTTTGGAGCTCAGAGAGGCTGAGTGATTTGCTCAAGGTCACACAGCTTCAGAGGATGGATTTGAGCTCAGATCCATCTGACACTGAGCCTGAAGTACTCTGCCTCATAGACCATGTTGGCTAAGAGCAGGTGTTTTGGGGCTTGGTGGCATGTATTCAAATCCTGCCTTTGCCAATGTGGCAGATGATGCTAGTGCTGGCTCACAGCCTTTAGGCCCATTTCTGACTGCAATAGGCTGCTTCTAGCTGTTAGTACCTGTGTTCTAGGGCTTCCTCTAGCAGCTGAAGCCCACTCTGCCTGGGTGTACCATGAACTTCAAAGGTAATGCCCTCAGCTGGTAACTGTGGGACTGGGGAAGTTGGTGTATGAACACCCCAGCTCCCTTCACCCTCTTGTGGGTTTCCACTGAGATAGCTATCCCCCAGTCCCCAGTGGGACTGAGCCTAAGTTTCCCATGGAGGTAATTTCCTTGACAACCATTTACTGATTACCTTGCCTCTCTCACTTCTCCTCTCCCCACCCATGTTTTTGGGGATCACCCCCCCAGATAAACTGTTTGCCCTAGAACCCTTGTCTTGGGTCCTGCTTCTGGGGGAGCCCAAACCAAGACAATCCTTTACTCACCTATAGTTTAAGACAAGTCATTTAACCTTTCTGACTAAAGTAAAATGGGGAAAATTGTAGCAGCTACACCATAGGGTTCTTGTGTGTGTCAAATGTATGAATCTATGAAAAATGCCCACAGCAGTGCCTAACACTGCAAGCAAGCATATGCATTAAAGAGAACAATGCTATAATATTTGAATACTAACATAGAAGTAGTTGATAAATGCCAACCTTTATCATTATTGTGTTTACTGCTACTTTTTTTGTTTTTTTTTGGTCTTTTTGCCATTTTTTGGGCCGCTCCTGTGGCATATGGAGGTTCCTAGTCTAGGGGTCGAATCAGAGCTGTAGCCACCGGCCTACGCCGGAGCCATAGCAATGTGGGATCCAAGCCACATCTGTAACCTACACCACAGCTCACAGCAACGCCGGATCCTTAACCCACTGAGCAAGGCCAGGGATTGAACCTGCAACCTCATGGTTCCTAGTCGGATTCGTTTAACCACTGAGCCACGACGGGAACTCAACTGCTATTGTTTTATCAGCCGTGTGTCAGGCCTTATGCTGAGGCTCTTTCACTTTGCTATTTCATGAATCCTCTCAACTGCTCTCAGAAAAGTTGATTTTCCTCCCCAGTTTTCAGATGAGGGATTGGAGGCTCAGGGAGGTGCAGCCAAAGGCTCACAATCATATGCTCTTCTTGGCTTATTTTGAGGGCAGGGGAGCTGGTGGGAGGGAAGGGCTCATGGAAGCCACGACTGGGCACCTTCTCACTACCCTTCCCCACCACCTCTTGCAGTATCTCCCAAATGAGATGGGCCTCCGAGATGAGAAGAAGGTGCTGGACAACATGCACCATGTGATCCTGGTGTGGATTGGACCTGTCCTTCCACTGTTGGTTCTGGTGCACCCTGACTATATCAAGCCTGTGGTGGGTGCGTCAGGTAGGTGAACTGGGCCTCTGAGTGAAGGATAAACCCTCAACTTCTAGAGCCTATCTGGGCTTCTAGGCAGGTGGGCTCTCCAGAGGAAGGGCTATTTGAGTATGGCTTTGAAGGATGAAAAGGAGTTCATCAAAGCCAAAATGATGATACAGATAGTGGGAAAATGTGTGACAATATCTAAGAGTCCCAGGAAATTTGAGAGGATGCCCACCTCTCAGAGTCAGAGCCATGTTTGGACAGGCAATTGTTTGCCCAAGCATTTGTTAAATGGTTGTTACTCAATTCTAAGCCATGGCACTCCCATCTTGGGTTCTGACACTACCACTGTGGCTATTCCAGCCTGGAGCCTACTCTCTTCACCTGAACTGACTCTGACTGGCTGAGAGGGAGATGTAGAATGTCTTCTCCCTTCTGCAGTCCATACCTACCCCAAGGTAGTAGAATTCCTAAGTATATTTGGCAAGCTCTTGCTCAGCCTTCAACATGCAGCTCTAATAACTCCCCTCCTCCAGGAAGCCTCCCCTGACTCCCCAGATTGACCATAGCTCTCTCCTCTGGACTCTCATTCTCAGTCCTCACTATTCAGGGCTGAATGTATCTGTCTGTGTCTTCTATCTTCCTCATAAGTGAGGATCTGGACCTTCAGGGTGGCCTCACCTATACCTGGGCATCTCCAGAGGCATCAAGGGACATTTGAGAGAGAAGGATGGGAAATTAAGAGCTTTAGGAATTTTAGGACCTCTGGCCTTAGCTTTGGCCTTTACAGACCCACATCTGGAAAACACCTGCAAGGCTCTCCCTTAGAACCGTGAAAGAGGAAGGGGCTGCCATCTTTCCTCTCCCAGCTAGGCCCTCCTCATGCCTCATTGTCCTCCATTATTGTCTTTTAAGGGGATAACCAACCCCACTGAACAAAGAGGGTAAGCTACACCCCAGGAAGGGCAGAAGCACGAAAGGACTCTTCCAAGGGATGGGCATCACACTGTGGCAAGACGCCTGGGCCTGGACATGGATGGACTGGGTTTGAATCCAGGCTGGTGCATGTACTTGCTGTGTGACCCAGCAAGTCATCCAGCTTCTTAGGGCCTCAGTTTATCTGCGAAACGGGGTGGTTGTGAAGACTCAGTATTACAGTGTGAGTAGTTGCTAATAAGTGTTTCTTCTCCTCTGCCTGTTTAATATCTTCTTTTCCTTTGTTTTCCCCTCCTCTCCATCTTCTCTTTCCATCATGTCAGAGCATCTGTTTTCTGAGGATCATCCTGCATGGTTGTGAGACTCCAAGTAAAAAGGGGGTAGAACCCCTATCATAAGCTTAGCACTTAGTAGGTGCTCACGCCTCTTCCTCTCCTCTCCCCTCCTCTTTCTCAGGACAGGCAGGATATCCAATGCCTCCCCCACTGGAGGAGCCAGCTGGGTGACTCCAGCTTGGGGAGGGTGGGGCTGTGAGTCAGGAAGGGCAGCCTAGAGCCAGGCCTCCCGGCCCCAGGTGTCTGTGCTCCTCCGTGCTTACCTGACTGAGATTGGACAAGCCTGGCCCCAAGTCGTAGATTCTATCCTCCCAGTGGGGCCTCCTCTGGGCCACCTGTGGGGCTTCCTCCTCTGGGCTTAAACCCATTCTGCCAATGGGCCCTGAGAAAGGCATGCTCCTCTTGGAAGCTCTATTTCTTCATCTTCTAAGGGACCATTGGGATAGAGAGTGTCAATGGAAGAAAGTAGGTGAAAATGTTTTATGAAAGACAAACCATGATATATAGGCATATAATTGTAGCTTGTTTTTATATATTCATTTTTTTGTGGCAGTGAAATCACATACCATACAACTAATTATTTTGCCTTTTTTTTTTTTTTAAGGGCTACACTCATGGCATATGGAAGTTCCCAGGCTAGGGGTCAAATCGGTGCTATAGCTGCAAGCAAGCCTACACCACAGCCACAGCAAAGCGGGATCCAAGCTGGTCGGCGACCTACACCACAGCCCATGGAAACGCCAAATCCTTAACCCACTGAGCAAGGTCAGGGATTGAACCCAAGTCCTCATGGATACTAGTCGGATTCGTTACTGTTGAGCCGTAATGGGAACTGCCATATAATTAATTATTTTAAAGTGTAAGGTATTTAGTGTGTTCTCAGTATTGGGCAGCTATTAGTCAACTCTTCCTAGTTACAAATCCTTTTCATCAGCCCATAAAACACTCTGTACCCATTAAGGAATCACTTCCCATTACTCCGTTCTTTTCATCCAATGGTAAATACTAATTGACTTTCAGTCTCTATGGATTTTCCTTTTCTAGATATATCATGGGAAAGAAATTATGCAAAATGTGGTCTTTTGCAACGAACTTCTTTCACTCAGAATAGTGTTTTTGAGGTTCATCCACTTTGCAGGACTTCATTCCTTTAAAAAAATTTTTTTTATTACAGTGTAGTTGATTTACAGTGTTGTGTCAATTTCTGCTGTACAATACAGTGACCTATTCATACATATATACACATTCTTTTTCTCATACTATTTTCCATCATGTTATATCCCAAGAGAGTGGATACGGTTTCCTGTGCTGAACAGCAGGACCTCATTGCTTATCTACTCCAGATGTAATAGTTTGCATCTACTAACCCCAAACTCCCAGTCTATCCCACTTCTCCCACCCCGACTTTCTTCCCCCTCCCTCTTGGTAACCACAAGTCTGTTCTCTGTGCCCATGACTCTGTTTCTGTTTTGTAGATAGGTCCATTTCTGCAATATTTTATTTTTTTTATTTATCTATTTTTTTTTGTCTTTCTGTCTTTTTAGGGCTGCACCTGTAGCATATGGAAGTTACCAGGCAGGGGTCCAGTTGGAGCTGTAGCCGCCAGCCTACGCCAGGGCCACAGCAACACAGGATCTGAGCCATGTCTGTGACCTACATGGCAATGCCAGATCCTTAACCCACTGGATGAGGCCAGGGATCGAACCTGTGTCCTCATGGATGCCAGTCAGGTTCATTAACTGCTAAGCCATGTTGGGAACTCCGATTCGTGTCATATTTTAGATTCCACATGTAAGTGATGTCACATGGTATTCATCTCTTTCTGATTTACTTCACTTAGTATGAGAATCTCTAGTTGCATCCATGTTACTGCAAATGGCATTATTCCATTCTTTTTTATGGCTGAGTAGTACTCCATTGTGTATCTGTACCACATCTTCTTCTTTTTTCTTCTTTTTTTGTCTTTTTGCCTTTTCTAGGGCCGCTCCGATGGTGTATGGAGGTTTCCATGCTAGGGGTCTAATCGGAGCTGTAGCTGCTGGCCTACACCAGGGCCACAGCAACCCAGGATCCAAGCCATGTCTGTGACCTACACCACAGCTCATGGCAACGCCAGATCCTTAACCTACTGAGCAAGGCCAGGGATCGAACCCACAACCTCATGGTTCCTAGTTGGATTCGTTAACCACTGAGCCATGATGGGAACTCCTGTACCACATCTTCTTAATTCATTCATCTGTCAATGGACATTTAGGTTGTTTCCATGTCTTGGCTATTGTGAATAGTGCTGCAATGAACATAGGGGTGCATGCATCTTTTTTCAATGAAAGCTTCATCCAGATATATGCCCAGGAGTGGGATTGCTGGATCATATGGTAGTTCTATATTAAGTTTTCTGAGGAATCTTCATACTGTTTTCCATAGTGGTTGTACAAATTTACATTCCCATGATCAGTGGAGTAAGGTGCCCTTTTCTCCACACCCTCTCCAGCATTTATTACTTGCAGATTTGTTACCGATGACCATTATGATTGGCGTGAGGTGGTACCTCACTGTAGTTTTAATTTGCATTTCTCTAATAATTAGTGATGTTGAGCATTTTTTCATGTGCCTACTGGCCATCTGTATGTCATTCCATTTTAAGGCTGTGTAATATTGTATAGATATATGGATATATCACTTTTGTTTATCCATTAATCTATTGACAAACATTGAGTTGTTTCTACATTTTGGCTGTTATGAATAATGTTGCTTTGAACATATGTGTACATATTTTGGACATGTATTTTCATTTCTCTTGTAGATACCTAGTTGTAGAGTTGTGAGGTCTCAATTTTCAAGGAACGACCAAACTGTTTTCTATGGTGTCTGTGTATTCGTTTTTTCCTACTAGAGTTCTGTGAGCTGGGGACCCAGATACTTATCTCACAAGTTCTCATCACCAGTAAGCAATAGTTATAGTCATAGTAGTAAAAATTGCCAACTGTTGGTTAATTATGCATTTATGTGCACAAATATTTAATGAGCATCTACTGTGTGCCAGGAGCACATTAGTTCATTGGGTTTTTATAGGGATGCCATGACTCAGGCAGGATGGTTCTATTTTCTTGCCTAAGTTTATACAACCAGTTAGTGGTAAGGCTGGCATTTGAACCCAGACCTCACTGGCCCAAAGACCAAGCTATCAACCATAGTAATATGCAGCTTCCTGCTGGGCACCTTGTGGGGGCTTTTCTCATAAGACTTCCTCCATGGTAGATGTTACCATCCTCTTGTTACTGGAGGGGAAAGTGATTAGAGAGGCAGCCCTGACACAGCCTTTCCTGGCATCAAGTGGTCAGGGTTTGATTAGAGGAGGGGCCTGAGGATGACAGAGCAATGGTTCAGATGGGGAGGTTTGGAGAAGGTTTCCTGGAGGAGGCATCAGTGAAAGCAGGCTTTGGAGGATACATGGGAGTTTGCCAGATGAGAGTTCCCAGGTGGAAAGTCCTAAGTGAAAAGGTACAGATGTGTAAAAGGTGCCAGGTGAATTCAGGTGACTTCAGGGTCTGTGGAGTGAAGACGATGCATAGAGAGAAGGAAGAAATGAGACAGGAGCTGGACTCAGAGTATCTGTGTACAAAGTGAAGGAGCTTGTGTATTATCCTGGGAGTGATAGGGAGCCATGGGAGGATTTGAGCAGGACAGCCAATGGACAGATTTGTGTGTCAGAAAGACCCCTTAGGGGCCTAGCCTAGATTCCAGAGCCAAGAAGGTAGAGGAGTGACTCAGCTTCCACCTCGTCCTCCAATACATCTTCTTCCTGGAAGTCTGTCTTGACTTCCAGCAGCCCTTTTGCTGTACCTCCCTCTGCTCCTGGCACACCTACTTTCTAATTGCATGGCGTGCCTCTGCTTCCCTTTCCCACCCCACCCGGAGGTCCTCCAGGCAGGGTGTGGAGCTGAGCCATCTCTGGGCCCCCAGCATCGCCCAACATGGGTTGGGCATAGAAAGTTCGCAGAAGAGGTGTGTTGAATGGGAGAATGAATGGACAGATGACTGTGTGTACAATTGGCCAATTTCTGGGGAGTGTGTGTGTAGGTGGTTGAGTCATATTTCAGGTAAAATTGACATTACTTGAGTTTCAGGTACTTTCTTCTTGGGCCCTGCCTATTCTGTCAAAATTATTCAACACACAGAAGGGGATTCACTTACTCACTCATCTAATCATCCATCCATCTATCCATCCATCCATCCATTCATCCACCCATCCCTCCATTGATTTTTTTCATTCATTCATACTTTGGTTAATTCATTCATACAATAAAAAATTATTTAGCACTGATATATTAGTGATCAATAAGGTCCTTCCCCTCAAGGAGCTTTTAACTGGATGGATACAATCCAGATTGATTAGTGAGAGAGGGAGTGGCATCCAGGCAGATTTGGAAGAATAAGGGGAGAGTGTCTGAGGCAGAGAGGGCCCCTGGTGGAAAGACTCAGAGCATAGAGAGAACATAGCTTTTCTTTTCGTTCTTTCTTTTTTTTTCTCCATCTTTTCTAGGGCCGCAGTTGCGGCATATGGCATGTGGAGGTTCCTAGGCTAGGGGTCTAATCGGAGCTGTAGCTGCTGGCCTACATCACAGCCACAGCAACACCAGATCTGAGCCGAGTTTGCAACCTATACCACAGCTCACGGCAACGCCGGATCCTTAACCCACTGAGCAAGGCCAGGGACCGAACCTGCAACCTCATGGTTCCTAGTCGGATTTGTTAACCACTGCACCACGATGGGAACTCCAGAACATGGCTTTTCAAAGAGCTGAGAAAAGTTCTGTGATGTTAGAAAGTTGAATGTGTGTGGGGAAGGGTGGTGGTGGTGGAGAATAGAGGTGTTTTGAGAGTGGTCTGGACTGGGGTGGATCATTCAGGGCTTTGAAAATGGGCTGAGCACCTGGTGCTTGAGGCTAGTGGGTGTGTTGGCAGGAAGGGACATGATCAGATCTAGAGTCAGATAAGATCCTCCTGGGTCCAGGGTGTGGGAGAGACTGGGTGGGGTTCGGTTGGAGGCTGGGAGCACAGAAAATATAGTTCAGATGGCCTGAGTTGGCAGAAAAGAGGGAGGTGGATTAGGGGAAGACTCAGTTGAAGAAGGCCTTTCTGGATAGAGAGCACAGACTGGGAAAAGGTTTGGAAGTGAGGCACAGCAGGTGGGGTTATTTGGTGCTAGCTGAAGGATGAGATTGGAGAGCCATATAGCAGAAAGAGGGGGCAGGGCCTTCAGTGCTAGCTTGAGCTTGAACTTTTTTACAAGGGCAATAGAGAGCCATGGGAGATCTTTGAGCAGGGGAGGCTCGTGTTCAGATCAGTGTGTTATAAGAATCTTTCTAGGGTAGGTGTGGTAGATTGGATTGGAGGGGTGAGGTAGGAGGTCAGAGGCCAGAGTAGAGACCTAAGGAGGTCATAGCAGAGGCCAAGGGTCAGAACTCTATTTTTTTTCTTTTTGTGTGGCTGCACTTATGGCATATGGAAGTTCCCAGGCCAGGGGTCGAATTGAAGTCACATCTGGCAACAGTTGGCCCCAGCTATGCAACACCAGATGCGAGCTGCATCTGTGACCCATGACGCAGCTTGCAGCAATGCTGGATCCTTAACTGACTGAGTGAGGCCAGGGATCGAACCCACATCCTCACAGAGACAACACTGAGTTCTTAACCCACTGAGCCACAAAGGGAACTCCCAGAACTCTGGGGTGTGTTTTTTTTTTTTTTTTTGCCTTTGTAACTTTATTTTTTCCTTTTCTTTTTTTTAAATGATTTTTATTTTTTACATTATAGTTGATTTACAGTGTTCTGTCAATTTCTACTGTACAGCAAAGTGACCCAGTCATACATATATATGTATATTCTTTTTCTCACATTATCCTCCATCATGTTCCATCACAAGTGACTAGATATAGTTCCCTGTGCTATACAGTAGGATCTCATTGCTTATCCACTCCAAATCAGAACTCTGTTTTGAAGCATCATCTCTTCTCTCTCCACAGCTGCTATTGCCCCCAAGGATGACCTTTTCTATGGCTTCCTGAAACCTTGGCTGGGTGAGCATGGGACTGGGTAGGCTGGAGTTTGGGCTTCGAGGAAGAGGGGGTGGCGTGGGGTTTCTTGGAGTGTTTCAGAGTGATAGGAGAGGTCCCTAACCTTCATCTCCTGGGCCCAGGAGATGGGTTGCTGCTCAGCAAAGGTGACAAGTGGAGCCGGCACCGCCGTATGCTGACACCTGCCTTCCACTTTGACATTCTAAAGCCCTACATGAAGATATTCAACCAGTGCACCAATATTATGCATGTGAGTCCCAAGTTTTCTTAGGAAGAGGCTATCCGGGGAGTGAGACTGGTCCAGGCTCCAACTCATGGGCAAGCCATGTGATGTCAGGAAGCCATGTGATGTCAGATAAAGCTTCCTTTATCTCTAAAGTGGGCTTGCAGTGAGCTTGCAACTGGGTCAGGCTGGCTGGAAGTCTGTGGTCTCCACACCCATTGGCCATGCCTCCCTCTCTTTCAGGCAAAATGGCGGCGCCTGGCGGAGGGCTCAGTGGTCTCCCTTGACATGTTTGAGCATGTCAGCCTCATGACCCTGGACAGTCTTCAGAAATGTGTCTTCAGCTACAACAGCAACTGCCAGGAGTAAGTGCGACTTCCCTGGGGAACACAGAGCCAGCTGCTCCAGTGGGGAGGTGCTGGAAGGAAAAGGGAAACTCTTAGATGTTAGACATTCCTATGCTGCTGATGCTCTGTCACTCTTGGACTGTGTGGTTCCAGGAAACTGACATAACCTCTCTGATCCTATTTCCTTATCCCTCAAATGGACATCTTCATTCCATCCCAATAGTCACTGAATGAGAATTAAGTGAGATAATGTGAGTCAGTAGCTTGGCACACAGTAGATGGTAGGTAAATTCTAGCTTCACTCATTTCTCCACGAAAAGTATATGGTCTTTGGAAAACATTCCTCATCACACTTTCTGAGCCTCAGTTTCTTTGTAAAGTAAGGGTGATAATCCCTGACCTTCTGAGATATGCTTAAAGGATAAAATGATGTAGTACTGCCCCGGGACACAGTAGATGCTCAGTGAACATTTGTTGAATGAATACGTAAAACAGCCATTGCCATGGTTCATTCATCCATTCCGCAAATGTTTGCTGTGTACCTACTACAAGCCTAGCATTATGCTAGTTATTGGGGATATGGTGGTGAGACTAAGTCCCAGTTCCTTGGAGCTTATAGTCTAAGTGGAGATATAAGAAATAATGGACAAAATGACTGGCAAGTTTGCAGCACATAGTAGGTCCTCATTAAAAAGCTGCTGACTCTGTTACTCTGGACCTTGTAGGAGTCTTATTTCAGTTAATGGCTAATGCTATTCAGCATCTTTTCACATACTCATTGGCCATTTGTATATCTTCTTTAGAGAAATGTCTATTCATATTATTTGTCCATTGTAAAATAACAATTTAAGCCAATTAAAAAAAGTCTTTTTAAAAAACATTATTTATTTATTTTCTTTTTATGGCCATACCTGAGACATATGGAAGTTCCCAGGCCAGGGGTCAAATCAGAGCCACAGCTGCCAGACACCACAGCTGATCTGAGCCATATGGCAACACCGGATCTGAGCCACACCTGTGACCTATGCCACAGCAACACTGGATCCTTAGCCCACTGAGATAGGCCAGGGATTAAACCTGCATCCTCATGGACACTGTGTTGAGTTCTTAACCCACTGAACCACAACTGGGGACTCATATCTTTTTTATTATTGAGGTTTGTTTTTTTTTTTTTTGGCTGTGTCTGCAGCATGAGGAAGTTTCCCAGCCAGGGATCAAACCCACACCACAGCAGCAACCCAAACCAATGTAGTGAGAATGCCAGATCCTTAACCCACTGTGCCACGGGGGAACTCTTTTTTTTTTTTTTTTGGTCTTTCGTCTTTTTAGGGCTGCACCCACATCATATGGATATTCCCAGGCTAGGGGTCGAATCGGAGCTGTAGCTGCTGGCCACAGCAATGCAGGATTTGAACCACGTCTGTGACCTACACTATAGCTCATGGCAATGCTGGAGCATTAACTCACTGAGCGAGGCCAGGGATCGAACCTGCATCTTCATGGATACTAGTCAGGTTCATTAACTGCTGAGCCACGACAGAAACTCCCCACAGGGAAACTCTTTATTATTGAGTTTTAAGGACGTTTTATGTATTTTAGATACAAGCTCCTCATCAGATATATAATTTACAAATATTTTTTCCTACTCTGTGGGTCACAGACATTTAATTTTAGTGCTGCTACATCCATTTTGGAAGTCCTCATCCCTTTTGGGGCCTGTTTTAAAATGTATCTAGGAGTTCCCTGGTGGCTCAGCAGGTTAAGGATCTGATGTTGTCACTGCTGTGGCACAGGTTTGATTCTTGGCCTGGGAACTTCCACGTACTATGGACACAGCCCCTCAAAAGTGTATCTAGAAATTAGCTTTATTCAGATATGGTGAGACCAACAGATCAGGAGACAATTGCCATTGAAAAGATAGTTTGTTACTTATAGTTTCCAACATGTGCAGGCATGCCACACCACATAGGGTCACATGGGGAAACACCAGGAGAAAGCATGGCAAAAACCTTTTTGGGGGGTTTCTATGGGAAGGAATGGGAAAAGCAGGGTATAGTGGCTTAGGGTTGGCTAGTTTGAATAATTTCAGCAGGCTCTGGGGCATAGGGGTGCTCTGAGTTATCCAGTGCCTGGCCCTGGGGTGATTAAGGCAGGGGGGTAACGGCTCACCCTAATAATGTTTGGAGTATAGACTCTGGATCGGTTGGTTTGCAAAAGAAAAACATACCTTGGGCGAGTCAATTGCTCTCTTTAAGAAGTGGCTAGTCCTGGGAGAGGTGTATCTCTACGGTCAGTGAGGCCCTAGATGGCAGAGCATCACGAATACAAGAAAAGGGAATTCCCTTTTTGGCTCGGTGTTTAATGAAACCAACTAGGGTCCATGAGGATTCGGGTTCAATCCCTGGCCTTGCTCAGTGGGTTAAGTATGTGGCATTGCTGTGCCTGTGGTGAAGGCCAGCAGCTGTAGCTCCAATTCAACCCCTAGCCTAGGAACTTCCATATGCTGCAGGTGTGGCCCTAAAAAGGCAAACAAACAAAAAACCCCCAAGACAATAGGAGTTCCCTGGTGGCTCAGCAGGTTAAAGACCTGGGCATTGTCATTCCTGTGGCTCAGGTCACTGTTATGGCACTGGTTTAATTCCTAGGCTGGGAACTTCTGCATGCTGTGGGAGTGGCAAAAGAAAAAAGAATACAAGAAAATAAGGAGAGTTCCTTGGTGGTCTAGTGGTTAGGATTCAGTGCTTTTACCACTGTGGCCCAGTTTCTATCTCTGTTCTGGGAATTGAGATCCCACATCAAGCCACTGCATGGCGCAGCCACCCGCCTCCCCAGAACCAAACAACAACAAAAAACCCAATAAAATAAGAAAACAGAGTTAATACGGGTCATCTCATTGTCACCTACCCACTGGGAGAGGAAGCTTGTCTTAGGGTACCAGCCTATGCTCATGGCCTTCTTCTCCCTCGCAGGAAGATGAGTGACTATATCTCAGCCATCATTCAGCTGAGTGCACTGGTGGTCCAACGCCAATATCGCCTGCATCTCCACATTGACTTCATCTACTACTGTACAGCAGAAGGCCGGCGTTTCCGAAAGGCCTGTGACACCGTGCACCGTTTTACTACAGAAGTCATCCAGGAGCGGCGGCGGGCACTACGCCAACAGGGGGCTGAGGCCTGGCTTAAGGCCAAGCAGGGCAAGAACTTGGACTTCATTGATGTGCTGCTCCTGGCCAGGGTGAGGCCGGATCCTGGAAGGTGGAGCCCTGCCCAGGACAAGCCACCTCACAAGTTGCAGCAACTGTGTAAAATGACAGACATCCAAACTACCATGGATCTAGAATGTAGGCAGATGCAGAACATGTAGGAATGTGTTCATTTGCTAGGGTTGCCAGAATAGGGTGCCACATGCTGGGTGATGTGAACAACAGAAATCCATTTTCTCAGTCTGGGGGTTAGAATGTTGAGATTAAGGGCCAGTTTCTTCTGAGGCCTCTCTCCTTGGCTTGTAGCTGGCCCTCTTCACCTCTGCTTTATATTGTCTTCCTTCTGTGCACATCTGGTTCCTCATCTCTTCTTCCTTATTTTGGTTGCTTCCATGACACGCAGAAATTCCCAGGTCAGGGATCAAACTTGCACCACAGCTGTGACGATGCCAGATCCACAATCAGCTGAGCCACCAGGGAACTCCCCCATCTCCTTATAAGGGCACCATTCATACTGGATTAGGGCCCACCCTAATGACTTCATTGTAATTTAATTACCATTGCAAAAGTCTTATCTCCGTAAAAGGTTCCATTCTAAGGTACTGGGGGTTAGGATTTCAACATATGAGTTCCGAGGTGGGGGTGGGGAGGGACACAATTCAGCCCACAACACTTACAGAGAAGACATACAAAGGCTTGAAGAAATGTGATACTTATAGAGAGAAGTGGTCATCTATTAGCGGTGCTTCTGTGGAATTTTTGAGCAGCACCGGGTTCTGGATTCAGACAGTCCTGGATTCCATTTCTAGCTCTGCTGCTTCAGGGATGTTTGGCCTTAGTCATCCAAGCCTTGCCTTTGAGCCTCAGTCTCCTTATTTACAATGTGATAATTGTAGGACCTGATCATAAGTTGCTGGGCATCTGGCAGGATGCTTGGTGCTGGGAGCTGCTGAAGAAATAAGAAACCTCTTCTTCCTCTCACCTTTGGCCCTCTCTCTTTCCATCTTTCTTAGACAAGTTGAATCTTTCCCCCTGCAGCTTGGCTTAAGATAAAAGGGTGGGGATACCTTAAGTTTGGAAGAATTCTTAGGATAGGGAGGGTGGGATGAAGTGGGCTGAGCAGAGTCTACTGCCCATTCCAGGATGAAGATGGGAAGGAACTGTCAGATGAGGACATCCGAGCTGAGGCTGACACCTTCATGTTTGAGGGTGAGGACATGGGGGTGAGGCTGGGGGCAGAACGGGAAAGGGTCGCCTTGTCTGAAGATCACATCTCCACTATCTTCAATCAGTCTCCATTTAGACTCCTTATCTGCCTGCAGGTCATGATACAACATCCAGTGGGCTCTCGTGGGTGCTGTTCAACTTGGCCAAGTATCCAGAGTACCAGGAGAAGTGCCGGGAAGAGATCCAGGAAGTCATGAAAGGCCGGGAGCTGGAGGAGCTGGAGTGGTCAGTTTGGGGTCGTGGGGATGGTGGGGAGTTTAGAGCCTTAGGTTTGACTCTCTCTTCTCTACCACTTACTGTCTAACCTCAGACAAATCATTTACGCTTCTTCTTTTTTTGGTGTGTGTGTGTATGGTGTTAGGGAGTGTTCTAATTTCATTCTTTTCCATGTGGCTATCCAGTTTTCCCAGCACCACTTATTGAACAAGCTGTCCTTTCTCCATTGTATATTCTTGCCTCCTTTGTCATAGATTAGTTGGCTGTAGGTGCGTGGGTTTAATTCTGGGCTTTTTTTCCTTTTGTCTTTTTTTTTTTTGCTATTTCTTGGGCCGCTTCCATGGCATATGGAGGTTCCCAGGCTAGGGGTCGAATCGGAGCTGTAGCTGCCGGCCTACGCCAGAGCCACAGCAACATGGGATCCAAGCCGCGTCTGCAACCTACACCACAGCTCACAGCAATGCTGGATCGTTAACCCACTGAGCAAGGGCAGGGACTGAACCCACAACCTCATGGTTCCTAGTCAGATTCGTTAACCACTGCACCACCATGGGAACTCCCATTTATGCTTCTTGAACTTCCATTTCTTCAACTGAAAGTTGGGGATGACAGTAAGGCATATGCCTACCTCATAATGCAGGAGTTCTTAGTTGGGAGCATTGTAGTCAGCCATGGTTGCAGTAATGCTTCATAACAAACACCTCCAAAGCTCAGTGGTTTACAGCAAGCATGTATTTCCTGATCCTGTCTGCATGTAGTTCTTGCTCTTGCCTGCATATTACTCTTGTTACTGCTGGGCTGCACTGAGTTGAGTGGGTTTGTTTCTAAACTGAAATTTGTGTTCATATCTGTTCCACATGTCTCCTCATTCTTGGACCAGAATCCACACTGAGCATGTTCTCCTCAAAGCAGACTCCAGAAGCACAAAAACCACACAATTTAAAACCTCTGCTTGCATGTTAACACTCCATTAGCTAAAGCAAGTCACCTGGCAATACCAACATGAATGGGGTAGGACTATACTCCACCCACCAGAGCAGAAGTTACTGCAGAATCACATGGCCAAGGGCATGGTGTATAATTCCAATGTGGAGGGAAGTATAAGAATCAGGAATAATCATCTGGAGTTCCCATCGTGGCTCAGTGGTTAACAAATTGGACTAGGAACCATGAGGTTGTGGGTTTGATCCCTGGCTTTGCTCAGTGGGTTAAGGATCTGGCATTGCTGTGGCTGTGGTGTAGGCTGGCAGCTGTAGCTCCGATTAGACCCCTAGCCTGGGAACCTCCATACACCGCGGGTACGGCCCTAAAAAGACAAAAAAAAAAAAAAAATCCAATTTACTTCAGATGTGTGCTGTGTGCAGCTGATTCTGGGTGATGCAAGCATAGAATATCGAGACAGTTCCTTTCAGTTCGGTATCAACCTTTCCAACTGTGACCTCAGGGAGGCCCGCCCTTCCTTCCTCCCTCTCTTCCTCCCTCTCTTCCTTCCTTCCTTCCTTCCTTCCTTCCTTCCTTCCTTCCTTCCTTCCTTCCTTCCTTCCTTCCTTCTCTCTCTCTCTCTCTTTCTTTCTTTCCTGTCTTTTTAGGGCTGCACCTGTGGCATAGGGAAGTTCCCAGGCTAGGGGTCAAATTGGAGCTACAGCTGCTGCCCTATACCACAGTCACAGCAATACAGGATACAAGCCACATCTGTGGCCTACACCACAGCTCATGGCAATGCTGGATCCCTGACCCACTGAGCGAGGCCAGGGATCGAACAGGGAAGCACTTTCAATTGGTGTCATCATATCTTCAACATCTTGCTAATCCTTTCTAATCTGTCTTTTTAACAATGGAGATGGATGCCTCGGGTTCTGAGAGTTGGGCAGGAGGTGCTCTCTAGCCAGAATTTAATAACTCTCTTCTGTTTTCCCAGTGGTGTTTATATTTATGGATACCTTTATGCCAGGCATGCCATTTGCCCTTTATGGTAGCAACATAAAGTTTCTTTGAAAGATAACCAACCTGTCAGTGTAAAGAAAACAATCTAGGAGGTCCTGTTGTGGCACAGCAGAAATGAGTCCAACTAGGAACCATGAAGTTGCGGGTTTGATCTCTGGCCTCGCTTAGTGGGTTAAGCATTGCCGTGAGCTGTGGTGTAGGTTGTAGGCATGGCTCAGATCTGGTGTTGCTGTGGCTGTGGCATAGAGCTATCTAGCTCTAGCTCTGATTCGACCCCTAGCCTGAGAATCTCCATATGGCATGGATGCAGCCCTAAAAAGAAAAAAAAAAAAAAAAAAGAAAGAAAGAAAGAAATAAAACAATCTAGATCATGAACTGAGAGTTATTATGAATCCAGTTTTGGGCCGTGAAGTCCATTTAGGTCTTTAATCCATTTTGAGTTTATTTTTGTGTATGACATTAGAGAGGGTTCTAAGTTCATCCTTTTACATGTAGCTGTCCCGTTTTCCCAGCACCACTAGCTGAAGAGACTATCTTTCCTCCACTCTATGTTCATGCCTCCTTTGTTATAGGTTAGTTGACCATAGGTGCTTGGAATTATTTCTAGGTTTTCTATCCTGTTCCATTGATCTATATTTCTGTTATTGTGTCAGTACCATACTATCTTGATATCTGTAGCTTTGTAGTATAGTCTGAAGTCAGGGAGCCTGATTTTTTTTTTATTTTTTAATTTTTATTAGAGTATAGTTGATTTACAGTGTCATGTCAAGTTCTGCTGTACAGTGGTCCCTGAAGTGCAAAGGAAAAGATTAATATAGTATAAGGAGAGGATGTATGGATTTATAAACACTGAAATTGAGCTATATAGGCTGGTAAATCACTGCTACCCTAGTTTCCCCCAGCTGTCCTGGCACCTCCCCAGGGTACCCCTGGACCTCTACATGATTCATCAGTTAAAAGGCTAGCACTGTTCTTGTTGGTCATGGATCAGATGTTTTACATGCTGAGGGTTAGAGGTGTGTGCAGGGCACAACTGCAAATGCCTTAAGTAGGGGCAAGTCTGAGATCTGGACTGGTTTCCTGCAGTTGCTCTTAATTGCCTGTGTGTGTGTGTGTGTGTGTGTGTGTGTGTGTGTGTGTGTGTGTCTCAAGGAGGGGAGTGGCACCATGGCCTGGCCCCTAGTCACCCAATGTATTGCATTCTCCAGGGACGACCTGACCCAGCTGCCTTTCACCACTATGTGCATCAAGGAGAGCCTCCGCCAGTTCCCACCTGTGACCCTGGTCACCCGCCGCTGCACAGAGGACATCAAGCTCCCCGATGGGCGCATCATTCCCAAAGGTGCCCCCTGTGTGCTCCCTGCTGCCTGCCTGCTTTATTGCCCATGGGGACCTGGCCATGCCTGCCCCAGGTGCACCTTCTCTGTAGTTAAGCCAGCAATTTATAGCCTGCTACTTCTGGGATGATGGGGGAAAGACCCAGTTGCGTGTTTGTGTGTTTGTATGTGTGGGGCAGAGACAGAGTGAGTCTATGCAGAAAGGAAGGATTGGGTGTAGCAGGGTGGGCCCTGTGAGGGTGCAGGTAAGGAAGGGTTAGTTTAATTCAGTTGCCAGCTATTTCTTGGAGACCAGGTTCTCTCCTGGGCAATGCTAGGCATCTATCTAGAGAAGCCTCATCCCCAGGCCCAAGCCCTGAGTACCACCCAGTCTGGGGAAGCTACAGCAAGGCACAGACGTTCCCAGCCACACAGGGTGAAGACAGATGGGCTCAAGGGTGGGACAGGGGCTGGGGCAGCCCCAAACAAGGAGTGATGGCTGTATCTGGGGTGGAATGCAAGGAGGGCTGCCTGGAAGTGGGAATTTGAGAGGTGAATCTTGGAGGTTGGAAATAAAAGAGAGAGCATGTTTATGGAGCAGAACCTTAGGGTACAGATAATGAAAGGCCTTGAATGCCAGGCTGAGGCCCTGGAACTTGATCCTCAGGGGGTATCTGAGCTGAGGAGGAGCAATGTTGGATATGAGAGGGAGAAGGATCCTGTGGCCAGCATGGTAGCTAGAAAGAAGGTGATGAGGACCTCTTAGGGAAAAGTAGCCTGAGTGGATTTTTTAGGGAAGGATGGGCGGGAAAGAGTGGCAGATAGGCTCATGGGAATGGCATGGCTCCAGGGAGACCCAGAGGAGGCCCTGGTTTCCCTCTGCTCCACTGACTCCACTGACCCTACCCCTCTCCACAGGGATCATCTGTCTGGTCAGCATTTACGGGATCCATTATAACCCTAGAGTGTGGCCTGACTCTAAGGTGAGCTCCTGTCCCATCCCTCCCTTCTCTCAGCTTCTTCCTTTTCAGAAGGGGCAGTCCTTGGTCAGCAAAGTCTCCCCTCCCCTATACCCCAGGAAGCCAGACGGTAGGGCTGGTTGCAGGGCTTGAGTGCCCCTCCTCCAATTTTTACACCCATTCACGGATAATTCATTACCTCACCAAACGTTTATTGAGCATGTGCTGTGGGTTAGACCCAGTGCTAGGCACTGAGGATAGAGGAATATACTGTTTTTGTCCTTGTGGAGCTCATAGCAAAGTGCGGAGGAAGAAAATAAAATAAAAAAAAGATCATCTTGGGTGTTGATAAATACCAGAAGGAAACAAAAATTGGAGTGGGATGGGGGTGGGGGGAGGGGGCACTTTGGCTTACATGGTGAGGAAGGCCTTATTAAGGAAGAAAGGTTTGAGTTGAAACTGAAAAGACTGACACTGAAAAGCATGAATAGTGGGGAAAAGTGTGTTCCAGGTGGAGGAAACAGCAAAGTCCAAAGGCCCTGTGGTGGGAATGAGCCTGTCATGCCTGAAAAAGACAAGTATGGCTGGATTGTAATGAGGTTCTCTTTGTCCAGCTGGGCTGGTCTCCGGAGGCTGAGGGAGGGGGCCAGGCTAGGATGGCTGAGCTAGCCCCCAGACTCACCCGAGGCTGTTCTTGCGTAGGTGTACAACCCCTATCGCTTTGATCCAGACAACCCACAGGAGCGCTCCGCGCTGGCTTACCTGCCCTTCTCTGCAGGACCCAGGTAACCTCAGTTTCCCCCAGTCCAAGCCAAGTGAAGGAGGAACATCAAGGCCACTGGAAAGTTAGGGATGCGCCTATCAGGAGCAGAAACCACTTCCATTGTCAATCTGGTACTCTTTTTGTGGCCTCAACACATCAGGAAGCAATATCATCCATGGGTATCGAGCATCTACTGTATGCCGTGTCCCGAGCTCTGGGCTCATATGCTCCTAATAACTCTATGATGCCTTTGTCCAGGTTTTACACATCAAGGGAGTTAGAGGCTCAGATGGGGAGGTCATTTACCCAGTCCTGGGGACCTCGCTCATACAGTGGCTGGGTCTGAGCCTCCTATTTCCTGTCCTCCAGGAATTGCATCGGTCAGAACTTCGCCATGGCTGAGATGCGTGTGGCTGTGGCGCTGACGCTGCTGCGTTTCCGCCTGAGCGTGGACCGAACGCACAAGGTGCGGCGGAAGCCTGAGCTCATTCTGCGCACGGAAAATGGCATTTGGCTCAAGGTGGAGCCTCTGCCTCCGCGGGCTTGATCTCCGGAGTGCCCCTGCGGATCCCGGGGCCCAAGACCAATCCAGAGAGGCCCAGGTTCCGCCCCCGAGAGCCCAGGCCTCCCCCTCAAGATCCTGAGGGCTTAGACCACGCTCCCCGCACACCACGCTCCGCTCCTGGAGGAGCGGGCTCCTCCATTAAGCAGCCTGATGGTGCAGGTCACACCTCCTCAAGGCAAGGCTCCTCCTCCTGAGGGTCTGATTCCTGTCCTTTGAGGTCCAGGTTCTGCCCTTTGAGTGCCAGTTTCTGCCCTCTGGTTTGAGGGACCAAGATTGGCCACGCCCCTCGGACTTGGGCCGGGTCTCAACATCCTTCGGATTCAGATCTTCAGGCCCCCACCACTGTGCCTTCCAACGACCTAAGATATGACACCCAAGGCCTCTCTGATAAAAGCTCAATCTCTCTTGGATTCTGGCGGGGTTTTAAATTGAGGATCAGGGAACCAGAGCCTGAGATCAGAGCCTTGAACCTGAACATCACCTTCTTGAGGCCCCCAGCTCATATCGATGAACTCCTCAGGAATCAGGCTGCAGCCCACAACGTGGGCTGATTTGCAAACCCAGACCCTCCCTCTCAAGCCCCTTCCTTCCTCTCTTGCTCAAAGGCCCATTGCCGAATGTCTTGATTTTTGTAGAATAGATGCCAGGGATCTGGACATTCCCCACCATCCATCCCCCTAGCCAGGCCAGATCCTCACACCTGGAACCCTGGACAGTTGAGAAGCTGTGGGCTAGGAGGCTGGGAGGCCCTTTGTCCTTGGACATAAACTCAGACTTTTGGGGACAGATTGTGCAGTCATTTATTTAATCAACATACCCACAATAAGTGTCTGCTGGCACTGGGCCAGAAGCACAGCACAGCCTAATTTCTGCCCTTAGAAGGATTGTGTGTGTGTGTGTGTGTGGGGGGGGTACATATGTTGGACAAATAATTCTACAGGTAAATTTATTTAAAACCTGTGACAAGTGTTCTGAAAGAGAGGCTCTGGTGCTGGGCACACATAACAGGAGGATGGAGGGTGGTGCAGGGAGAGCTACTCTGACACTGAATTTGGAGTAGAAGTTGAGTGGGGACAAGGGAGAGAAGTGCATTCCAGGCAGCAGGAACGGCACCTGCAAATGTCCTGAGGTGAGAGAGAGCATGGTGTGCTTGTGGAATTCATAAAGGGCCAGCCCTGGCTGGATCTGGGGAGTGGGGGCAGAATGGAGGAAGGGTGGGCAGGGCCCAACAGAGCAGGAACTGTGGGCCACATCACAATTCAGGCTTTATGTGGAGGGCAATAGGGAGCTATAGAGTGTGTGAAAGCAGGGGGCAGGAGAGGTTATGGTAGATCTGGGCTGCAGGGAGTTGGCTTGAAAAGGGTCTACTGGGGACTGGAAACTCAGGGAAGAGAGAGGCTGAGGTCCAGGTGGGACAGGAGAGGTGACTGTCTAGGTGTGAAAGCTGAGAGGAGAGAGAGGTAAGGGTGAATGCCAAGTCTTTGGCTGAGGGAGTGATACAGTGATGTAGAAGTTGGGGCAATGTCCATGACTATAATAATCAAACTAATTTATGAAATATTTATTGAACCAGGCAGTGTTTGAATTTTTGCATAATTGACATTCGGGGGGGGGGCAGATGACAGATGATAAATAAGCAAATAAATAAATTCACACAGACTTGCAGGCCACCAAAAGGATTTTGACTTTTATTGTGACATAAATGGGGAGCCATGGAGGGTTCTCAGTAGAGGAGGGACAAGATTTGTCTTATAGTTTTGGGCTGCTATGTTGAACAGCAATGGTGGTGGCAAGGATGGGACGAGGGAGTTCAGATGGGGGTGGCTCTACCCAAGCTGGAGATTGTAGAGATGAAAAGGGGTGATTGCATTCTGATGAGGAATGATTGTTTCACGAAGGCAGTGGTGGCAGGTCTGCAGATGGATGGAGTGTGGGGTTTGGGAGAAGGGGAGGACTCCACATTTGGGTCTGAGTACCTGCAAGGATGGAAGTGCTACCAACTGAGATGCAGAATCCCAGAATGGAGCAAGTCTTTTTTTTTTTTTTTTTTTGGTAAGAATTGGTCTGAGATCAGCATTTGTTTGGGCCAGGAAGAACTGGAGATGTCAAGTGGGTAGTTGGATAGTGGGTCTTGAATTTGGGAGAGTTCAAGGCTGATGATTACACCTGAGGAGGCTGAGTATTTAGATGTTGTTTAAAAAGCCTCAAGACTGTGAGCTCCCCCAGTGTGTGTGTGTGTTTGTGAGCACAAGAAGGAGGCGTTTAAGGACCAAGCCCTGGGGGTCTCCAAAGTAAATATAAGAATAATAAGATATGTCTATTGAGTGTTTCCTGTGTGCCCTTTGCAGATATTCTCATTGAATTCTCAAGGGTGGCTCTTATGAGATGGGTAGTATTACCATTTCATTTAACGGGTAGGAACTGAGTTCCCCAGAGTGAAATGACTCACCCCAGGCCCTACAATGATTTCTTTGGGACCTCAGAAGGGGCCCTGAGTCCTTTTATACCCATCCCTCCAGCTCCTGGTGCTGGCCTGGGTTACTAGTCTTTCTTTGCCCCAAAGGAAGTGTCCCCAGGGAGGGGCTGGGGCAGGGGGCTTGGAGATGAGCTAAACCTCGGCAGCCGATCTTGCGGCGCCCCCAGGTGGCATGTGGTGGGATCGTCGGCCAGAATCCCCTGTAGCAGGCTACTCGCAGGCTGAGGGGGAAACATTCTGTCCTGGGACCTGCAGGAGCCACCTCACTCTTGATAATGCTACTTCTTCCACACTCTCGTCCAGACTCAGTCTCCAAGTGCACACCATTTCCTAAACACTGCATCTGCCTCCCTGGCTCCCCCTACCTCCGCCCCATTTCCAGTGCAACCCTGTCATCTACCAGCAAAAATAACTTTGCCTTGGGAGGTGACGTATGTTAGTTCAAACCCCGGTTTTTCCCCTTCCTAGCGGTGGACTTGGGCACGTGACTGCCGCTTTCTGCATCTCCGTTCTCCTTTATCATGTGGATTTTACAGGATCATCATGCTTGTAATGCACATTGACTTTCCACCAAGGGTCATGATGGTGAATGAATGAGAGAGGGAAGAGCGAAGGCATGGGTGCCTGGAACGTTGCTGCACCTGCATGTGTGATTTTCAAGGCACAGCCAGCCTAGTTGCTCTCTCTGGCTGCTGAGGGATGTCTTTCCTCTCCTGAATGTGTCAGAGGCTCCCTCTGCTGGCTGCTTCGGGGACAACAGACTGAGGGGGTTGGTCTCCATTAATTCAGCGTGTGCGCACGTGTGGCCGTGTGTGACTGTGTGTGTATATGTGACTGTATGTTTGGGTGCATTTGGGTGAGTAAGTGAGCGTGCGTAAGTGTGCAAGTATGTGAGTGTGTATATGTGAGTAAGAGTCCAAATGTCTGCACAGTGATTGTGAGACGGTGTGCATGTGAGTGTGCATGTGTCTGTAAGTGCGCATGTGTCTGTGAGTGTGTGCGTGTGTGTATGACTGTGTGTGGATGGGTGTGTTGGGAAGATGGGAGGGGAGATCCTCTCTTACTGAACGACTATAACTGTCCACATCAGGCGGTGCTCATCCCTGGAGCCGCTGTCCAAACCTCCCTCCCTTCTGCTTGCAGCAGGCAGGACGTTCTAGAGGAATAATGCCCTTGGAAGCAGCCCTGCCTAAGGTGCACATTCTCCACTGTCTCCCAGAGGGACTGAGCCCCAGTGGGAATTTCCTTATAAAGTATCATTTACCTGCTGCCTTCCCTTCTCTATTTCACTTCCCCACTGCCTTACTGGCATTTGCACCTCTCAGACAACTTACAGTTGAATTTTTGTCTCAGAGTCACCTCCAAATAAAGTATATTTTCACTGGAATCTTTGCATCAGCGTTTACTTCCTGGGAACCTAAACTTAGACACACAAATGGGTTTGCTCCTCTAATTTCCATAGGTCTATTATTACGCCTTTTTTTAAACCATGAAGGAACATGAAGCTCAGAGAGGGCAAGTCACTGGGCTAAGGTCACGCAGCTGGAGGGTGGGCTTTGATTCCCTCTTGGGGGACTTTTCCTTGCTGAGGGTTTAGGGAATGAATAGGATGAGGGTTGTAAACAGCCAGTAAGGTCCCTGATGTGCACACCAGAGGGACCTAAAGCTCATGGCTGGTGCCAGTGTCCTCATTCTGTTATAAAATAAGAGAAATAATGTCAAACACATGCTTATTACCTTGTGTCAGTCTTGCAAGCACTTTATTATTGATTTATTTTCTCTTTCTCTCTTAAAATATTACATGGGAAAAATTTCCACTCTGTTCCTGCTCCCCACCCTTTAGACCAGCAGTTTGGTGTGATTTCTTTTTAGTTCTACAAAATTGCATATATGAGCCTTTTCTTTTTCTTTTTTCTTTGTCTTTTTGCCTTTCTTGGGCCGCTTCCTGCGGCATATGGAGGTTCTCAGGCTATGGGTCTAATTTGAGCTGTAGCCACTGGCCTACACCCAGAGCCACAGCAACGTGGGATCCGAGCCGAGTCTGCAACCTTGCGGTGGCTGTGGTGCAGGCCGGCAGCAACAGCTCTTATTTGACCCCTAGCCTAGGAACTTCCATATGCTGCACTTGTGGCCCTAAGAGGAAAAAAAAAATCATTACACTCTCTTAAAGGGAGGAGTAGCAAAGAGTTTGTTGTAATTTTTAATCTGCCACTTGGGGAGGAAAAGGGGATAAATGGTCTCTTTTTTCTTTCTACTGGCCCATCTGCAGCATATGGAATTTCCCAGGCTAGGGGGCAAATCGGAGCTGCATCTGAGGCCTACGCCACAGCCACAGAAATGCGGAGCAGGATCTCAACCATGTTTGAGAACTTCGCTGCAGCTTTCGGCAACACCAGATACTTAACCCACTGAACAAGTCCAGGGATCAAACCTGCATCCTCATGGAGACTATGTCGGGTCCTCAATTCCCTGAGGCACAACAGGAACTCTGTTTTACTCTTTTTTTGTAACTCTACACTTCACAAGGGTCCTTTCTCCAATTTTCCGTTCTGTGGCTTGGGGTGGTCCTTGGTGGTCAGTTTAGTTTTTGTAAACAATCATCACCTAATAAACAGAAGGGGGCAGAGAAGGAGGAGGAAGAAGGAGGGAGGGGGGAGGGGGAGAAGGGGGAGGAGGTGGACGAAGGGGAGGAGGAGGACTCTTCATGACTGCTGTGCCTAGTGGTTGTACCTAGCTGTGTGTGTCCTCTGTACTTTTCCTAAGTTTTGCTCTAGGCTTTCTGGCTCTCAAACCAATGTATTTGATCTTCAGCCACCTGGCTCAGGAATTGGGCAGTCTGCCAGCTGGTCCTGCCCTCATTGTGGCCTCAGGGACCTGTCAGTTCTTGATCTCAAACCTGCTTCAGAGCTGAGTGTTGGGTCAGATTTCATCAACCACTGTGGGTCTCCAGTGTGGCTGGTTCCTGCTGCCCCCATCAGCTCTGATTATCTTAGCACATTTGAGGACAGAAGCAAGAATGAACATGTGCCCTGCCCTTTATAGTCCTGGCATGGCTTCAAGGGGCGGTCCTTATTCACGGCCCACTTGTCCATGTCCTTCAGGTTTCTGCTCAAAGGCTACCTCCTCGGGGAGGCCCTCTCTCATTGCCCTGTCCTGAGCAGCCCCCCTCAGTCACTTTCTAGCATATCTGTTAATTTCCTTCATTACTGCCACCATCTGATTTGGTCTGATTTCCTATTGGCTTTCCCCATCAGTCACGAGCACCACGATTCAGAGACTTTGTCTCTCTCTCTCTCTCTCTCTTTTTTTTTGTCTTTTTGTCTTTTTGCTATTTCTTGGGCCGCTCCTGCAGCATATGGAGGTTCCCAGGCTAGGGGTCGAATCGGAGCTGTAGCCACTGGCCTACACCAGAGCCACAGCAATGAGGGATCTGAGCTGCGTCTGCAGCCTACACCACAGCTCACGGCAATGCCAGATCCTTAACCCACTGAGCAAGGCCAGGGATCGAAACCTCATGGTTCCTAGTTAGATTCATTAACCACTGCGCCACAATGGGAACTCCTGTCTCTCGCTCTCTTTTTTTTTTTAAATTTTTATTATAGTTGATTAACAATGTTTCTTCAATTTCTGCTGTACAGCAAAGTGACCCGGTCACAAACATATACACATTCTTTTTTTTCCCTACCATTTTCTATCCCAAGACACTGCACATATTTCCCTGTACTATACAGTAGGGCCTCATTGATTATGCATTTTAATGTAATAGTTTGTATTTACTAACCCCAAACTCCCCGTCCATCCCACTCCCTCCCCCTTCACCCGCCAGCACTCACAAGTCTGCTCTCCATGTCCATGATCTTTCTGTTTTGTAGATAGGATTATATGTGCCATATTTCAGATTCCACATGTAAGTGATATCACATGGTATTTGTCTTTCTCTTTCTGACTCACTTCACTTAGAATTAGAATATCTAGTTGCATCCATGTTGCTGTAAATGGCAGAGACTTTGTCTTGTTTATTCCTTGTCCTGGGTCCAACCAAGCACTGCGTTTGCTACAGAGTAGGTGATCAAGTACAGTTTGTTGTTGAGGAATGAACTACTTGGGAGGTATAAACCCATCACTCCACTTACAGAGGAGGACATGAGTCTCAGAGAGGGCAATTGATTTGTCCAAGGTCACACAGCCAATGAGCAGCAGAGCTGGAATTTAAGCTCAATTCTCCTGAATCCAGAACTTGATCCTTCTCAGCAACTTAGGGAAGCAAAGGTGAAACTCCAGCCAGCAGACTTTTTCTAGAGACTCCCATGTTGATTCCTGGGAGGTGTGTCTTTATGATAATACAAAATAAGAACTGCTTGGAGGAGTTCCCATTGTGGCCCAGTGGTTAACGAATCCGACTAGGAACCATGAGGTTGTGGGTTCGGTCCCTGCCCTTGCTCAGTGGGTTAACGATCCGGTGTTGCCGTGAGCTGTTGTGTAGGTTGCAGACTCGGCTCGGATCCTGCGTTGCTGTGGCTCTGGAGTAGGCCGGTGGCTATAGCTCCAATTGGACCCCTAGCCTGGGAATCTCTACATGCCGTGGGAGCTGCCCAAGAAATAGCAAAAAGACAAAAAAAAAAGAACTGCTTGGAGTTCCCTGGTGGCTTAGCAGTTAAGGACCTCATGTTATTACTGCTGTGGTTTGGGTCACTACTGTGCGTGGGTTCAATCCCTGGCCTGGAACTTCCACATGCCATGGGAGTGACCAAAAAAAAAAAAAAAAGAACTAAAGAACTGCTCAGCTCTGTGCCCTTCATTGTGCTAAATCCTTATTTCTTTATAAAATTGTTTTGGTGATAGAAATTATAGCAGCTCCGTGTGGGTGAAAAATGCATTAGAGACTCCAATTCTACTTCCTTCAATCCTTCTGGATTTTTTCAATGCATATGCAAATGTGCACACACATATACACACAGTTTTGTAAGTTTTGTTTATAAGTGGAACATTTACTCACATACCATTTAGAAAGGTACTTTCCCTACACTCTCTGCCAGTGTCTGATAGGATGCTTGCAACTCTCTGTGGTTTTCTCAGCCCATCTTACAGATGTGAAGACCGAGGCTCAGAGGGGAGACAGACCATGCCCAAGTGACTCACAGTGACTACCACGGCTGGTCTGACACAGGCTTGCCCATTGCCTAGCACTGGATGGGGATGGAAGGGCCCCTGGAGAAGGAGCAGGGTGGTGAGTGGCTCCTCTCCTTCCAACAGTGGCTGGGGGACATTCCATAAGCCAAGCTTGTGTGATTTGGCAGCTGAGATGCTCCTTGTTTGATGAGAAACTACTGGGGATGCTCCAGCCTCCTCAGGCTCTGAACAGAAGGTCTCCACCTGAGGCTTCCTGCCCCCCATGCTGGCTCCCTTTCCCCTTTTACCACCTGATACAGGAAGCTGGGGGCACTGGGCAATGGATTTTTCCCTCCCAGAGTCCCCAGAGGCCTTCTGGGGTTTGAGTTCTTGGTGATGGTGAAGGAATCTTCAACACCTGCTTCTGGATTGAATGTTGGACCAAATTTTGTCACCTTGGCTTGTTACCCCAAAGGCCCAGCAACCGTAATCACAGAGTGGGAGTCGAAAGAACAAGAACATGGTGTTCCCATCGTGGCTCAGTGGTTAATGAATCTGACTAGGAACCACGAGGTTGTGGGGTCGATCCCCGACCTTTCTCAGTGGGTTAACGATCTGGCGTTGCCGTGAGCTGTGGTGTAAGTTGCAGACACGGCTGAGATCCTGCGTTGCTGTGGCTCTGGCGTAGGCCAGTGGCTACAGCTCCGATTCGACCCCTAGCCTGGGAACCTCCATATGCCACGGGAGCAGCCCAAGAAATGGAAAAAAGACAGAAAAAAAAAAAAAAAAGGGAATAACAAGGACAGGCTTGCTTGTGCCCACTGCTGGGCACTTCACCCTGTGATTATGGGGCCCTTTTCTTTTTAAGGGCCGTACTTATGGCATATGGAGGTTTCCAGGCTAGGGATCAAATCAGAACTGTAGCTGCCAGCTTATGTCAAAGCCACAGCAATGCAGGATCTGAACAGCATCTGTGACCTACATCTCAGCTCATGGCAATGCCAGATCCCCAACCTACTGAGCAAGGCCAGGAATTGAACCCACGTCCTTGTGGATACTAGTCAGATTTATTTTCACTGCACCACAACGGAAACTCCCAGGGGCCCTTTCAACCACACAGGCCAACTCTCCCTCTTCACTTGGGTCCCACTCAGAGGTAACCTCCTCCTGGAAGTCCTCATGTCCCTATAACTGTCTGGTCCATTCTTGATCATTTATTCAATCAGCACCTGTCTCCCCACTAGAGGTGAACCCCTTGACAGCAGAGATGATGTCTGCTATGCTTACTATCGCATCCTAGCACCTAGAATGGTACTGGGCACATAGGAGGTGCTTAATAAACACACAGCTCTGGTAAGTATAGATTTTTCTCCTCATTTTACAAATGAAAAAACTGAGGGACAGACAGGGTAAAGTTTCCTGAGACATATAGCAGAGCCTGACTCAGGTGTCTAAAGCAGTGACTTGCAAACTTTTTTTAAAAAAATTATCTAAAAATTTTTTTATGGCCGCTATGAAAGTTCCCAGGCTAAGGGTTGAATTGGAGCTACAGCTGCCGGCCTACGCCACAGCCACAGCAACACGGGATCCAAGCCACATCCGTGACCTACACCACAGTTTGCAGCCATGCAGGGTTCTTGACCCACTGAGCAAGGCCAGAGGGATTGAACCTGCATCCTCGCGGAGACTAGCTGGTTCTAGTCTGAGCCACAATGGAACCTCCAGTGACTCACACACTTTCACAAGCACAGGAATCCCTGGGATCTGGTTTCAAACATAAATTCTGACTCAGTAGGTATAATCACACAGTCCTGCTAGGTTGTTTTGTAATGAACAGCCCCTCAAACATAGTGGCTTAAACCAGTGACCGTTTTATTTTCTCTTATGATTCTGTGTGTCAGTTGGGCTCAGCTGGATGGTTTTTCTGTATCATGTGATGTCACTCGGGGCTGTGGTCATCTGGAGGCTCACTGACAGGTGACACTAGGCTGGGAACTCAAGTGGGGCTGCTGATCAGAGCTTTCCATGAAGTTTTCCATGGGGCTTGGGCTTCTTTACAGCATAGGGAGTGGTTCTGATGGGATGGGTTCCAAAAGCAAACGTAAATTTAAGCTACCAGCCTACTTCAAGGCCTTAACTAGCATGGCACCACCTTGACCACATAATATTAGTTAAGCAGTCCCAGGGCCAGGCCAGATTCAAGAAGTATAAACTCCTCTTATTGGGGACAACAGTAGATTTTTTTTTTGTCTTTTTGCCATTTCTTGGGCCGCTCCCGCAGCATATGGAGGTTCCCAGGCTACGGGTCGAATTGGAGCTGTAGCCACTGGCCTACTCCAGAGCCACAGCAACGCAGGATCCGAGCCGCGTCTGCAACCTACACCACAGCTCACAGCAATGCTGGATCGTTAACCCACTGAGCAAGGGCAGGGATCGAACCCGCAACCTCATGGTTCCTAGTTAGATTCATTAACCACTGCGCCACGACAGGAACTCCAACAGCAGAATTTTTGCAGCCATGACTTTTCAGGTGGGGGTTAGAGCCCCAAATTCTGCATTTCCTAGATGCTGCTGGTAATGTCAATGCCGCTGGTCTGAGGACCATATTTTGAGTGGCCAGTTCTTAGAGCTCATGACTATAAAGGGCCCTTTCTTCCCTAAATAGTTAATGAGCATGCACTCTGTGCCAGGATTCACTTCTGCTTGTGCTGTCTTGTTAAATTACTTCTCTGTGTGGCTGGAGCGAGTCACTGCACCTTTCTGGACCTGTTTCCTCTTCCTTCCTTTTGCTTCTCTTCACCCCTATCTGGCTAGCCCTGTTGCCTCTCACTTACCATAGGCCTGCTCCTGGCCCTTCTCTGAATGGACACCTCAGCAGGTGGATCACTTTGGCCAAGGAGGCAAAGAATCTGGGACAGGGCACACAAACTTGCTGAGGGCTTCAGGACCAGTCCCCCAAAAGCTGGATTATGTGGGCCTGGAAGGAATGGGGTAGTGGTGGCAGGAGAGGAAATTTGGGCATTTTCCAAACATTCTATTAGTTGCAGCAGGAATGTCTGTCCACATCCTCTCACTTAGCATCTCCATCCTTCAAACTCATCCTCATCTTGGAGCCTGATCTTGGGGAGACCTCATGAGGGCTGAGATTACTTTACAGGGGAGTTTAGGACAGGATCTGGAGGTGACGAAACACATTTACAGCTGATATCCCAATTCCCAGAGGGGAAGGCTGAGCCTAAAGGAGGTTGGCACAGCCTATAGTTAGAGTGAGGGCGGGACAGAACTCCACTCAAGATCTCCCAGCTTTGCCCTCCCCTGTGTGGACCCTGTTCTCTCTTGACCCCTCTCAGCCTTACACCTCAAGCCTCCAGCTGTCCTCTTCTGACTGGGCCCTTGACCCCCTGAATCTGCTGTGGTAATCCCCAGCCAGGCTGGTTTCTCTTTTCCTACTCCCAGCAGTTTTATCCCAACCCAAGGCCTGGGTTGCTTGGAGGCAGGGCTTAAACTCCTGCCAGGCTGTGTGCCCTGGAGGCCAGAAGTTTCTTGCCTCTGGGCTTCCTGATTCTGTGCCAAGAAATGGTGCATGCCGCCCTTCTGGCCCACACGTGGTGAGAGCCACGGAGATGTTTTGGGACATGGTTTGCACCCGAAACATTCATAATTTTACCTGCTGTACCCTGGCCCTGGCCTGTAAACACAGGGGCACAGAGTCACCTTTGTCCGCATTCCAGCAAGCTGCGTGGGAGGTGCTGAGTCCCAAGAAGTCAGCATCTGCACCACGTGAATCTGAGCTGGTTCCTCTCTGGAGCCAGCTGCTCCAGGTTTCTAAGTCTTGGGCAGACTCAGGTGGGAGGAGGCAGCCAGGCAAGCAGGGATTGGCTGACCCACTCAAGGCCTCCCCCACCACCCCCTCCCCGCCCCCGACTGGCCCCATTTGGAAGTCAGGACAGGGAAGAAGACTCTCCAGGATGAGGACAGAAGAAGCTGTGTGGGACTAGTTGCTCCAGACAGAAGGTGCAGTGCTGGCGTTGGTGGGGCTGAAAGTTCTGGTCCAGGGTAGGGAGGGGCACTGCCCAAGGCAACTTTCCACTGATTCCAAGTGGGCATTTCTTCATTCTCTTCTCTCTCGCCCTCTCCCTGTCTCTCTCTCTTCCTCTGGATTTTCCTGGGTCTCCACCCCTCTCTGAGTCTCTGTCTGCCCATCTCTGAGCCCTTCCTTCCCCAGCACTCACCCCCTTGTTCCTCTCCCTGTATTTGTTTGTCTATTTGTCTCTGCCTCAGAGCTCACCCTCACTGTCCCTTTGCTGAGTCTCAGGAGCTCACTCTCTACCCCATCTGCCCTGCAGGATGTTGCAGCTGAGCCTGTCCTGGCTGGGACTGGGGCCTGTGTCAGCCTCCCCATGGCTGCTTCTGCAGCTGGTCGGTGCTACCTGGTTCCTGTCCCGAATCCTGTCCTGGATCTATGACTTCTATGACAACTGCTGCCGCCTCCAGTGTTTCCCGCAACCCCCAAAACGGAACTGGTTTTGGGGTCACCGGGACCTGGTGAGTGTGGGCAACAGGATGGGTCTGGGGAATGATGGTGTGCGGACTTCCCGAGGGGTCGGGGATCAGGCTCAGGGAGCTTGGGTCTGAGGTTGAGCTGGGGTCTAGGGCAGCAGAGAAGCAAGGGAGACCACTTTCCTCACTTCCCCACTGGGTCGAACCCTCTCCTCTCTGTCCACTCTATGCCCCAATATTTTCATGGTTCATAGCCTTCCTCACCCAAGGCCAGTTTGGGGTTATGTTCCTGCCCGTCTTCTCTACACTGGTGCACATCTGAGGAGCTCTCAGAATGGGCTGGGGAGAGCTGGGTCCCCTAGTGACAGAATGGGCTGCAGAGAGCTGGGTCCCCTAGTGACCCCGTGGTGTCCACTGCTGGTCTTGAGGCCTCCTCAGGGCCACTGTCCAGGGTCTGTCCCTGCCTGGCCCATCTCTGTAGGTTTCAGGTCAGTGTCTGCTCCTCTCTGGGCTTCTGCTTCCCAGAGGAATTAGCTATGACTTCCACCCCTCTTATGCCCCTACGGGGGTACTGCAGGAGCTGAGGAGATGTGTGGTCAGTCTCTCCTCCTCCTCCCCTTCCTCTGGCATCTGTCTCTTCCAAACTTGTCTTCTACCCTCAGGATATATCAGTGGGCCTCTCTGCTCAACTTGGATAAAAGTGGACCCTTCCCTCTTTCAGAAGGAATCACTCGGACCTAATGGCCAAATTTCCTGGGAGGGTGGGAGGGGGCTCCTGACCCACCTTCCTAGCCTCATCCCCAGAGCCCCTTCCTCTGTGCTGTGTCAGCTTCCTTTGGCTCTAATCCCAATAAGGACTTTGTCATCACTAGCAAAGGCACAATGTCCAAAACCACTGATTCCAGATTGCATTCTCTGACCACAACTTCCTTTCCTTCTAGCTTCTTTTTTTTCTTCATCTCTCATCCTAGACCTTGCCAGGCTGTCCAGTCACCTCTGTGCCCTAGTCCAACAGCTTCTTTTCAATCTCATTTCCTTGGGTACATCAAGCTTAGATTCTCATCCTTTGCACATGGGCTGAAGTCTCTTACCACCTGGGCTTTCCCTCATGGCTCTTTGGAAGACTTTGGCCTTGTGTGAGCTCAAACCCCGACGCCCCCACCCTCTGATCTCTCCTCTATGGTGATGCTAAGGAAGGTCACAAAACAGGACAGAGGGGTGACATGTACATCCCTACCTGCCTGTTTCCAACGGGGCTCATTCTGCTCATTCTGCTCTCTCTTTGTACACAGAGCTGTTTTCATGCATTGCCTCTATTTCTTTGCTTGCTCTCACCTGCTCCAGTGTGGTTCCCACCCCCACCATGCTCCCACAAGATTACTGTGAGCTCTAGGACTCCAAATCCCATGGACTCCATCCAGCCCCACCTCATCCACCTGCTCATAGCTCTTTGAGCTTGTGGATCCCCTTGTCCTCCTGGACCTCTTTTCCTCTTGGTTCTAGGCCACCCTCCTTCCTTGGTATCTCCAATACCTCCTCATGGCCCTTCTGTCTCCACTTGGCTCTTCCTTTGCTCCACCCTTCCATGTGCAGAAACCCCAGCATCCTAACTCTTTCTTCGTTCTCTCCTAAGACCACCTCCTTACCCCAGGGTTCCAGCTCCTAAGTGGACCGTCAGTTCCCTGCATAAGTGACTTCCGAGTTCATATCTCTCCTGAGCCCAAGGTCATCCTATCCAGCTCCTTCCTCCTCCTCTCACGGCATGGGTGTCTCCTAAACACCAGATTCCTTGGTCAGAATCTGAACTCCTGGCTCCGTCCCCAATCCTGCCCCCACCCTTGGTCTAGTCCATCCTTTCAACCCATATTTTGGGGCCCTTGAGCCTGCCTTTTTCTCTCACCTGTGCATCTGGCCCTAATGTGCTGCCTCCATAATCTGTCCTTAATCTGTGTGCTCTCTGCATCTCCTCTCACCCTTGGCCCCATCCACCTTCATCTTTCTCCAGGAAGTCTCTCCTAATCTACTCTCTGGCCTCTTTTTTTTAAAAAAATAAAATTATAGTTGATTTACAATGTAGTGTCAATTTCTGCAGTACAGAAAAGTGACCCAGTCATGCATATATGTCCATTCTTTTTCTCCTACGCTCTTTCATCATGTTGTAACATGGAGATTGGATATAGTTCCCTAGGCTGTACAGTGGGGCCTCATTGCTTATCTATTCTACATGTAATAGTTTTCACCTACTAACCCCCAATTTCCCATCCATCCCACTCCATCCCCCTTCTCTGGTCTCTTCATTGCCACTGTTGTCTCCTCATCCACTGACTCCTTGGCCCTGGAGAAATTCTTCTGAAATTCAATTTAGACCATGCAACTTCTCAGATGAATACTGTTCAATGACTGCTTATCCCTCTGAAAATAAAGGCTAAGTGTTTCTTGGCCAGGCCCTGATGTCCTCCTCAGCCTCATGCATGTCATAGTCACTCTGAGCTTCTTGGTTCCTCAGTGAACCAAGCCCTTCTCACCACAGGGCTTTTGCTTGTGCTGTTCTTTTGCCTGGAAGCTCTTCCCTTCCTGCAGTTATGCAGTAGATCCCTCCTATTCTCCCATTTAGCTCAAATACGACTAATTTCTGGAGTTCTTGTTGTGGTGCAGTGGAAATGAATCTGACTAGGAACCATGAGGTTGCAGGTTCGATCCCTGGGTTAAGGATCTGGCATTGTTCTGAGCTATGGTATAGGTCGCAGACGTGGCTGGGATCTGACATTGCTGTGGCTGTTGTGTAGGCCGGCAGCAACAGCTCTGATTAGACCCCTAGCCTGGGAACCTCAACTAATTTCTAAAAGCCTCCCTTAACTACTCCCCCCATACCTTGACCAATTATTTGCTTTTTACCCAACTCTCTGAGTAGATGGTGGCTCTGGGAGGCAGAGACATGTTCTACAGTGGCCCAGCCCAGGGGCTGATATACAGTAGGCACTTAATAAATGTTTGCTAATGTGATGGAGGAGGCCTGGGTAGCTTGCCATCACCTCCCTTTGTTATCCATGGCCAAAATCCTGATTGTCCAGCTCCTCTCCTCTCCTCCCCCAGACCAGCTTGTCATAGAACAGGATGTCCCAAGCTCATTGTAAAGGTTTCCCTAGGTTACATGTCTCAGCCAGCCCCTGAGGCAGCAGGAATGTTACAGAGTTACTGCAGTTCTGGCTCCCCATCCAAGGGCTTGGCATTGGAGGCTTGTGTTGACCACTCTTCTCTCCTTCCGTGTTTCTTCCTGTGTGATCTTGGCTGAGTCCCTCTCCCTGTCTGGACTGATCTCATCAAGTGTCTCAGGGTCAGCAGGGAGCAGGTGACAAAGGTGAATAAGACCTATATTTACCTGCCTGGAGCACCCTGGGGCTCTTTGTCAGGCTTGAATGGGTCCTCATGAGGGTGAGAATGCTTCACTAGGAGGGGACCCATGCTTCTTCCTCTTATGGGGTATGTGGCTTCAGCTTCCTCATTTGAAAATGGCATGATTTATGGGAGTGTTCATAGGTTCAGGAGAAGAACTGGCTTGCTAGGAGATACTATGATAAATAGATGGATAGACAGGATGTTTTAGATAGATAGATAGATAGACTGTCAGACAGAATGCACTGTGCACAGAGCCTAGGCAGTAGAACAGGCTCATAGGTGGGGAGAGGCTGTCTCAATTGACAGGCAGAATTCGCATCTGTCCTGTGGAGTGTTCCAGTGCTGGAAGGTCCCAGAACTTCAGACCCTTCACCATGCAAAGAAGCAGAGGCCATATGGACTGGTCAGAACATGAGAAAATGTGTGACCTGAATCCAGGGACAAGACCTGAGGTCACTGTACCACCCACAAATCTCCCCCATGAGGACCTCTTCCTGTGGCCACCACTAGGGCTGGAACCACTCCCAGGATGTGAAAAACCTGTCTTCTCCAGCCAAGGTCAGCTTCCCTGTGGGCAGAGAGTGTGTCTTCTTCTTGTGCCTTGGGATGTACCCTTGGTACCCCAGAGAGAAGGAGCAGGAGGCAGCTGAGATTCCTTCTGTCTGTGCAGATTCTGACACAGCATCCACTGCAGGGACTCCTTCTGGGGAGTGATGGCCCTTGCCTTGGCTGCAAGTGCCCCCATGGAGCAAGGCTTGAGGAACTTAACTCAGCTGGTGGCCAACTATCCCCAGAGACAGTGGATCTGGCTGGGTCCCGCCATCTTCCTCATTGTTTCTGCCACCGTGACTTTGCCTGGTCTGTCACTGACACCACAGGTGGGTGCTGTGTCAGCATCTGAGTGCTGCAAGCCCCTCCCTGCCTTGCTTCTGCACAGCTCTTGCAGGTCCCAAAGCCCTTCCTGAACTTGGGCTTCCTTTGTCATCTCTTTCTTTCTTTCATTTATTTTCCAACCCCCATTCTGGACACTGTTTGAGGATTCTTGGGGAGATAGCCCCAGGATCTGCCCTGAAGGCACCCCCCAATATTGCACACAGAATGAGAGACACCCCAATCCTGTGTCATTGGGTTAGGTCTGAGGAAGTGATGTCTGGCAGAACCCAGAGAGGAAGCAAGGCTTCTGCCATTCAGTCAGGCTGAAAGGCTTCTTGGAGGAAGAGTTGATGCAAGTGGGTCTGTAATAAACTGCAGGCTTATTTTTATTATTATTTTTTTTGGTCTTTTTGTATTTTCCAGGGCCGCACCCGCGGCATATGGAGTTTCCCAAGCTAGGGATCTAATCGGAGCTGTAGCTGCTAGCTTATACTGCAGCCACAGCAACGCGGGATCTGAGCTGCATCTGCAACCTACACCACAGCTCATGGCAACACCAGATTCTTAACCCACTGAACAAGGCCAGGGATCGAACCCACAACCTCATGGTTCCTAGTCGTATTCGTTAACCACTGAGCCATGAGGGGAACTCCCAAGGCAGGCTTTTATTTTATTAAGCAAAGGAAGGAAGATGTATTCTGTGGAGAGGACTAGCACACTCAAAGACCTGGAGGTGAGAGAGTGAGCACCTGGCTTTTGAGCAATCAGAAGGAGTT
Organism: Phacochoerus africanus; assembly: GCF_016906955.1. Classification (NCBI taxonomy): domain Eukaryota; kingdom Metazoa; phylum Chordata; class Mammalia; order Artiodactyla; family Suidae; genus Phacochoerus; species Phacochoerus africanus. The sequence continues at coordinate 63,149,575 of NC_062547.1, read as the reverse complement.
CCATGCAATTACGGCGATAGAGGTGAGAGGCAAGGAAAATGTGTAGGGGTGTAGGGTTCACAGGACTTCAAGACCAGGTAGGGGACAGGAGATTGATTCCGAGAGAGATGGGGAGCTGTGGAAGGTGTGGAGATGAGGAGAAACAGATGTAGAGTGGGAGAGATGGACAGAGAAATTGGGGCAGAGAGAGATACAGAGAGATGGAGGGAGAGAGGACATGTGGAGAGACATAAATGGAGCAAAAGAAAAGTACATACACAGATATATATATGTTACCTATCTATCTGTCTATCATCTATCCATCCATTTTCCATTCATCCATTATCTATCCAATTCTCATCTGTCTACATCTACATCTAGCTATTCATTCATCTATAATCTATACATATAGCCATCACCTATCATATATGCATCCGTTCATCCATTCATCCATATTTCTATCTACCTATGTATCCACCCATTATCTAATCATTTCCCTATCCATCAATCCATTTATCTGCCATTTATCTTTCTGTCTACCCATCATTATCTATCTATCTATCTATCTATCTATCTATCTATCTATCTATCTATCTGTCTGTCTGTCTATCTATCTATCCATCTGTCCAAATATGTCTATCCACCCATCCACCTATTATCTTTTCCTCTTCCCCACCCCCTTTGTCTTTCTTTTGAAATTCAGAGATGAAGAGAATAAGGGGACAGAGAGAGTCACAAGGGTATATATGAAAAAAGAGACACCAACAGGGAGAAGTTGCCTTGTTGAGATGGAGAGAAGTATAGATGAATAATCCAGGTAGTGGGAGAGAAGGGAGTGAGTGGGTGTGGTGGGCAGGGGGATAGAGTGGGCAGCTGTAGTTTCTGAGGCCTCCTGTCAGACCTGGACCCATCCTCACTCATTCTCAGGCGAAGAGCAATGAAGAGTGTTTGCAGCTGATGGAAGATGTGGGCCACTACTTCCACGACGTCTACCTCTGGTGGCTAGGGCCCTTGTACCCCGTCCTGCGGCTTGTCCACCCCAACTTTGTTGCTCCCCTGCTCCAGGCCCCAGGTATCTCCCGGTAGCCCTCCCTACCCCAGGCTTCCCCTGCCCCTGCTCCAAGCCCTTCCCACTCCTGCACAGACCAGGTTGAGCAGGGGAATGGGCAGCATCGACAGAGACCTGCTGGTTCCTCTGGGAAGGTCCTTGGCTCTCTCTGGTTGCCAAAATCCCTTCCAGTTTTGGGTGGTGGTGGAAACTCAACCCTGTTGGTCTAAGAAAGGGGATCTCTTGAGTGAAAAGCTCAGGGAGCATTGCCTTCAGGCATGGCTGGATCTAGGTTTTCAAGCAGTGTCATTGGGAATCTGTCTTCATCTCAAAGTTGTGGGTTCTTCTTCTTCATGCTGGTAAAGATGAATCCCAGAAGGTCAATCCCCACTGACAAGTGAGCTCACGCCTCACAGACCCAGGAAAAGTTGCAGAATTCCCTTAAAGTGGAGTGGCCTGGGTCACAGGGACCACTTCATCACCTAATAACTGCAGCTGAATTGGTGAGGCTGAGTGTCATATGGTCGGCTCTGGAGCAGGGGGTGGGGTGGCACAGCTGCCCTCATAACTACTTGGGTTGACGGTGGAGGCAGTATGGGGTGCTGGTTCCAGGAAAAGGAGATAGACATTGGACAGGCAGATACTGCAGATATTCATCCACCAGCCACCCTGCTAGGTGGGCATTTCCAGGGTGGGGAAAAAGAGGTTCAGGGAAGCATAGTAACTTCTCAAGGCCACGTAGCATGTGAAGCTTGCCTCCTAGTTCTGTGTATTCTCTGCTGCCTGAGCTGCCTCTGATGGAAGGAACCCTAAGCCAGAAGGCGGTGTGGGGGTAGGGAGATGGCCAGAGTACTGTGTGTGTGGGGCAGGGATACCACGCGACCTCAGGTTGGCCCACTGTGTCTGATTGGTCCTGGGGGCCTCTGGAGGCTTAAGGGGACAGGGAGAGCTCTTCATGGTGGGTGGAGCTCAGTATCTGAGTGGGACAGCATCTTCTGGTCCCTTTCAGCACAGAGGGTCCCCTTGAGCCTAAGCACCTGACGCTAAGGGTAGGGTGAAGGAGGATACTGAGGAAGTCTAGGTCACGCCCAGACTCTGTCTGTGCCCTTAATGGGACAGTATTTAAGTCCCATCTGGGGCCTCTCTGTGGGGCATGCTAAGATTGTGTCATGTTGCCTCAGGCCCAGGTCAGGGCTATGCCATGTCAGGACATATCATGTATGCTGTTTCATGTTAAGGCATGCTAATACATATTGGGGTGATGTTGGATGTTCTAGGAGATGTCAGAGAGTGATGGGGCAAATGTGGTGTACTAGGTTCCTGATATAGGGTCCCTTTGAGCCTAAGCACCTAAGGCTAAGTGTAGGGTGAAGGAGGATACCGTCCTACACCACAGCCACAGCAATGCCAGATCTGAGCCACATCTGCAGCGTACACCACAGCTCACTGCAATGCCAGATCCTTAGCTCACTGAGTGAGGCCAAGGATCGAACCTTCGTCCTCATGGATACTAGTGAGAATTGTTTCCACTGAGCCATGATGGGAACTCTCTAATCTCTTCTTAAAGGATCATAATGTAATCATGCTCCTGGCACAAAGTAGGTGCACAAACCCCTTTAATTTATGTCTTGGGTGTGTAGAACATATTAGCCCTTGTAAGAGCCATGTCAAGATATGCTGAGCCCTGTTGTGCCATGTTGGATTGCATCTAAGTATGTAGGAGTGTGTGTGTTGGCTCTGCCTTTGTTCTATTCTGTGCTGCAGCCTGGTCTTGTCCGCTCTTACCTCCTCCCTCCTCCCTGTTTCCTCTGCCCTTGGTCCCATTCCTGCCATGCTGGGATTGGAGGGGGAATGTAGAACAAAAGTCCCTCCCTTCCTCCTCTCCATGGTCCCTGATGTTCCATCTCTCATGTCAGCCACCATCATACCGAAGGATATGTTTTTGTACATCTTCCTGAAGCCCTGGCTGGGTGAGTAACCGGGAGTGAAGGAGGTTGGGGACAACCTTGGGGGTCTGGGGGAAGGTGCTGCCCTTGCTCACTCCCCATGGCTGCCCCTGCTAGGGGTTGGGCTCCTGCTGAGTGCTGGTGAGAAGTGGAGCCGCCAGCGCCGCCTGCTGACACCTGCCTTCCACTTTGATATCTTGAAGTCATATGTGAAGATTTTCAACAAGAGTGCAGACATCATGCATGTGAGTTTCTTGAACCCAGGTTCCCAGCTGGAGCCTTGGGAAAGGCGGAGTGGCCTCGGACACAAATAGTCTGGAATCCTGCTCTGCTAAATGGCTTTTTGTGGGGTGTTGGCATCACTGATTTTCCTCTCGAAGCCTCAGTTTTCTCATCTTTAAAATCAAGGTAGTAATTCCTTCTTTTTTTGTTTGTCTTTTTAGGGCCACACCTGGAGCATATGGTATTTCCCAGGCTAGAGGTTGAATCAGAGCTTAGCTGCTGTCCTACACCACAGCTCACTGCAATGCCAGATCCTTAACTCACTGAGTGAGGCCAAGGATTGAACCTTCATCCTCATGGATACTAGTGAGAATCGTTTCCACTGAGCCATTTCGGAAACTCCCTAATCTCTTCTTAAAGGGTGGTCAAGATCATGTAATGTAATCATGCTCCTGGCACAAAGTAGGTGAACAGACGACTTTAATTTCTAGTCTGCTTCATGGAAACTCTGTAAATTCAAGATAGAAATGATGAAAATTGCATAGTTATTTTATTTTATTTTTCCTATTTACAGCTGCACCTGCAGCATATGGAAGTTCCTGGGCTAGGTGTCGAATCTCAACTGCAGCTATTGGCCTACACCACAGTTACAGCAATGCCAGATCCGACCCGCATCTGAGACCTACACCACAGCTCACGGTAATGCTGGATCATTAACCCAATGAGGGAGGCCAGGGATTGAACTCATGGATACTAGTTCCTGCTGAGCCACAACGGGTACTACTGCACAGTAGTTCCTTTGGACTTATATACCACCTTATGATCATATAACTTCACATTGATTTTATGACAATTTTAGCAACTGTAGCACTATTCTAGTTGATGCAAAGGCTTTACTTTCTCAAAAAATTCTAATTACTGTAGTTTAAACATCTGGTTTACTATACTAGATTTATTGGTCAGATAAGGTAACATTGCGCTTAACATGATGATGATGATGATGTCAGCCACATCCACAGCATGTGGAAGTCCCCGTGTCAGGACTGAATCCATGCCACAGCTGAAACCAGAGCCACAGCAGTGACAACACTGGATCCTTAACCTGCTCTGCTACAGGGAACTCATTATTATTTATAAAAATATAAGCCTATGTGTTCAAAAGTTAAGTGATAACAACCAATGTTTCCATAAAAAGATAGATTTTTGTAACTTCAGACACTACTGTAAATAACTACTATAAATAACAATTATTTAATACTTATTGGATATCGGAAACGGTGTGCCAATTCTTCAGCCTGTGTTGAGTAATTTATTTTCACATTCCTATGAAGCAGAGATGATGATAATTGCCACACTATAGAGGATGAAATGGGAGGTCAGTGAGGTTAGTGCCTTGTCAAGGATCACACACTAGGAAGGATGCTATGTGTGGGGGTACAGCAACTCTAACTTAGTTTGTCCATTACCAAAGCAGGTCATCTGAAGTGTTACTAAATATTTGATGCTGGAAAAGCCCAGTGGAAAGCAATGAATAGACCAAGGGCACCCAGAACCTAAGAGGCAGAGCTGGACTTTGAACTCAGGTCTCCTGACTCCCAGCTCTGGGGGCTTGATGTCTTGATAGGAACAGCTTCCACTCCCACTCATGCCTTGGGCTTCCTTGGGGGTGGGTGCCTAGGGCAGAGACCAAGAGACAGGGTCTGGGGGAGTGCATCTTGGTGTTTGGGGTTGGAGAGGGGCTCAGGGAGGCAATACCCAGCCCCAGTTCTGCCCTCTTCTCTGTCCAGGCCAAGTGGCAGCGCTTGGCCTCAGAAGGCCACACCCATCTGGACATGTTTGAACACATCAGCCTCATGACTCTGGACAGTCTGCAGAAATGTGTCTTCAGTTTTGACAGCAACTGCCAGGAGTGAGTCTTGTCCCAGGGCCTGGAACCATGAGCCATAGACCCAAGGGAGTGGATGGGGTAGGGGGAGGACTGAGCAGGGTGATCAGAAGGGCCTTCCTGGAGGAAGTAGGGTGAGGGGTGGACACTGAAGGTCAGGAATGGGGAAGAGAAGGTGAGATCCTCTTGGGCAGGCAGAACTGCTTGATAGAGGCCAGGAAGCTAGTGTGAGCCAAGTGGGTATAAGAGTGAGGAGAGACATTGGAAATAAGGTTGGAGGAGTGGGCAGGGGCTATAGCTTAAGGACATTCCAAAGCCAGACAAAGAGGATATGAACTTTTTGCTGAGGTTTCCAGGGAGCCAGGGAAGGTGCTCAAGCAGATGCGGGTCGTGGTCAAAGCAGAGTTTGGACATCTGACTTGGGCAAAGCCTGGCTGTTGTGTGGACAGAGGATGGAAGGAGACCCCAGAGAGGAGGAAGCTTGACGTTGGTGGGGAAAATGGGGCAGATTTGGGAGAAGCTGAGGAAGGATGGCAGGGGCAGATATTGTGTAAGAGCGAGGAGAGATGAGCGTGATCCCCAAGCTCCGCCCTGAGATCTAGGACATGAGGCAGTTGACAGAGATGGGAGGCAGCGAGAGAAACCTGATTGGAGGGCACTCTTTTCTGGCTGGGATGTGGTCCTGGGTTCCTGACTGGAAGGGCTCCCAGGGTTTCCTGTGTGTTAAGAAGCTGCTTCTCAAGGCTCTCTCTGGTGTGACTGTGTAGGAAACCCAGTGAATACATTGCTGCAATCTCCGAGCTCAGTGCCCTGGTGACAAAACGGAATGAGCAGATCTTCCTGCACAAGGACTTCCTGTACTACCTCACCCCCGAAGGGAGGCGCTTCCGCAAGGCCTGCCGCCTGGTGCACGACTTCACAGATGCCGTCATCCAGGAGCGGCGTCGCACCCTCATTAGTCAGGGTTCCCAAGACTTCCTTAGGGCCAAGGCTAAGGCCAAGACTTTGGACTTCATTGATGTGCTCCTGCTGGCCAAGGTAGGCTTCTCTGGGATCTAAATTCAAGAGGTAGGTAGACTGGATCTTGATTTCACATGTCAGAGCAAAGAACATGGACTTGATCGAGAGGGGGCTAGGGAGTCACAGAGGGTGCTTGAGGAAGGGAGGGACCGGTCGGCGAGCAGTTTCAGACGTGGCTGTGTAGAAGGCTGCCTGGAAGGAGTAAAGAGGAGGCAGGAGACCAAGGAGGAGGGCTGTGGGGCGGGCTCTGGAGCTGACGAGGGGATGATCCTGTTAGGATGATGGAGCTTCAGGGACAATTTCAGGTTAGGCTCAGGCGTCCTCTGAGCTGATGTGATTTGGGGGGTGCTTTCTCTCCAGGGTGAAGATGGGAAAGGACTGTCAGATGAGGACATCCGAGCCGAGGCTGACACCTTCATGTTTGCGGGTGAGGGTCCCGGTGTGGGACTACGGAAGAGGCAGGGGTCTCTTCATGTGAGGGACTTGGCTGGTGGCCCTGGATCACCCTTTTGGCCATCTTTCCCATGTTATTTGAGGTGGTGGGGGTGGGGTGGGGGGCGTCTTACCATGAGGGTGCTGTCCACCCTTTGGTGCTGAAGTATCCCAGAGACCCAAGCCTGTTTGGCTGCCCTTCAGGCCATGACACCACTGCCAGTGGCCTCTCCTGGGTCCTGTACAACCTGGCAAAGCATCCAGAGTACCAGGAGCACTGCCGGCAGGAGGTGCAAGAGCTCCTGAGGGACCGTGAGCCTAAGGAGATTGAATGGTGAGTGCATGTCCACATGGTGTCTTCCTGAACCCTTCTTATTGGCTCTTATTTCCCAGCTGGGAAAGGGGAAACAAATATATATATATATATATATATATATATATATATATATATATATATATATTATTTATTATTCTGTCATTATTGCTTAGTGGGAATAGGAGCAGAGCCCAGAGGCAAAGTGTGGTGCCCAGTGTGAACAGCTGAGGCTTTGGGGATGAGAAGATCTGAGTGTCTTCATTAATGCCCCACTAACTGGCTATGTGACTCAAGAAAATCAGTCCCCTTTTTCTGAATAGTGTTTTCTCCTCTATGAATTTGGGGGTGGGGTGAGGAATCTCCCCTCCACAGGTGCTACTTGGAGAATTGTGATAATGCAGAACAGATGCAGCACAGTACATGTTCAATATATTAACATCTCTCCTCCCTTGCTCTTCTGCTTGAAGTTGCATTTTTTTTCTCCAAAGACCCCCATTGCCCTGAATTTTTGCTCTTTCCTCTAATTCCCACCTAATATTCTATATCAGGAGTTCCCAGGAAATCTCTCGGGGGTCCACCTCTTTGCTCAGGAAACATATCTACACTTCCCCTTTTCCAGTTCAGAGTCTAGTCCCATTTGAGTCCTACATGGTCCAGCCTGGGGCAGAGATGAAAGGAGATGGGGCTTCATGGTGAAGAAGTGAATATCGATTTGCCACCTGGATGTGGTTATTGGATGGTGCTTCAAGCCAAGGGGTTAACTTGTGCAAAGGCCAGGATGGAAGCATGCAAGAGTGAGCCTGGGATGTCTGGGAGGAGATAAAGGTGGTTGGCTCCTTGTGAAATCTGCAGTGTGAGGATCAGAGAGGTTCTTGTTAAAGCTGGAGCTGGGAGTGGAAGCCCATATGGGACAGCTTTGGAAAGGACATCATGAGTTTTCAAAGGTATCAGTTCAAGTCCTTTGGGACTCCAATATTGGATAAAAAATAAAAATAGGCTGGGTGTTGCCTTTAGTGAAGCATCACATGGGGCAATAATGATTAGACAGTAGTGGCCCACTGTGCTCAGTCATTGGCTGTAGGCTGCCTGGGAACGTGTGACCTTGCTGTGAATGCTACAGCAGAGCCCAGGGATCCTATAGCTGGAGGCTGTCAGGTAACAGCACTCCTTGAAGCTGTACAGTAACTCCCTTCTTCCTCCCTCCCCCCTTGTCTTTCTCTTCTTTCCTTCTTCCTTCCATCCTTTTCCTTTTTTCCTTCTTCCTTTCTTCCTTTCTTCCTTCCTTCCTTCCTTCCTTCCTTCCTTTCTTCCTTTCTTCCTTTCTTTCTTCTTTTTATTGCTGCACCCATGGCATGTGGGAGTTCCCAGTCCAAGGGTTGAATTGAAGCTGTATTTGTTGGCCTGTCTCACAGCCACATGAACTCTGGATCTGAGATGTGTTTGCTGCCTATACCACAGCTCATGGCAATACTGTATTCTTAAACCACTGAGTGAGGCCAGGGAATGAACTTGCATCCTCAAGTATACCAGTAGGGTTTGATACTGCTGAGCCACAGCAGGAACTCCAGCTAGTTCTTTCTTGAAGGGAGATCCATGACTAACATAGGAGAGTGATGGGGAGCCATGGAAGATGTTTGAGCAAGGGAGGAAAGAGGTCTGATGTGAGTATTAGAAATATCTCTTTGCAGCTACAGGGGTAACCTGGAGGGGATGAGATGCAGTCGGGGTGATAAGGGGGAAGATTATGGGCCAAAGGCTAACGGATGGAGAGAAAGTGTTGGTCTGGATAAACATTTTGGAGATAGTACCCTCAACGTGAAGGTTTGCTCAGCACAGCCGTCCTTGAGGTGGAAAGATGTTTTTGTGCTTCTTCCAACTTCAAAAAAAATTAGGCCCTTGGTAAAATCTAAACAGTATGAATATAAGCTTCCCATCAACCACCCCCAGGCTTATTGAGATATAATTGTCATATAACATTCTATAAGCTTAAGATGTACAACATGGTGATTTGATATATGTATATATTGCAAAATAATTACAATAAAGTTATTGAACACATCCATCACCTCCCATAAGCCTCTGTCAGACGCCAGCATCCCAACCCCATCCCTTCCTTCTATGGTTTCCTGTGTCCTTCCAGACATTGTTCAGTCTGTCCCTACATTAATCTGTTCACAGTCTCTCTTGCCTTATTCATTCTATCTTATGTCTCTACAGCTCAGAGTATATACAGAGCTTCCAGGCATGATCCTTGACAATATAGCTTCAAGATCCTTTCATTTATTAGGTTTTGGGAAATTAATTTTGAATTGCAAAGTCAATAATGAGAGTAGGTTTTTTTTTTTTTTGCACCAAATGAAGCATCCTGATAAGATTAGGTTATTAGAGTTTAATATAAACAGACACACACATTTGGTCATTTGTTCTTTTCAGTCAATAATGTGACTTAGAGCTCCTTCTCTCTGAATGTGTATAGCATTGCTTAGTTTACCCAAGCTGCTTCTGTTGGGGACATTTACATAAACATTTTCTGTTATAATAGATATTGAATATAATATATAGATATTATATTCTGTTATAATAGATAGTTGCTTTTCAGTATCTCTGTACTGATTTACTCTGCAGATTTACCGTGCAGGGTGGGAAAGAACTAGTTAATCCCTATATCCTTCTTCTTGATGGCTATATAATATTCCATTATATGGATGTATTATACTTTATCTAAATATTCCCCCATCAATTTGTATCTTTTCCAAGCCTTTTGCTGTAATCAACTTGATGCGGTGAACATCTACTTTGTGTATATATGTGGATGTCTTTCTCAGACTAATTCTAGAAGTGGTGTTCCCGGATCAAAGACCATTTGAGTGTTACATTTTAATAGCTATTGGTAAATTCATTTCTACAGTTTTAAGAGTGGCAATGCCCTCATATCCCACCAACAGTGTGCACTATAAAACTTAAAAATTTTCCATTTTGGAGAGTTCCTGTAGTGGCTCAGTGGAAACTAATCTGACTAGTATCTGTGAGGATACAGGTTTAATCCCTGGCCTCGCTCAGTGGGTTATGGATCTGGCGTTGCCGTGAGCTGTGGTGTAGGTTGCAGACATGGCTTGGAGCTGGCCTTGCTGTGGCTGTGGTGTAGGTCAGTGGCTATAGCTCCAATTTGACCCCTAGCCTTGGAACCTCCATATGCCACAGGTGCCACCCTAAAATGACAAAAAAAATTGCTATTGTATTAGGTGAAATATACTTTGCTATTTTAGTGAACATCATTTTAAGTATGGGTAAATTTGAGCACTGTTTTCACATTGGGACCATTCACGTGTATTTCTTTTTCTGTGAAGTGTCAGTTTTTCATAATATATCCTTTATATTTTGACTTTTTTCCTAGTTATTTTTTCCTTTTTGACTTATAAAAACTCTTTAAATTTAAAGAAAATTAATTCTTTTCTCTTATGCAAGAATTATTCCCCAGATTGTCTTTTTACTTTGTTATGGTTTGGGATCATTTATTTGCAGTCAAATTTATTATGTTTTTTTTCCTTTATAGCTCCTGTATTTTAAAAAATATCTGGAAGTTTCTGCTGTGGCTCAGCAGTATGGAGACTGCTAGGATCCATGAGGGTGTGGGTTCCATCCCTGGCCTCACTCAGTGGGTTAAAGGACCCGGTGTTGCTGTGAGCTGTGGTATAGGTCGCAGATTGGCTTGGATCTGGTGTGGCTGTGGCTGTGCTGTGGCATAGGCTGGGAGCTACAGCTTCGATACAACTCCTAGCTTGGGGACTTCCATATGCTGTGGGTGTGACCCCAAAAAGACAAAAAAAGGAAACAATTCTGTGTATAATTTAATTTTATTTAATATTTTTGTTATTATTATTATTATTTCTTAATCCTTATTGCATATGAAATCTGTATTGGTATAAGTACTGAGGTAGGGATCTACATTTTTTTCTAAATGGCTAATTAGTTGTCCCAACAGAATTTAGTGATTATTTTCTATTTGTCTTGGGATTTTATTGTGTGTGTGTGGGTGTTTGCTTTTTTTTTTTAGGGCCACACCTGTGGCATACTGCAGTTCTCAGGCTAGGGATCAAACTGGAGCTGCAGCTGCTGGCCTACGCCACAGTCACAGAAATGCCAGATACATGCTGTGTCTGCAACCTACACCATAGCTTGTGGTAGTGTGGAATCCTTAACCCACAAATGAGACCAGGGATGGAACCTGCATTCTCATGGATACAAGTCAGCTTCTTAACCTGCTGAGTCACAACAGGAATTACAAATTGACCTAGCTTTTGGTGAACTTTAATTCTTTCAAACTGTATAAGATTATCAAGTTCCTTTCCCCCTTCCTCCCAAACTTGATTTTTATTGGATTACATTGATTGTGCTGATTGATTTAGAAAAAATTGGCACCTTAGTGATATTAGGTCATCTCACCTAGAGAGTGGAGTAGATCTTACTCATTCAAGTAACCCTCTAAGTACCTTTTAGAGATTTTTTTTTTTGCTTTTTAAGCTAATTACATAATTCAAAGAGCTTTTAAATGCAAATATATCAATACTTTTAAGGATACCTTGTAACTGTTGCAATTTTGCTCAGAAATGCTTCTAAAGTACCAGTCTGTACTTGTGCTTCTAGTAACTTGTGCTTTTTTTTTTGATATTCTAATGCTTAAATCTTGGTTCATCTTGAATATATTTTATTTTATTTTTTGAGGTTTTTTTTTTGTTTTGTTTTTTGCTTTTTTTTGGAACTCACATGCAGTGTATAGAATTTCCCAGGCTGGGCTCGAACTGTAGCTGCAGCTATGGCCTTCACCACAGCCACAACAATGTAGAATCCGAGCCTCATCTGCAATCTCTACCACAGCTCTCATTAATGCTGCATTCTTCACCCATTGAGCAAGGACAGGGATCAAAGCTGCGCCCTTATGGATACTAGTCAGGTTCATTATTGCTTAGCCACACTGGGAACTCCCTTGAATTTATTTTATTATAGGAGTGAGGGTCAGTGGGAGGTGGAGAGAGTGTCTCACAGGACAGCATCAGGGCCCAGGGGTGTCTCTGTTTTTGCTCCTTGGATAATTGTTTTGGGGGGGCTTTTAGGGATGACCTGGCTCAGTTGCCCTTCCTGACCATGTGCATCAAGGAGAGTCTGCGGCTGCATCCCCCAGTCACTATCATCTCTCGCTGCTGTGCCCAGGATGTTGTGCTCCCAGATGGCCGGGTCATCCCCAAAGGTGCCCAAAATTTCAGAGGGAGGAGGGAGGTGGTCCTGTCAGCTGAGCCCTCGTCCTGACTGCCTCCTCCTTCCCCACAGGGAACATCTGTGTCATCAGTATCTTTGGGATTCATCACAACCCATCCGTCTGGCCAGACCCTGAGGTGCTGCCCCCACTTGGGGAAATCAGACACCTCCCCTCTACTCTATCTACATCTGTCTTTTCTGGGGGTGTCCGGGTGTCCCGAGAAACCCCACCCAGCAGGCCTGTCCTCTCTGCCCCAGGTATACAATCCCTTCCGCTTTGATCCAGAAAGTCCCCAGAAGAGGTCACCTCTGGCTTTTATTCCCTTTTCGGCAGGGCCGAGGTAAGGCTGGTGGGTGTGTGAAGCGGGCATGGTGTGAAGAGAGGGGTGGGGTACAGGGGACATGCAAGCCCAGGTTGGGGTGGTCTCAGGCATGGTTAGCCTCCTTCTCTATCCCTGCGGGAGGGGATAGGTGTCCCAGGTAGTTTCTGGGCCTGATGGGGCCCCGATGGGGACCTGGGTGCAGTCAGAGTCCCTACTCTCACCCCGCAGGAACTGCATTGGGCAGACGTTTGCCATGACAGAGATGAAGGTGGTCCTGGCACTCACACTGCTGTGCTTCCGCGTCCTGCCAGATGAGGAGGAGCCGCGCAGGAAGCCAGAGATAGTCCTGCGGGCAGAGGGCGGCCTTTGGCTGCGGGTGGAGCCTCTGCGTGGAGGCCAGCAGTGACCCACCACCTCCTGGCCTGGGGTCCACCCTAACCCTACACACTTCACTTTGTGGAGTCCCAGGAATAAAACTGTGCTGAACCTCAAGAGAGCCAGCAGGGGGCTCTTGGGTCTCATGAGGATCCAGGGGGGTGGGTGTAGCTGAGAAGGTGGAGGACTGGGATGGAGGGCAATACTGATTTGGGAGCGGGGTCAGGAGGACAGAACTACTCTTTAGGGAAGGTGGAGCAGAGAGCTAGATGCAGAGGACCTGGATCCACCGCTCCTTGCCATTAGACTACCAAAGTTACCATCCCCGTCTGCCATTTAGTAGCTGTTTTGCTTGGGGAAATTGTTTATCTTTCTAAGGCTTAGTTCCTTTATTACAGAATGGTAGCCACCTTCTTGCACTGCTGTTGGGATTGAATAAGCAAGCCTGTCTCAAACGACTGAGTCAATATCTGGTAAATGTCAGTACTCAATAGGGGTGAATTTCCTCGCTTCTTTTTTCCCTCACTTTGTCAAATTAAAATGTTTTAAAATCCTCAAAGTTGTGTTTAAATTTTGGAAAATGTGGAAACCTGTTGTTGAAGAAATCTATCTTTAGAAGATTCAGTAAATTCAAAACCTCCACAGTTGCATCTGTGGCATAGTTCCAGGGGGTTTTTATGTGAAGCTGGCCCGAAGCTAGGAAGTGAAATTTGTTTTTCCCCTCAGAGAGGCATGACCGCGGACTTCATTCTCATTAGATGTTCTAGGAAGAGGGGTCAAGTGGGTCCACACCAGTGAGGAATAGTGAGAGGGCACGTGTGGGGCTGCTCTTTCAGAACCTGGCACAGCAGCTGCCCCAGGCCTTGCCCCATTCAGCCCACAGGGTGTCCTGTATAGAGTCCTAGTCTCAGAGCCTTTGAGGGGCCCAGAGGTTGGGGGACAGAAGACTTACTGTCTCCAAAATCAGAAAGGAGCCTTGTAACGTGAAATGAGTAAATATTTAATCTATTCTAAAGTGAAAATCACATTTGTTTTTCTTTGCGTTCAGAGTTCTTATTTAAATTTTTTTAAGCAAATATTTATCGAGGGCCTTCTGTATGCCAGGCATCATTCTAGATGCAGAGGACACGGCACAAACATGATGCACAGCAGTGTCTGCTATCACAGAAGCGACTCTCTACTGAAAGGAAATATGCATTTTTAAAAAAGTTTAAAAACACCGAGTTTGAAGGTTAAGTGTGGAAAAAACCAAGTAGGAAAAAGGGATAGGGCATGTGAGAATGCAATTCAAATAGAGTCCTCAGGGAAAAACTCACTGAAAAGGTAGCTTTTGAGTAAAAGAGAGGGAAGGAGTGAGCTATGAGGGTTTATGGGGGAAGAATATTCTAAGCCAGGGATTCTTTTTTTTTTTTTTTCCTTCTTAGAGCCACACTCATGGCACATGGAAGCTCCCAGGCTAGGGGTCAAATCAGTGGCTGCTGGTCTATGCCACAGCCATAGCAACATGGGATCCGAGCCGCATCTGTGACCTACACCACAGCTCACAGCAATGCCAGATCCTTAACCCACTGAGCGAGGCCAGGGTTGAATCCTCATCCTCATGGATCCTACACGGTTCGTTAACCACTGGGCCATGAAGGGAACTCCCGAAGCCAGGGATTCTTAACCTGGACTCCACGGACACCTCCCTCCAGAAGTCTGAAGATCCAATTCAGAAAGTCTTGGCCTGAGGTAGGAAACAAAAGTTATGTCTTTTTTTTTTTTTTTTTGCTTTTTCAGGATGCACCCATGGCATATAAAAGTTCCCAGGCTAGGGGTTGAATAGGAGTTGCAGCCGCCGGCCTATACCACAGCCATAGACATATGGGATCTGAGCCTTGTCGGCGAGCTGCATCATGCTCACGGCAACGCTGGATCCTTAACCCACTGAGCGAGGCCAGGGATGGAACCCTTGTCCTCATGGAGACTAATGGGGTTCTTTTTCACTGCACCACAGTGGGAACTCCCCCCCAATTTTATCTTTATTTTCACTAATTAATATTTAGAGTCTTCCTCAATTATGAATGCAGACAGCAAATCACAGTGGTATTAGCAGCACCTGTGGCATCGTTGCCCATAGAAATCACAGATACTTTCACATCACATTAGTTACTGCAAATATCTTAAAATATCATTACATTCATCACTACTTCAAATTTATCCTGCTAGCTCTTTTAATTTAAGAAGTCATTGGAGGAGTTCCCGTCGTGGCGCAGTGGTTAACGAATCCGACTAGGAACCGTGGTTGCTGTGGTTGTGGCGTAGGCCGGTGGTTACAGCTCCGATTGGACCCCTAGCCTGGGAACCTCCATGTGCCTCGGGAGCGGCCCTAGAAAAGGCAAAATGACAGAAAAAAAACCTCATTGGAAACATATATTGCCACGTAGCAAATTCAAAAAATATTTTGAGGAGTTCCCACTTTGGCATGATGGGATCAGTGGTATGTCTGCAGTGCCAGGATGCAGATACAGTCCCCAACCCACTGAAATACAGCCAGCACAGTGGGTTAAACGACCCAGTGCCACTACATCTGTGGATCAGGGCACAAGCGCAGCATGGGTTTGACCTCTGGCCTGGGAACCTCTACATGCTGTGAGTGGGCCAAAAAAGAAAAAAAAAAATTTGAGAGTTGCATTTCAATGTAACTGGTTTTCTTTAGAGTTTATGAAGCTTATTTTATGGATTTAAAGATATGATACTCAAAAGGAGCCCACAGGCGTCGTGGACTGCCACAGAGGTCCATGATTAAGAACCACTGTCTCTGCACACAGATGAGCAAGCAAAAAGCCTTGTGGCAGCAATGTGCCTAATATGGATATGTACACAGAAGGGATAATACAGGGCATTGTTAGCAATTTGGCTTTTGCTAGGAGTAATGCGGAGGGTTTGGAGCAGAAGAATGACGTGCATCGTGACACTGGGATTTACAGGTCACTCTGCTGCCAGATGGAGGAGTAACTGAAGGGGCAAGGCTGAAGCAGGATCAGTTAGGAGGTCGCTGTAATAAAAAGGTGAGAGATGTTAACTTGGACTAGTGTGGTAGCTGTGGAAGTGGTCACATTCTGCACATATTCTGAGGACAGCTCTGACAAGATTTGTTGATGAGAAAACCGGAAGTCACAGAGGACAAGAGTTTTGCCTCAAGCCAGTGTAGAGAGGGAGTTGCCATTAACCTAGGAGAAACTGTGGAAGGAGGAGGTTTTGAGGGAGGATGAGGGGCTCTCCGTTAGACATGCTAAACTTGAGATGTGAATTAGATATCCAAGGGCAGCTAGCCCGTAGGCAGCTAGAAATGACAGCCTCAGCCCAGGGGTGAGGTGTGGGGACGATATCATTTGAGAGTGGTCAGCAGGTGGATAGTATTTCAAGCTTGAGGACTGGTTGAGGTTGCCAAGGAAGTGGGTGTAGAAAGAGGAGAAGTCTGAGAATGGTGTCCTGGGGCACTGTAGGGTTCAGTGGTCTGTTGGTCTTTTTTCTTCCCTTCTTCTCTTGTTCTCTTCTCTGGTAGTTTGATGACTATCTTTAGCGTTGTGTTTGGATTGCTTTTTCTTATTGGTGTATCTGCTGTAGATGTTTGGTTTGCAGTTACCTTGAAGTTTTGGTAGAGGAGTCTCTCTAGATACAAGATTGTTTTATGTTGTTGGTCTCTTAATTGCAAGTGCATCTCCGGAGTCCTGCCGTTGCACCTTCTCCTCTTCTCACGATGTCTGATTTTGGTAAAATATTCTTGTGTGGATGGTTTCCTCCCTTTACTATATGCATGCCTTTACTGGTGGGCTTTGTACTATTTTTGTTGCTAGTTGTGGCTTTTTCTTTTCCACCTGGCGAAATCCCTTTAGTATTTGTTGTAAAGCTGGTTTAGTGGCGCTGAATTCTCTTAGCTTTTGCTTGTCTCTAAAGCTTGTGATTTCTCCTTCAGATCTGAATGAGAGCCTTGCTGGGTAGAGTAAGCCTGGCTGGAGGTTTTTGCCTTTCATCACTTTAAGTATATCGTGCCACTCCCTTTTGGCCTGCAGAATTTCTGCTGAAAAATCTGCCAATAACCTTATCGGGGTTCCCTTGTATGTTATTTGTTTCTTTTCCCTAGCTGCTTTCAGTATTGTCTTTTTTTTTCTCTTTAAAATAGCTTTTTATTTTTATTTATTTTAACTTTATAACTTTATATATAACTTTTATTTATTTTTTTTCCATTATAGCTGGTTTACAGTGTTCTGTCATTTTTCTACTGTACAGCAGGGTGACCCAGTCACACATACATGTATACATTCTTTTCTCTCCCATGATCATGCTCCATCATAAGTGACTAGGCAGAGTTCCCAGTGCTATACAGCAGGATCTCATTGCTTATCCATTCCAAAGGCAAGAGTTTGCACCTATTAACATCAAGCTCCCAGTCCATCCCACTCTCTCCCCCTCCCCTTTGGCAACCACAAGTCTCTTCTCCAAGTCCACGATTTCCTTTTCTGTGGAAAGGTTCATTTGTGCTGTATGTTAGATTCGAGATAAAAGAGATATCTATCGTATGGCATTTGTCCTTTTCTTTCTGACGTACTTCACTCAGGATGAGAGTCTCTAGCTCCATCCATGTTGCTGCAAATGGCATTAGTTTGTTCTTTTGAATGGCTGAGTAGTGTTCCATTGTGTACATATACGACATCTTCTTAATCCATTCATCTGTTGTTGGACATTTGGGTTGTTTCCATGTCTTGGCTATTGTGAATAGTGCTGCAGTGAACATGCGGGTGCATGTGTCTTCTTCAAGGAAAGTTTTGTCTGATATATGCCCATGAGTGGGATTGCTGGGTCCTATGGTAGTTCTATGTATAGTTTTCTAAGGTACCTCCACACCGTTCTCCACAGTGGTTGTACCAGCTTACATTGCCACCAACAGTGCCGGAGGGTCCCCTTTTCTCCACACCCTCTCCAGCATTTGTTATTTGTGGACTTATTAATGGTGGCCATTCTAGACTGGTGTGAGGTGGTACCTCATGGTGGTTCTGATTTGCATTTCTCTAATAATCAGTGATGTGGAGCAGTTTTTCATGTGCTTGTTGGCCATCTGTATATCTTTTTTAGAGAAATGTCTATTCGGGTCTTTTGCCCATTTTTCCATTGGGTTGTTGGCTTTTTTGCTGTTGAGTTGTGTACGTTGTTTGTCTATTTTAGAGTTTAAGCCCTTGTCAGTTGCATCATTTGATACTATTTTCTCTCATTCTGTAAGTTGTCTTTTTGTTTTTTTGATGGTTCCCTTTGCTGTGCAAAAGCTTGTCAGGTTGATTCAGTATCATTGGTTGTTATTTTTTTTTTTGCCACTGTATGTATATTTTTATTTTAAAACCTTTTTCATTTTATTTTATTTTATTTTTTTGCTATTTCTTTGGCCCGCTCCTGCAGCGTATGGAGGTTCCCAGGCTAGGGGTGGATTCGGAGCTGTAGTCCGAGGCCTACGCCAGAACCACAGCAACGCAGGATCCGAGCCGTGTCTGCAACCTACACCACAGCTCACGGCAACGCCGGATCATTAACCCACTGAGCAAGGGCAGGGACCGAACCCGTAGCCTCATGGTTCCTAGTCGGATTCGTTAACCACTGTGCCACGACGGGAACTCCTAAAAACTTTTTTAAATGTTATTTTTCAATGCAATTTTTTCTACCGTACAGCATGGCGACCCAGTTACATATACATGTATACATTCTTTTTTCTCACATTATCATGCTCCTCCCTAAGTGACTAGACATAGTTGCCAGTGCTACACAGCAGGATCTCATTGCTAATCCACTCCAAAAGCAAGAGTTTGCGTCTATTAACCCCAAGCTCCCGGTCCTTCCCACTCTCTCCCCCTCCCCCTTGGCAACCAGAAGTCTATTCTCCAAGTCCATGATTTTCTTTTCTTTTCTGTGCCGTATATCAGATTCCAGATATAAGTGATATCCTACGGCATTTGTCTTCCTCTTTCTGACTAACTTCACTCAGGATGAGAGTCTCTAGTTCCATCCATGTTGCTGCAAATGGTTTTAGTTTGTTCTTTTTTTATATTACTCAATGGATCTATTACATTTATAGTTGTACAATGATTATCACAACCCAATTTTATAGCATTTCGGTCCCAAGCCCCCAGCGCATCTTCCCACCCTCAACCTGTCTCCTTTGGAAACCATAGGTTTTTCAAAGCCTGTGAGTCAGTCAGTATCTGTTCTGCAAAGAAGTTCATTGTGTCCTTTATTCAGATTCCGCACTTAAGTGATAGCATTTGATGTTGGTGTCTCATTGTCTGACTGACTTCACCTAGCCTGGTAATTTCTAGGTCCATCCATGTTGCTAAAAGTGTCGCTATTTTGTTCCTTCTATTTATTTATTTAGTCTTTTTTTTTTTTGCCTTTTCTAGGGCCACTACCCGTGGCGTTATGGAGGTTTCCAGGCTAGGGGTGGACTTGGAACTGCAGCCACCGGCCTACCCCAGAGCCATAGCACCGCGGGATCTGAGCCGTGTCTGCAACCTACACCACAGCTCACGGCAACACCGGATCCTTAATCCACTGAGCAAGGCCAGGGATAGAACCCGCAACCTCATGGTTCCTAGTCGGATTTGTTAACCACTGCACCACAACGGGAACTCCCTTTTGTTCCTTTTAATGGCTGAGTGATATTCCACTGTGTATATGTACCACATCTTCTTGATCCACTCCTCTATTGATGGACATGTAGGTTGTTTCCATGTCTTGGCTATTGCAAATAGTGCTGCAATGAACACTGGAGTACATGTGTCTTTTTGAGTCATGGTTTTCTCTGACACGAGTGGGATTGCTGGATCAAATAGTAGTTCTATGTTTAGTTTTCTGAGGATTCTCCATACCGTTTTCCACAGTGGTTGCACCAACTTAGAATCCCACCAACAGTGCAGGAGGGTTCCCTTTTCTCCACACCCTCTGCAGCATTTATTGTTTGTAGACATTTTGATGATGGCCGTTCTGCCTGGTGTAAGGAGGTAGGTACCTCATAGAGCGTTTGATTTGCATTTCTCTAATGATGAGGGATGTTGAACATCTTTTCATGTGTGTTTTGGCCATCTGTATATCTGTACGTCTTCTTTGGAGAATTGTCTGTTTAGATCTTCCGCCCATTTTGTGATGGGGTTATTTGCTTTTTTGGTATGGAGCTGCGGAAGGTGTTTGTACATTTTGGGGATTAATCCCGTGTCAGTCGATTCCTTCGCAAATATTTTTCTCCCGTTGTGTGGGTTGTATTTTCATTTTGTTTAGGGTTTCTTTTGCTATGCAGAAACTTTTAAGTTTAATTAGGTTCCATTTGTTTATTCTTGTTTTTATCGTCATTGCTGTAGGAGGTGGATCTGAGAAGATGTTGCTGTCATTTGTGTTGGAGAGTGTTTGGCGTATGTTTTCCTCTAAGAGTTTTATAGTATTTGGTCTTATATCTATGTCTTTAATCCATTTTGAGTTTATTTTTGTGTATGGTGTAAGGGAGTGTTCTAAAATTTCATTCTTTTACATGTGGCCGTCCAGTTTCCCCCCAGTGGTTTATTTTTGCTTTGATTTCTGTTGCTTTGGGAGACTGACCTGAGAAAACGTTTGTCAGGTTGATGTCAGAGAGTGTTTTGCCTCTGTTCTCGTCCAGGAGTTTGATGGTGTCTTGTCTTATATTTAAGTCTTTAAGCCATTTTGAGTTTATTTTGTGCATGGTGTGAGGGTGTGTTCTAGTTTCATTGACTTGCGTGCTGCTGTTCGGGTTTCCCAGCACCGCTTTCAGAAAAGACCGTCTTTCCCCCATTTTCTAATCTTGCCTCCTTTGTCAAAGATTAATTGACTGTAGGTGTCTGGGTTTCTTTCTGGGTTCTCTGTCCTGTTCCATGGGTGTGTATGTCTGTGTTGGTACCAGTGCCACCCTGTCTTGATGACTGTGGCTTTGTAATATTGCCTGAAGTCTGGGAGAGCTATGCCTCCTGCTTGGTTTTTGTTCCTCAGAATTGCTTTGGCAGTTCTGGGTCTTTTGTGGTTCCATGTAAGTTTTTGGATGGATTCGTTCTAGTTCTGTGAAAAGTGCTTATGGGTCATTTGATGGGGATTGCATTGACTCTGTAGATTGCTTTGGGCAGTATGGCCATTTTAACAATACTAATTCTTCCAACTCAGGAGCATGGAATATCTTTCCGTTACTTTACATGTTCTTTAATTTCCTTGATTAATATTTTATAGTTCTCAGCACATAAGTCTTTCACCTCCTTTGTCCTGTTTATTGCAGGTATTTGATTTTTTGGGGTGCACTTTTAAAAGGTATTGAACTTTTGTATCCCTTTTCTAACAATTCCTTGTTAGTGTACAGAAATGTGACCGTTTGCTGAATGTTAATCTTATATCCTGCTCCTTTGCTGAATCTGTTGATCAGTTCGAGTAGATTTTGGGTTGAGTCCTTAGGGTTTTCTATGTATAGCATCATGTCATCTGCATAGAGTGACAATTTTACCTCTTCTCTTCCATTTTGGATACGTTTTATTTCTTTTGTTTGTCTGATTGCTGTGGCTAGGACTTCCAGTACTCTGTTGGATACAAGTGTTGATGGTGGGCGTGCTTGTCTTGTTCCAGATTTTAGTGGGAAGGCTTTCATCTTTTCTCCACTGAGTACTATCTTTGCTGTGGGTTTGTCATAAATGGCTTTGATTATGCTAAGGTATGTTTCCTCTCTACCCACTTTGGTAAGAGTTTTGATCATGAATGGATGTGGACCTTGTCAAATGCTTTTGGCTAAAATTTTGTTGAGAATTTTTGCATCTATATTCATCAAAGATATTGGGTGATAGTTTTCTTTTTTGGTGGTATCATTGGTTTTGGAATGAGGGTGATGGTGGCATCATAGAATGTCATTGGGAGTGTTCCTTCTTCTTCAACCTTTTGAAAAAGTTTAAGGAGTTTGGGCATAAGTTCCTCTTTGTATGTTTGGTAGAATTTGCCTGTGAAGCCATCTGGTTCTGGACTTGTATTTGTAGGAAGTGTTTTTTATGACATATTTGTTTTCATTTCTAGTGATTGGTCTGTTCCGATGATCCATTTCTTCTTGATTCAGTTTTGGCAGGCTGTAAGTTTCTAGAAAGTTGTCCATTTCTTCTAGGGTGTCCAATGTGTTGGCACACAATTGTTTGTAGTATTCTCTTATGGGTTTTTGTGTTTCTGCAGTATCCATTGTGATGTCTCCTTTTTCATTTCTTTTTTTTTTTAATTTTCCCACTGTGCAGCAAGGGGGTCAGGTTATCCTTACATGTATACATTTCAATTACATTTCCCCCCCAGCCTGTCTTCTGTTGCAACATGAGTATCTAGACAAAGTTCTCAATGCTATTCAGCAGGATCTCCTTGTAAATCTATTCTAAGTTGTGTCTGAGAAGCCCAAGCTCCGGATCCCTCCCACTCCCTCCCCCTCCCCCTCCCATCAGGCAGCCACAAGTCTCTTCTCCAAGTCCATGATTTTCTTTTCTGAGGAGATGTTCATTTGTGCTGGATATTCGATTCCAGTTCTAAGTGATATCATATGGTATTTGTCTTTGTCTTTCTGGCTCATTTCACTCAGTATGAGATTCTCCTTTTTCATTTCTTATTTTGTTTACCTGGGTTTTTTCTCTCCTCTTCTTGGTGAGTCTGGCCAGAGGTGTGTCAATTTTGTTTAGTGTTTCAAAGAACCAGCTCTTGGTTTTGTTGATTTCTTCCATTGTTTTTTGAATCTCTGTTTTATTGATTTCCTCTCTGAGCTTTGTGATTTCCTTCCTTCTGATGACTTTAGGTTTTGTGTGTTCTTTTTCTAAATCATTTAGGTGGTGGGTTAAGTCGTCATTTTGAGATTTTTCTTCTTTTTTGAGGAAGGCCTGTATTGTTGTGAATTTCCCTCCGAGCCCTGCTTTTGCAACATCCCATAGATTTTGAGTGGTTTTTGTCTTCACTATCGTTTGTCTCGAGGTATGTTTTAATTTCCTTCTTGATTTGCTCATTGACCCATTGTTTTTTTTTGTTTTTTTTTTTAGTAGCATGTGGTTTAGTCTCCATGTGGTTAGTTTTTTTCTCATTTCTTTTCCTGCGGTTGATTTCTAGTTTCATGCCGTTACGGTCAGAGAAGATACTTGAAATAATTGCTATACTCTTAAATTTGTTGAGGTTTAGCTTTGTGCCACAGAATGTGACCGATCCTTGAGAATGTTCCGGGTGTGTTTGAGAAGAATGTATATTCTGATTTTTCTGGATGTAATGTCCTGAAAATGTCGCTTAAGTTTAAGTTTTCTATTGTGTCGTTTAGGATCTCTGTTGCCTTATTGGTTTTCTGTCTAGAGGATCTGTCCATTGATGTGAGTGGGGTGTTAAAGTCTCCTACTATGATTGTTTCCCCATCAATTTCTCCCTTTATGTCTGTTAGTATTTGTTGTAGGTATTTGGTTGCTCCCATATTAGGGGCATATATATTGTCGATTGTAATATCCTCTTCTTGAATGGATCCTTTTACCGTCAAATAGTGTCCTTCGTTGTCTTTCTTTATGGCCTTCATTTTAAAGTCTATTTTGTCTGATACGGTATTGCAACTCCTGCTTTCCTGTCTGGTTCACTGGCATGAAGTATCTCTTCCCATTCCCTCACTTTCAATCTATATGTGTCTTTTGCCCTAAGGTGAGTCTCCTGTAGACAGCAGACTGCAGGTTTTTGCTTTTTTAATCCAATCTGCCACTCTGTGTCGTTTGGTTGGAGCATTCCGTCCATTGACGTTTAAGGTAATTATTGATAAATATGTACCTATTGCCATTTTAAACCTTGTTTTCCAGTTGATTGTGTGTTTCTCCTTCCTTCCTTTCTTTTTTTGGCTGGAAGATTTCCATTTATTTTATGCTTGAGTTCTTTTCTTTTCTTTTCTCTCCTTGTCTTTTCCTTTTTAGGGCCGCGCTTGCAGGTGGCATGTGGAAGTTCCCAGGCTAGGGGTAGATTCAGAGCAGTGGCTGCTGGCCTACGCCACAGCCACATCAATGCAGGATCCGAGCCGTGTCTGCAACCTACACCACAGCTCATGGCAATGCTGGATCCTTAACTCACGGAGTGAGGCGAGGGATGGAACCCACAACCTTATGGTTCCTAGTTGGATTTGTTTCCAGTGCACCACGCTGGGAGCTCCTGCTTCTTCATCTTGCTTATGTTTTTCTTTTTCTGTGAGTTTAGGGAAGCCAACCTGTAGTCTTAGACGGCTACTTCTATGCAATAGCACCCCTTTGTATTTTGTGTGTGTGTGTGTGTGTGGGGGGGGGGGTTACTATTTATTTTTGGTGTGGGAGTTTGAGTATTTGCCGTCTCTTTCTTCGGTGTGAGCAGGCCATTATCCCCAGGGTGCTGAGTGTGTTTCTAGGGAGAAGGAGGCAGTGGGTGGGGCTAGTAGTCAGTGCCTGGTTGCTGGTCTCTTAATAGCAGCAAGGACGTGCCGGAAGGTGGCACAGACTCCTCCTAGTTGCAGGACCCTGGGGAGTGGTAAGGAGCCTCAGGCAGATTTCTAAGGTGCCTAGAGCATTTGGCAGTGGGAGCAGCAGGGTTTGTGTTTTACCAGCGGAGTGAGAACAACAACAGGTAGTTTTCAATTGCAATGCCCTCCTCTGAGGTGAGTGGAGCCCCAAGTGGTGCCTGTTCAGGGACCCCTATTGGTATCGGGCCACACCCACCTCTGGAATCAGTGATACCTGCGGTGGTTTGCCTGTGCCAGCTGCAGACCATGCGAGAAGCACCCTGACTCACCTAGCCCACACAGGAGGTGCTGCACGGGCTGCTCCTAGCTGCAGCATCCTGGGAAGTGACAGAAATCAAGCATGTGGACACTGCCCAGAGCATTTGGCAGTGGCAGCAGTAGGGCCAGTGTGCTCCCAGGGGTGTGAGAGCAACAACAGGTGGTGTTCAGTCACAGTGCCCTCCTCTGTGGTGCCCTTGAGGTGACTGGGGCCCCAAGCGGTGCCTGACCATGGACCCCTAGTGGTGGCGGGCCACACCTGCCTCTGGAGTCAGAGATAACTGTAGTGGTTTATCCCCGCTACCTGTAGACCATGCAAGAAGCACCTTGTCCCGGTTAGCCCTCACAGGAGGTGCTGCACCAGCTGCTCCTAGTTGTAAATTCCTGGGAAGCAAGAGTGATCAAGCATCCGGGCAGTGCCCAGAGCATTTGGCAGTGGAAGCAGTAGGGCCAGTGTGCTCCCAGGGGAGAGAGATCAAAAACACACACACAATGTCTTCCTCTGAAGTGTCCTCTGAGGTGGTTGGGGCTGCAAGTGGTTCTTGTTCAGGAATCTGAAGTGGCAGTGGGTCATGCCCATCTCTGGAGTCAGAGATAACTGCAGTGGTGTGTCCCCACCACCTGCAGGCCATTCAAGAGGGACCTCATCCCGCTTAGCCAGTGCAGGAGGTGCTGCAGCAGCTGATCCTAATTGTAGGGTCTTGGGACTGGACAGTGATCAAGCAGGTGGGGGCTGCCCAGAGCATTTGGCAATGGCAGCTGCAGGGTGGTTGTGTTCCCAGGGGGGTGAGAGCAATAATGTGTGTTGCTTGGTTGCAGTGCCCTCTTGTTTTGCCGACCCCTGAGGTGACTGGGGCAGCAGGTGGAGCCCACTCACAGGCCCCCAGTGGTGGCAGGCCACGCCTCCCTCTGGCCTGCGAGAAGACTGCTGTGGTCTGTCCCTGCCACCTGTAGATCACACAAGAAGCACCACATTGCACTTAGTCCCCTGCTGCCCTTAGTCCACACGAGAGGTGCCCAGCCACCCGTAGCCTGCACGGGAAGTGCCCAGTCTCTTGTGGCCCGAACAGTGGCTTCTCACCACCCATAATCTGCCCCAGAAGTGCCCTGCCCTCTGAGAGCCTGACCATGTGCATGTGTGTGGGGAGAGGCCTATGGTGGTCTGCCCCTCCTCCTGCCCTCCCCAACAATGTCGCCTTGCTTCTCCTGCGGGCCCAGAACTTCTCCTGGGTTCTCTCTACCGTGGCATTCCACTCACCAGCCCGTAACTGCTCCGCAGCCCATAGCACACCACTCCTCGGCCTGTGGTACAACGCTCCTTAGCCCCTTAGGCTGTCCCCACACAGCCAACCCTCGTCCTCTTCCTGGAGCTGACCTCCAGAGGCTGAGTCTCAGCACACATCCCCTGCCCGAGCATCTCAGGCTGTGGTGTCCTGGGCAGCGGTGCAGATGGTCTGTGTGGCTCTCCCTCTACTTTGCCCTCCTCAGTCCAGCTGCTGCACTTTTCTCCGTGATTTTGAGGTCCCTCCATCTCGGCTGGTCTCCCTGTTGGTTAGGTGGCTTTCCAGGGTGTGGGTTGCTTTTCTCTTTCACAGCTCCCTCTCAGGAATGCTAGTCCCATCCTGATTCTCTCTCTCTTCCTTTGCTCTACCCAGTTATGTCAAGAGTTTCTTGCTCTTTTTGGAGGTTTATGTCCTTCTGCCAGCATTCAGTGGATGTTCTGTGTGAGTCGTTCTACATGTAGACGTGTTTCTTTGATGTGTTTGTGGAGCAAAGTGAGGGTGACGTCTTAGTCCTCTGCCATCTCGATCTGCCTCTAATATTTTGTCTTTGTCTTTGAGTTTGGTCAGTTTGATACTGTGTGTCTCAGAGTGTTCCTCCTTGGGTTTATTTTATATGGTACTCATTGTGCTTCCCAGATTTGAGTGAGTGATTCCTTTCCCATGTCAGAGAAGTTTTCTGCTCTTAACTCTGCAAATATTTTTTCTGGCCCTTTCTCCCTCTCCTCTCCTTCGGGCACCCCTATAATACCAATGTTGGTGTGTTTAACATTGTCCCAGGGTTCTCTTAGGCTGTCTTCATTTCTTTTCCATCTTTTTTCTCTTTTCTGTTTCACATCAGTGATTTCCCCTAGTCTGTCCTCCACCTCACTTATTTGTTCTTCTGCCTCCTGTATTCTGCGTTGGTGGCTTCTAGTGAAATTTTTTTTTTTAATCTCAGTTATTGTATTTTGCATCTCTGCTCGCTTAATCCTTAGATCTCCTGTTTCTTTGTTCAGTCTTTCTTGTAATTTATCAATAGTTGCCCCCGGTTTACTGCCAAGATCTCGAATCATCTTCACTATCATCAGTCTAGAGTCTTTCTATGGAGGTTGATAATTTCCAGGTCACTTATCTGTTTTCCTGGGGTTTTTTCTTGCTCCCTTATCTGAGTCCTAATTCTCTGCCTGATTCTTATCCCTGTGGTGGGTGGGGCTGTGTTTCTGGGTGAGAATAGAGGCAGCCGTGTGCCTGGGAGGTTTTTAGGCAGGTGGTTTTGCTGATGGGTGAGGCCGTGATCCCACCTGGATTATTGTTTGGGCTGGGGCTTCTCAGGCCTGATGGGTGGGGCCGTATTTTCCCAAAATGGCCACCTCTAGAGGAGCACACACTGGTGATTATTCCTTGGACTTTGCCTCCATTGTCCTTCCCCCACAATGAGCCACAGTCACCCCCTGGTTTCCCAGGAGACCCTCCAAGAGCTGCAGTCATGTCTGACCCAGATTCCTATGGAGTCTCTGCTTTGCCCTGGGGCCCAGTGCACATGAAGCCCTGTGCGTGGCTTTCAAGAATGGGGTCTCCACTTCTCCCAGTCCCGTGGAGCTCCTGTGCACAAGCCCCACTGGCCTTCAATACCAAATGCTTTGGGGCTCCTTCTGCCAATGCCAGATCCCCAGGGGTGGGAACTTGACGTGGGGCTCAGAACTCTCTCACCTGTAAGTGAGTCTCTGTGATACAGTTACTTTCCAGTCTGTGGGTTGCCCACCTGGGGTGGGGGAGGTTGGGGGTTGCTTATATAACATACTCCCCCCCTCCTACTGTCTTGATGTAGCCTCCCCTTTGTCTTCTGGAGTAGCATGTCTTTTTTGATAGTTTGCAGGCTATTTGGCTGAAGGTTGTTCAGCATTTGGTTGTAGATTTGTAGCTTTTAGGAGAGAAGGTGAGCTCCAGTCCTCCTACTCTTCCATCTTAATCCTGTCTCTCCTAAAATGTTTTTCTTTGCCCCAAATGACACCTCATCATAGAAGAATATACATATAAGAGAAAGTAAGAAAAAGAGTCATATCTGTAATCCAAACGTGTCAACTAATCATCATTCACATGATCCCAAATATCCTGCCACATGTGACCTCCCCCCCCCCATTTCTTTCGGGCCACACTGGTCGCATATGGAACTTCCAGCCTAGGGATAGAATTGGAGCTGCAGGTGCTGGCCAGCACCCCAGCGACAGCAACCCAAGATACAAGCTGCACCTGCGACCTATGCCACAGCTTTCGGCAAAGTCGGATCCTTAACCCACTGAGCGAGGCCAGGGATTGAACCCACGTCCTCAAGGATACGAGTTGGGTCTTTAACCCACTAAGCCACAGTGGGAGCTCTGTGAGCTATCTCCTTTTTAAAACGCCATTTTACTGACTGTCAAGCACCTGGAAAGATCCTCAACCTCCTTAGTTGTCCAGGAAATGCATATCAATGCCACAGTGTGATACTACTTCACACTCTCAAGGGTGTCGAGAATATAAAAGAGATAATAGGTGTTGCTGAGGATGTGGGGGTAATTGGAATCTTTAGACATTGCTGTGTGGGATGTGAAATGGTGAGCCACTGTGGAAAACTAACAGCCTGGCATTTTCTCCTTAAATTAAACCTAGAATTACCATATGACCCAGCCATCCCACACCTAGGTATGCACCCAGGGGAATTGAAAACGTGTACAAACAAAACTCTGCACACAACTCTTTAAGAGTGGTAGAGTCCGCAATTGGTATAGTTGGATATTTGGGCAACAATCCAAATATCCATTAAGAGAGGAATGGATGAATAGGGTGTGGTATATCCATAACAAAACATACTCTTGTGCCATATAAAGGGCGACGCCCTGATACATGTGACAACGTGAATGAATGTTGAAATCATTATGTTACGTGAAAGGAGCCGGACACAGAGGGTCACATCGTGTGTGATTCCATTCAAATGACGTGTGCAGAATAGATAAATCCATAGAGAAAGATCTTGCAGGAGCTGCAGGATAGAAAGGGAACCAGAGAGTGACTGCTCATGGGTATGAGGTTTCCTTTTCAGGTGCTGAAAATATCTTGAAAGTAGAGAGAGTTGGTGGTTGCACAACACTGTGAATGTGCTGGACTCATGGAATCGAACACTTGCTAATGGTCAAAAAGGTGAATTTATGTTATGTGATCTGTACCTCAACCCCAAAGTGCTATTTCATCATACATTTTTTCTTGTTAACCTGGCTTTTCCCACAATACTACATTGGGTTTTTTTTGGGTCTTTGTTTGTGGGGGGGTGCACTGGTGGCATATGGAGGTTCCCAAACTAGGGGTCCAATTGGAACTGTCCCACTGGCCTACCTCAGAGCCACAGCAAAGGGGGATCCAAGCTGCGTCTGTGACCTACACCACAGCTCACGGCAATGCCGGATCCTTAACCCACTGAGTGATGCCAGGGATTGAACCCGCGTCCTCATGGATGCTAGTCGGGTTTGTTATCCGCTGAGCCATGACGGGAACTCCCCCATAATACTGTATTGCGAAAGTCCTTCCACAACATAAAACCATCAACTTTAACATCTTTCAGTGTTAAGTATTCGAGTCATTATTTTAAAAATAGCATTATGTTAGAAAAATAATTTAGTTTTCTCACTTTGCGAGAATTCTCTTCATGCAGCTTGATGACTTGAGACGTCACCACCAATTATAAATTGAGTTATTCTTAACCATATAACTTTTGGTGCAGAAATTTCATTTTTAGCAATAGCTACAGATACACCCACGGAAGATGGGGGTGTAGTCAAACACTTTTCCTACCACACTTAAGGCTTGGAGATTCCACTGGTGATTTTGGTCCTATTAACAGACGTCAACCACAGGAAGGAGAAGGTGATGACACTTCAGCTCCCCCAGGCAAACACTGATTTCATCCTTTCCCCAATCTTCAGGATTGGAGAGATTGACTCACTGGTCACTCAGTGGATGAGTGGTGGGGTTGGGGTAAGTTTGGTCAGCCGGGCTTCAGAAATAATTTCTTACCTTCCAAGGAGGTGTTTCAGAACCCAGGTGCCTCAGATCGTGAGGAGAACTGCAGGCTTACTAGATGAGATTCTCTGATGAGAAGTGCCTAAGTTTTAAGTGTAATAATTTTGACAGAGAATACACTCATTCACTCATTTAAAAAATAAACCCTCAGTGGCAAATATTGGTCTTCCACATGTCCTTTGTTTTCCCATTTTTTAGGCAGACACTTTACTTTTTGCATATTGTTTTATAGTATATTTATGCAAAAAATGTATGTGCTTAGTTACCCTCTGCCTCATCTAACCTGCATGTAAGTTTACAAAATTCACAACAGTAAAGTTTTTTCTCTTTGGGGTAGAGTTCTGAGTTTTGAAAAAAGCATGGAGTCGTGTCACCACCACTAGCAGTGGCAACCTTATTAGTCAAAAATCCCTCTCAGCCCAGTTCCTGCCAAAACATGCATCTATTCTCTATTCCTAGAGTCTGGCTTCTTTCACTTAACAGTGCATTTACAATTCATCCATGTGGCAAGTATCAATTGTTAGATTCTTTTATTGATAACTAATATTCCATAGTATGGGTGGACCACATTTTCTTCACCCGTTGGTGGAGATGCAGATTGTTTTGTGTTTTGTGCTGTTCTGATAAAGCTACTCGGACTCTTTGTGTATATTTGTACACACATTAGCATCTGGTGGTGTCAGTTTTCCCCCAGCCATTCTTATAGGTGTTCGGCGACATATCACTTGGAGTTTAGTTTGTGTTTCCTAATGACTAATGATGTAGAACGTTGTGTTCTTGTGCCTATTTGCCATCCATATATCTTTGGTAAAGTGCCTATTCGAATCTTTTGCCCATTACTTTTCCTTGGATTCTTATTTTTTCAGAAATTCAAACATAGTTGATTTGGAATGTTAATTTCTGCTGCACAGCAAAATGACCCAGTTACATATTTATATATATGTATATGCTTTTTACTGTTGTTTTTAAATTAATATTATTTTTTTATCATGGTCTGTCCCAGGAGATTGACTATAGTTCCCTGTGTTATACAGTAGGACCTTGTTGTTTATCCTTCTAAATGTAATAGTTTGTATCAACCAACCCCAAACTCCCAGTCCATCCCTCTCTGTCCCACCTCCCTTTGGCAACTACACGTCTGTTCTCAATATCTGTGGGTCTGTTTTTCTTTTGTACAGAGTTTCATTTGCTTAATATTTTAGATTCCACATATAAATTGTATGATATCCTATTTGTCTTTGATTTCATGTTGTATGATAATTTCTAGTTGAGTTCAGTGTTGCTGCAAATTGCATGACTTCATTCTTTTTCATGGCTGAGTAGTGTTCCACTGTATATACGTACCACTTTTTCCTAATCCATTCACCTGTTGATGAACGTTGAGGCTGTTTCCAGGTCTTGGCTATTGTGAATAGTGCTGCAATGAACATAGGGGTTTTTGTATCTTTTTGAATTATAGCCTTTTCTGTATATATACCTAGGAACGGGATTGCTGGATCTTATGGCAGTTCTATATTTAGTTTTCTGAAGAACCCCCATACTGTCTTCCATAGTGGCTGAACCACATTTCATTCCTACCAATTTACTTCCCTGGATTGTTTATCGTCTCATTATTGGATTTTGTCTACAAGTCCTTTGTCAGATAGTTGATCTGCAAGTCTTTTTTTTCCCCTTGTGTGTGGTGGCTAGTCTTTACATTATCTTAGATTTCTTTCACAGAATAGCATTTTATAGTTTTATTTTTTTATTTTCCCACTGTGCAGCAAGGGGGTCAGGTTATCCTTACATGTATACATTTCAATTACATTTTCCCCCCAGCCTGTCTTCTGTTGCAACATGAGTATCTAGACAAAGTTCTCAATGCTATTCAGCAGGATCTCCTTGTAAATCTATTCTAAGTTGTGTCTGATAAGCCCAAGCTCCAGGATCCCTCCCACTCCCTCCCCCTCCCATCAGGCAGCCACAAGTCTCTTCTCCAAGTCCATGATTTTCTTTTCTGAGGAGATGTTCATTTGTGCTGGATATTCGATTCCAGTTATGAGTGATATCATATGGTATTTGTCTTTGTCTTTCTGGCTCATTTCACTCAGGATGAGATTCTCTAGCTCCATCCATGTTGCTGCAAATGGCATTCTGTCATTCTTTTTTATGGCTGAGTAGTATTCCATTGTGTATATATACCACTTCTTCCGAATCCAATCATCTGTCGATGGACATTTGGGTTGTTTCCATGTCTTGGCTATTGTGAATAGTGCTGCAATGAACATGCGGGTGCACGTGTCTCTTTTAAGTAGAGTTTTGTCTGAATAGATGCCCAAGAGTGGGATTGCGGGGTCATATGGAAGTTCTATGTATAGATTTCTAAGGTATCTCCAAACGGTTCTCCATAGTGGCTGTACCAGTTTACATTCCCACCAACAGTGTAGGAGGTTTCCCTTTTCTCCACAGCCCCTCCAGCACTTGTTATTTGTGGATTTATGAATGATGGCCATTCTGACTGGTGTGAGGTGATATCTCATAGTAGTTTTGATTTGCATTTCTCTTATAACCAGCGATGTTGAGCATTTTTTCATGTGTTTGCTGGCCATCTGTATATCTTCTTTGGAGAAATGTCTATTCAGGTCTTTTGCCCATTTTTCCATTGATTGATTGGCTTTTTTGCTGCTGGGTTGCATAAGTTGTTTATATATTCTAGAGATTAAGCCCTTGTCGGTTGCATCATTTGAAACTATTTTCTCCCATTCTGTAAGTTGTCTTTTGGGTTTCCTTTGCTGTGCAAAAGCTTTTCAGTTTGATGAGGTCCCATGGGTTTATGTTTGCTCTAATTTCGATTGCTTTGGGAGACTGACCTGAGAAAATATTCATGCTGTTGATGTCAGAGAGTGTTTTGCCTATGTTTTCTTCTAGGAGTTTGATGGTGTCCTGTCGTATATTGAAGTCTTTCAGCCATTTGGAGTTTATTTTTGTGCATGGTGTGAGGGTGTGTTCTAGTTTCATTGCTTTGCATGCAGCTGTCCAGGTTTCCCAGCAATGCTTGCTGAATAGACTTTCTTTTTCCCATTTGATGTTCTTGCCTCCCTTGTCAAAGATTAATTGACCATAGGTGTCAGGGTTTATGTCTGGGTTCTCTCTTCTGTTCCATTGGTCTGTCTGTCTGTTTTGATACCAGTACCCCACTGTTTTGATGACTGTGGCTTTGTAGTATTGCCTGAAGTCTGGGAGAGTTATGCCTCCTGCTTGGTTTTTGTTTCTCAGGATTGCTTGGGTGATTCTGGGTCTTTTGTTGTTCCATATAAATGTTTGGATTGTTTGTTCTAGTTCTGTGAAAAATGTCCTGGGTCATTTGATAGGGATTGCATTGACTCTGTAGATTGCTTTGGGTAGTATGGCCATTTTTACAATATTGATTTTCCCAATCCAGGAACATGGAATCTCTTTCCATTTCTTTACATCTTCTTTGATTTCTTTGATTAAAGTTTTATAGTTCTCAGCATATAGGTCCTTTACCTCCTTGGTCAGGTGTATTCCGAGGTATTTGATTTTGTGAGGTGCAATTTTAAAAAGTATCGTATTTTTGTATTCCTTTTCTAATATTTCATTGCTGGTATACAGAAATGCAACTGACTTCTGGATGTTAATCTTCTATCCTGCTACTTTGCTGAATTTATGAATCAGTTCAAGGAGTTTTGGGGTTGAGTCCTTAGGGTTTTCTATGTATAGTATCATGTCATCTGCATACAGTGACAGTTTTATCTCTTCTCTTCCTATATGGATGCCTTTTATTTCTTTTGTTTGCCTAATTGCTGTGGCTAGGACTTCCAACACGATGTTGAAGAGCAGTGGTGAGAGTGGGCATCCCTGTCGTGTTCCAAATTTGAGTGAGAAGGCTTTCAGTTTTTCCCCATTGAGGATTATATTTGCTGTGGGTTTCTCATAAATGGCTTTGATTCTATTCAGGAATGTTCCCTCTATACCCACTTTGACGAGGGTCTTGATCATGAATGGATGTTGGACTTTGTCAAATGCTTTTTCTGTGTCTATTGAGATGATCATATGATTTTTGACTTTTCTTTTGTTAATGTGGTGTATGATGCTGATTGATTTGCGTATGTTGAACCATCCTTGTGAACCTGGGATGAACCCAACCTGGTCATGGTGTCTAATTTTTTTGGTATGTTGTTGGATTCGGTTGGCTAAGATTTTGTTGAGAATTTTTGCATCTATCTTCATCAATGATATTGGGCGATAGTTTTCTTTTTTGGTGGTATCTCTGTCTGGTTTTGGAATGAGGGTGATGGTGGCATCATAGAATGTCTTTGGGAGTATTCCTTCTTCTTCAACCTTTTGAAAGAGTTTAAGGAGGATGGGCACCAGTTCCTCTTCATATGTTTGATAAAATTCACCTGTGAAGCCATCTGGTCCTGGACTTTTATTTGTAGGGAGTGATTTTATGACCTCTTCCATTTCATTTCTAGTGATCGGTCTGTTGAGTTGGTCTGTTTCTACTTGATTCAGTTTTGGCAGGCTGTAAGATTCTAGAAAATTGTCCATTTCTTCCAGATTGTCAAACTTGTTGCCATCTAGTTGTTCATAGTATTCTCTTATGGTTTTTTGTACTTCTGCTGTATCCGTTGTGATTTCTCCTTTTTCATTTATAATTTTGGTTACTTGGGTTCTTTCTCTCCTCTTTTTAGTGAGTCTGGCCAGGGGTTTGTCAATTTAGTTTACCTTTTCAAAGAACCAGCTCTTGGTTTTATTAATTTTCTCTATTGTTTTTTGAGTCTCTATTTTATGGATTTCTTCTTTGATCTTTATAATTTCCTTCCTTCTGCTGACTTTAGGACTTTTTTGTTCTTTTTCTAATTCATTTAGGTGGAGGGTTAAGTTGTCAATTTGGGATCTTTCTTCTTTTTTGAGAAAGGCCTGTATCGCTATAAATTTCCCTCTGAGCACTGCTTTCGCAGCATCCCATAGATTTTGAGCGCTTGTGTCTTCATTATCGTTTGTTTCAAGGTAGTTTTTAATTTCCTTCTTGATTTCCTCATTGACCCATTGGTTTTTGAGTAGCATGTTGTTTCGTCTCCATGCAGGAGGTTTTTTCTCTTTCTTTTTCCCATGGTTGGTTTCTAATTTCATGGCATTGTGGTCAGAGAAGATACTTGAGATAATTTCTATGCTCCTAAATTTATTGAGATTAGCTTTGTGTCCCAGTATGTGGTCGATTCTTGAGAATGTTCCATGAGCATTTGAGAAGAATGTGTATTCTGCTTTTTTTGGATGTAGTGTCCTGAAGATATCAATGAAGTCTACCTTTTCTATTGTTTCCTTTAGGATCTCTGTTGCTTTATTGGTTTTCTGTCTAGAGGATCTGTCCATTGATGTGAGGGGGGTATTAAGGTCTCCTACTATGATTGCATTCTCATCAATATCTCCCTTTATGTCTGTTAATATTTGTTGTATGTATCTGGGTGCTCCTGTATTTGGGGCATATATGTAGACGATGGTAATATCCTCTCCTTGGATGGATCCCTTAATCATTAAGTAGTGTCCTTCTTTGTCTTTCTTTATGTCTTTTGTTTTAAAGTCTATTTTGTCTGATATGAGCATTGCGACTCCTCCTTTTCTGTCGTGTCTATTGGCGTGAAATATTTTTCCCCACCCTTTCCCTTTCAATCTATATGTATCTTTTGTCCTAAGGTGAGTTTCTTGTAGGCAGCGTATTGAAGGTTTTTGCCTTTTTATCCACTCAGCCACTGTGTGTCTTTTGATTGGGGCATTCAGTCCATTGACATTTAAGGTGATAATTGGTAGATGATTATTTATTGCCATTTTAAACCTCGTGTTCCAGTTGATTCTAGGGTTCTACATTCTTCCTTTCTTTCTTTTTTTTTTAGTTGGAGGGTCTCCTGTTATTATCTGCTTGAGTGTATTTTTTTTCATTTTTTGCAAATGCAATATTTGGTTTTGGTTTGTGGGTGCCCTGTTTTTTAAGTATGCTAACCCCTTCCCATAATTGTGTGTTTTAGCCTGATGGTCCTGTAAGTTCAAACACTTCATTACTATATTAAAATTAAGAAGAGAAACATACAAACAAACAAAAAGGGTTATTTACTTCCTAACATCCCTTGTCCACTTTTTATGGTTTTGATGACTCTTTTTTATTTTTTTCTTTTTAATTTTTTTTGTTTGAGGCCCATTCATGATTAAATCTGTAGGCTGGCTTATTTGAGTGACTGCTCTCTGATTGCGGTTTCCTCAGTCCTAGTTCTTCCTCTTCTTTTTTTTTTCTTTTCTTTTTTCTTCCCTTTCCTTCCTTTCTTTTTGGTTTAGAGAAGCCCTTTCAATATTTCCTTTAACCTGGGTTTTGTGTTGCTGTGTTCTTTAAGTTTTTGTTTGTTGGAAAAAATTTTTATTTCCCCTTCTATTTTAAATGATATTCTTGCTGGATAGAGAATTCTAGGTTGCATATTTTTTCCTTTTAGCACTTTAACTATCTCTTGCCATTCCCTCCTGGCCTGTAGTGTTTCTGTAGAGAAGTCAGCTGATATTCTCATGGGGGTTCCCATTCTGCTTTTCTCTTGCTGCCTTTAGGATCCTCTCTTTATCACTAACTTTTGCCATTTTTATTATGATGTGTCTTGGTGTGGGTCTGTTTGGGTTCAGTTTGTTTGGGGCCCTCTGTGCTTCTTGTATCTTGAACCCAGCATCCTTTAGATTTGGGAAGTTTCCATCGATAATTTCTTCAAATATATTTTCCATCCCCTTATCTTTTTCTACTCCTTCTGGAATTCCTATTATGCGTAGATTGGCCCGCTTTATATTATCCCATAGGTCTCTTATATTGCTTTCCAGTTTTTTGATTCGGTTTTCTGTCTGCTGACCGGATTGAGTGATTTCCATTATTCTATCTTCCATATCACTGATTCGTTCTTCTGCATTATTCATTCTGGTTTTTACTGCCCTTAGTTCAGTTTGCATCTCTGCAAATGAATGTTCCAGCTTTTCTTGGCTCCTTCTTATATTTTCTAGTTACCTTTCTGAGGGTATCTGCATTACTGTTCATATCTTCTCTTAATTCCTTCAGTACTTTCACTATTTCTCTTTTGAACTCCAGGTCTGTCAGACTGCAGAGATCTGTGTCATTGTTGACTGTTTTAGGTGAGTTCTCCTGTTGGTTTGACTGGGGGTGGTTTCTCAGCTTCTTCATCTTGCTTGTTGTTTTCTTTCTCCTGAGGGAGTTGTACTCTCCGTGATTGGGCAGTGTTTGCCTTGTCACTGCCGTGGAATATTTCCTGAGGGCTGGTGTTGTTGGTCAATCTTTTTTGAGGCAGTGTAGCTTTTCTGGAGTGTTGATGGGGCTAACAGTGTTTCTTTGAAGCAAAGGAGGACTTCCTGAGGGCAGACAGGACTGGGAGGTCCACACCAGGATGGTAGCAGATTTCACTTGGTCATGCAGAGCTTGCTCTGGTGCTTTTAGGCTGTGGGGTTCTTGCAGGCAGTTGGCGGTGTTGGGCAGCTGTTCCTCAGGAGTGCAGCCCCCCCCCTGGGGGCTGGAGCAGCTGTCTGGGTCACTGAGAACCTAAGAGGCTCTTCCCTAGGGCAGCCCAACTCAGAAGGATGGCCTGAGAATGTAGGCAGATCTTTTCACAGTCTGGCCAAGCTTGTTGCAGCTTTTCTGGGCTGCAGGGGCTCTTCTAGGGGGCTGGTGGTGCTGAGCAGCTATTCCGTGGGAGTGGGGCACCCCCTAGGGGCTTGGGCGGGTAGCAGGGCCACTGGAAACCCAAGAGGCTCCTCCCCAGGGCAGCCCGACTCAGAAAGACCATCTGAGATCTTTTCCCGGCTCGGCGGGTAGCAGGGCTGTTGGAAACCAAGAGGCTCCTCCCCGGGGCAGCCTGACTCAGAAAGACCGTCCGGGAATTTGGCAGATCTATTCACTGCCTAGCTAGGCTTGTTCTAGCTTTTCTGGGCTGCAGGCCTTTTCTCGGGGGCTGGTGGTGTTTGGTGCTACTCTGCGGAAGTGTAGCCCCTCCAAAGGGCAAGCAGGCCTGTGCAGGGACAGCCCCCGCGGTGGTAGGCTTCAGGCAATTGTTGAGGCCAGCCCTCCTGGATGGCAGGCAGCCCCAGGTCCGGCAAGAGCATAGGGGGTGGCGGGGGTGGGGGGAGGGGATGCACTGGGAAGCACAGCTTTCAGCTAGCTAGGGGGCCTGTAAGCTTGCTGTGGCATGGGGGGTATTCTATGGGGACCCACCCCTTCTTCTCTCCCCTCCCCAGCACGGGCGCAGACCAGGCTCTTTTCCCAGGTTCCCTCTGATGCGGCTTTCCACTTCCCCGCCCCTAGAGTATTGCTCCCTTCCTCTTCGACAGCTTTGTTTTCTAGTCTCCCAGGCAGTCTCTGCCCCGTCAAATGGTTTCTAGACCTCCCAAGCAGTTTCCGCTCCGCCCCGCCCCCCCCAGCCCCGGGGACTAACCTCTGGAGCCTAGGTCTCAGTGCCCAGCCCCCACCCAGGCGTCCCCAGGCCCTTTCTCAGGGACTAACCTCTGGAGCCTAGGTCTCGGTGCCCAGCCCCCACCCAGGCGTCCCCCGGCCCTTTCTCAGGGACTAACCTCTGGAGCCGAGGACTCGGCGCCCAGCCCCCACCCAGGTGTCTCAATTTTTGGTGACTCTGCCCATAGTTCAGATGGTCCGTTTGGTTCTTGATCGGCTTTTCCATACTCCAACTTACTGCTACACTCTTCTCTGCATCTGGACATTCCTCCGGTTCGTTTGATCTTTCCCCCGTGTAGGTGACTTTTCAGGGTGCGGGATCCCTTTCTCCTCCCCAGTTCCCTTTCGGGAGCGCCCGTCCTGCTCGGATTCACCTTCTCTCACTCTCCTCTTTTCTCCCGTTCTGCCCCGTAATGTCACGAACTTCTTGCCGTTATTGGAGTTTAGGTTCTTCTGCCAGTGATTGGTTGCTGTTCTGTGTGAGTCATTTATTCTGTAGATGTGCTTTTTTTTTTGTTGTGTTTGTGGGAGAGGGCGAGCGTGTCCCCCTACTCCTCCGCCATCTTGTCCTCTCTCCATTTTATAAAGTACAATTGACCGTGTTTTTCTTTTTATGATACTGCTTATCATGCTTATATTATTATATACAAGAACCCTTTATCTAACCTAAGGCCATAAAGAGTCTCTTTTTTCCCAAAATTTTTACATTTTTTACATCCTTTATTTCTTTTTTTTATTACTCAAATGAATTGATCACATCTGTAGTTGTATAATGATTACACCCTTTATTTCTATGATCCATATTAAAGTTTGCATAAGGTGTGAGGTTTGAGTTGACATTTTTTCCTGCATATAGTATCCAAGTTTTCAAGTATCACTTATTGAAAAGAGTATGCTTTGTACATTGACCTGCACATTTCTTTAAAAATATTCTGGACTCTCCATTCTGTTCTATTGACTTATGTGTCTAGTCTTTGGTCAATAACACAATGTCACAATTCCTATCGCTTTAGAGTGTGTCTTAAAAGGGATTTATCAGGGAGTTCCCGTTGTTCCTCAGTGGTAATGAACACAACGAGTATGCATGCAATGCGGGTTTGATCCCTGGGCTTGCTCAGTGGGGTAGGGATCCAGCAATGCTGTGGCTGTGACTGTGGCTGGCAGCTGCAGCTTTGATTCAACCCCTAGTTTTGCAAATTCCACATCCCAAACTTGCAGCCATTAAAAGACTTGCAGCCCCCCCCCACCTTAATATATGTGCAGGGGTGGGGGGGCTCGTATCAATCTTTCAACCACATTTTTTTCTTTTCAGAAAGATTTTGGCTATTCTAAGTTCTTTGCACTTTCATGTAAATTTTATCATTAGCTTATCTAATTCTCTAAAAAGTCCTCCTGGGATTCAATTTCCTAGAACTTATAGATCAATTGATCAATTTAGTGAGACAACATCCTAACACTATTGAGTCTTTCACACCATGAGCATTGTATATCTCTCCATTAATCTGGGTCCTCTTACATTTCTTTTATGAAAGGTGAAACTGCAGCCAGCAAGCTGCCCTACATATTTGTTCTAGAGAGACCCCAGGCTGATTCTAGGGAGGCGTGTTCTATGGTAACAAAATAAGAATTACGCATCTGATTTGTGTGCAAGCTATGTGCCACTCATCGTGCCAAATCTTTATTTCTTTTCAAAATTGAGTTTTGGTAATAAAAGTTACAGCAGCTCAGCATGGATGGAATGCATTAGAGACTACAATTCTACTTCCTCCAATTCTTCTGTGGTGTGTGGATTCTTCCTGATTTTTTCCCAATGTGTATACAAACATGTGCACAATACACATATTTGTAAGTTTTAGTTATCAATGGAACCTTTACTCACATACCATTTTGAAACATACATTCCTCTCCTCTCTCTACCTGCATCTTTTTTTTTTTTTTTTGGACACGCCTATGGCATTGGGATGTTTCAGGCCAAGGATGGAGCCTGCACCACAGTAGTGACCAGAGCTGTGGCAGTGGCAATGCCAGTTCCTTAACCACAAGGCAAGGCCCTCTACCTGTGTCTGACAGGATACTTGCAACTCTCTGTGAGGTCTTATCAGCCCATTTTGCTGATTAAAGACTGAGGTTCAGAGAGATGATGGCATGTGCCCAAGGCTGGTGACTCACAGTGACCACCACCATGAGTCTGACACAGGCTTGCCTGTTGCCTATTGCCTGGCTCTGGATGGGGGGGAAGGGACTCAGGAGAAGGAGCAGGGTGGTGAGTGGCTCCACTCCTTCCAACACTGGCTGGAGACCTTCCATAAGCCAGGCTTGGGTGATTTGGCATCTGAGGTGCTCCTTGTTTGCTGAAAAACCATCTGGGGATGCTCCTGAACATCCCCAAAGCTGAACAGAAAGTCTCCCCCTGAGGCTTCTTGCCCTCAATGCTGGCTCCCTTTCTCCTTCTACCACCTGACCCAGGAATCCGGGGAGCCAGGCCCTTCTGATTGCAGGCCCAGATCTTGCCCTTCTGATTAGAGCAGAGACCTGTGGGGAATTGAGTATTGGTCATGGCTAATGGAAATTCCACATCTGCTTATAGATTCCATATGGGGCCAGAATTTACTGCTCTGGGTGGCCTTCCAAAGGAGAAGTTGCATGATGCCGTTCTGCCATAGTGGGAAGTGCTAGATGCACTTTGGGTAGCACACCTGGAACATAGTAGGTATACTTTATATAGAGCAGCTGCCATATAGTAGGCATGCTTTTTGAGACACCCAGCACACAGCAGGCACTAATTACCCACAGTTCTCTGCACAGAGTAGGTTTTCTTTGTTTGGTGTATGGGTACACAGTAGCATAAGTATTATTGGCAGCCCATTTCGTGCACTCCATCATTTTTGAGTCTCCTGATGGGCCTCATGTTCCTGTGGAATCCTCCTCTGTCCCTGTCTCAGGGTCTCATCCAACATCCCATTTCCCAGATGGGAAGGCTGAGCCCAGAGAGGGTTGGCAGAGCCCATCGTCAGAGTGGGGGCGGGGCCGAACTCCACTCAGGATCTCCCAGCTCAGCCCCCCCTTGCGTGGACCTTGTTCTCTCTTGGCCCCTCCTAGCCTTCCCCTTCATGCCTTCAGGTGCCCTCTGTTGACTGAGCCCTTGACCTGCTGAATCTGCTGTGGTAATCCCCAGCCAGGCTGTTCTGTTCCTGCTCCCAGCACTCCCATCTCAACCCAAGGCCTGGGTTGCTTTGTGGTTAGGCTTGAACTCCTGCCAGGCTGTGTGTCCCGGAGGCTAGAGGTTTCTTGCCTCTGGGCTTCCTGATTCTGTGCGAAGAAATGGTGCATGCTGCCCTCCTGGCTCACGCATGGTGAGAGCCACATAGATGTTTTGGGACATGGTTGGCACTCGGACATTCATAATTTCTTACCTGCTACACCCTGGCCTTGGAAGGGCAAGGGCAGTGGTAAACATAGGGGCACAGAGTCACCTTTGTCTACATTCCAACGAGCTGAGTGGCAGGTGCTGAGTCCTGAAAGCCAGCATCTGCACCACGTGAATCTGAGCTGTTGCAAATCTGGAGCCAGCTACTCCGGTTTCCAAGTCTTGGGCAGACTCCAGGTGGGGAGGAGGCAGCCAGGGGAGCAGGGATTGGCTGACCCACTCAAAGCCCGACTCTCTGCTTTCAGAGGTCAAGACAGGGAAGAAGTCTCCCCAGGAAGAGGACAGAAGAAGTTGTGTGAGGCTAGTTGTCCAGACAGAAGGTGCAGTACTGGCGTTGGCGGGGCTGAAAGTTCTGGTCCAGGGTAGGGAGGGGCACTGCCCAAGGCAACTTTCCACTGATTCCAAGTGGGCATTTCTTCATTCTCTTCTCTCTCGCCCTCTCCCTGTCTCTCTCTCTTCCTCTGGATTTTCCTGGGTCTCCA
Source organism: Phacochoerus africanus (assembly GCF_016906955.1). NCBI lineage: Eukaryota > Metazoa > Chordata > Mammalia > Artiodactyla > Suidae > Phacochoerus > Phacochoerus africanus. The sequence continues at coordinate 63,107,276 of NC_062547.1, read as the reverse complement.
CCCCTCTCTGAGTCTCTGTCTGCCCATCTCTGAGCCCTTCCTTCCCCAGCACTCACCCCCTTGTTCCTCTCCCTGTATTTGTTTGTCTATTTGTCTCTGCCTCAGAGCTCACCCTCACTGTCCCTTTGCTGAGTCTCAGGAGCTCACTCTCTACCCCATCTGCCCTGCAGGATGTTGCAGCTGAGCCTGTCCTGGCTGGGACTGGGGCCTGTGTCAGCCTCCCCATGGCTGCTTCTGCAGCTGGTCGGTGCTACCTGGTTCCTGTCCCGAATCCTGTCCTGGATCTATGACTTCTATGACAACTGCTGCCGCCTCCGGTGTTTCCCGCAACCCCCAAAACGGAACTGGTTTTGGGGTCACCGGGACCTGGTGAGTGTGGGCAACAGGATGGGTCTGGGGAATGATGGTGTGCGGACTTCCCGAGGGGTCGGGGATCAGGCTCTGGGAGCTTGGGTCTGAGGTTGAGCTGGGGTCTAGGGCAGCAGAGAAGCAAGGGAGACCACTTTCCTCACTTCCCCACTGGGTCGAACCCTCTCCTCTCTGTCCACTCTATGCCCCAATATTTTCATGGTTCATAGCCTTCCTCACCCAAGGCCAGTTTGGGGTTATGTTCCTGCCCGTCTTCTCTACACTGGTGCACATCTGAGGAGCTCTCAGAATGGGCTGGAGAGAGCTGGGTCCCCTAGTGACAGAATGGGCTGCAGAGAGCTGGGTCCCCTAGTGACCCCGTGGTGTCCACTGCTGGTCTTGAGGCCTCCTCAGGGCCACTGTCCAGGGTCTGTCCCTGCCTGGCCCATCTCTGTAGGTTTCAGGTCAGTGTCTGCTCCTCTCTGGGCTTCTGCTTCCCAGAGGAATTAGCTATGACTTCCACCCCTCTTATGCCCCTACGGGGGTACTGCAGGAGCTGAGGAGATGTGTGGTCAGTCTCTCCTCCTCCTCCCCTTCCTCTGGCATCTGTCTCTTCCAAACTTGTCTTCCACCCTCAGGATATATCAGTGGGCCTCTCTGCTCAACTTGGATAAAAGTGGACCCTTCCCTCTTTCAGAAGGAATCACTCGGACCTAATGGCCAAATTTCCTGGGAGGGTGGGAGGGGGCTCCTGACCCACCTTCCTAGCCTCATCCCCAGAGCCCCTTCCTCTGTGCTGTGTCAGCTTCCTTTGGCCCTAATCCCAATAAGGACTTTGTCATCACTAGCAAAGGCACAATGTCCAAAACCACTGATTCCAGATTGCATTCTCTGACCACAACTTCCTTTCCTTCTAGCTTCTTTTTTTTCTTCATCTCTCATCCTAGACCTTGCCAGGCTGTCCAGTCACCTCTGTGCCCTAGTCCAACAGCTTCTTTTCAATCTCATTTCCTTGGGTACATCAAGCTTAGATTCTCATCCTTTGCACATGGGCTGAAGTCTCTTACCACCTGGGCTTTCCCTCATGGCTCTTTGGAAGACTTTGGCCTTGTGTGAGCTCAAACCCCGACGCCCCCACCCTCTGATCTCTCCTCTATGGTGATGCTAAGGAAGGTCACAAAACAGGACAGAGGGGTGACATGTACATCCCTACCTGCCTGTTTCCAACGGGGCTCATTCTGCTCTCTCTTTGTACACAGAGCTGTTTTCACGCATTGCCTCTATTTCTCTGCTTGCTCTCACCTGCTCCAGTGTGGTTCCCACCCCCACCATGCTCCCACAAGATTACTGTGAGCTCTAGGACTCCAAATCCCATGGACTCCATCCAGCCCCACCTCATCCACCTGCTCATAGCTCTTTGAGCTTGTGGATCCCCTTGTCCTCCTGGACCTCTTTTCCTCTTGGTTCTAGGCCACCCTCCTTCCTTGGTATCTCCTATACCTCCTCATGGCCCTTCTGTCTCCACTTGGCTCTTCCTTTGCTCCACCCTTCCATGTGCAGAAACCCCAGCATCCTAACTCTTTCTTCATTCTCTCTTAAGACCACCTCCTTACCCCAGGGTTCCAGCTCCTAAGTGGACCGTCAGTTCCCTGCATAAGTGACTTCCGAGTTCATATCTCTCCTGAGCCCAAGGTCATCCTATCCAGCTCCTTCCTCCTCCTCTCACGGCATGGGTGTCTCCTAAACACCAGATTCCTTGGTCAGAATCTGAACTCCTGGCTCCGTCCCCAATCCTGCCCCCACCCTTGGTCTAGTCCATCCTTTCAACCCATATTTTGGGGCCCTTGAGCCTGCCTTTTTCTCTCACCTGTGCATCTGGCCCTAATGTGCTGCCTCCATAATCTGCCCTTAATCTGTGTGCTCTCTGCATCTCCTCTCACCCTTGGCCCCATCCACCATCATCTTTCTCCAGGAAGTCTCTCCTAATCTACTCTCTGGCCTCTTTTTTTTAAAAAAAATAAAATTATAGTTGATTTACAATGTAGTGTCAATTTCTGCAGTACAGAAAAGTGACCCAGTCATGCATATATGTCCATTCTTTTTCTCCTACTCTCTTTCATCATGTTGTAACACGGAGATTGCATATAGTTCCCTAGGCTGTACAGTGGGGCCTCATTGCTTCTCCATTCTACATATAATAGTTTTTGCCTACTAACCCCTAATTCCCCATCCATCCCACTCCCTCCCCCTTCTCTGGTCTCTTCATTGCCACTGTTTTCCCCTCTCCTCCACTGTCTCTTTGGCCCTGGAGAGATTTTTCTGAAATTCAGTTTAGACCATGCAACTTCTCGGATGAATACTGTTCAATGCCTGCTTATTCCTCTGAAAATAAAAGCTAAGTGTTTCTTGGCCAGGCCCTGGTGTCCTCCTCAGCCTCATGCATGTCATAGTCACTCTGAGCTTCTTGGTTCCTCAGTGAACCAAGCCCTTCTCACCACAGGGCTTTTGCTTGTGCTGTTCTTTTGCCTGGAGGCTCTTCCCTTCCTGCAGTTACCCAGTGGATTCCTCCTTGTTCTCCCATTTAGCTCAAATATAACTAATTTCTAAAAGCCTCCCTAATAACTCCTCCCACCCAACCCTTGACCTCTTACTTGGCCTGGCTCTTGCTTACACAGTTAATTGTCCAATCATTTGCTTTTTACCCAATCTCTACTGAGTAGATGGTAGGTCTGGGAGGCACAGATTAGGTCTACAGTGGCCCAGCCCAGGGGCTGATATACAGTAGGCACTTAATAAATGTTTGCTAATGTGATGGAGGAGGCCTGGGTAGCTTGCCATCACCTCCCTTTGTTATCCATGGCCAAAATCCTGATTGTCCAGCTCCTCTCCTCTCCTCCCCCAGACCAGCTTGTCATAGAACAGGATGTCCCAAGCTCATTGTAAAGGTTTCCCTAGGTTACATGTCTCAGCCAGCCCCTGAGGCAGCAGGAATGTTACAGAGTTACTGCAGTTCTGGCTCCCCATCCAAGGGCTTGGCATTGGAGGCTTGTGTTGACCGCTCTTCTCTCCTTCCGTGTTTCTTCCTGTGTGATCTTGGCTGAGTCCCTCTCCCTGTCTGGACTGATCTCATCAAGTGTCTCAGGGTCAGCAGGGAGCAGGGAGTGGGTGACAAAGGCGAATAAGACTTATATTCCCTTGACTGGAGCACCTGGGACTATTTGTCAGGCTTGATTGGGTCCTCAGGAGTGTGAGAATGCTTGACCAGGAGGGGACCCATGCTTCTTCCTCTTGTGGGGTATGTGGTTTCAGCTTCCTCATTTGTAAATGGCATGATTTATGGGAGTGTCCATAGGTTCAGGAGAGATGGCTGGCTTGCTGGGAGATACTATGATAAATAGATGGATAGACAGGATGTTTTAGCTAGCTAGCTAGCTAGCTAGGTAGATAGATAGCTAGATAGACAGATAGATAGATAGACTGTCAGACAGAATGCACTGTGCACAGAGCCTAGGCAGTAGAACAGACTCATAGGTGGGAGAGCTGCCCTAGTTGATAGGTAGAGTTCACATCTGTCCTGTGACGTCTTCCAGGGCTGGAAGGTCCCAGAACTTCAGACCCTTCACCATCCAAGGACATAGAAGCCATATGGAAGGATGTGGGACCCAAACCCAGGGACAAGTCCTTTTGTCACTGTACCACCCACAAATCTCCCCCATAGGGATCTATTCCTGTGGCCACTCTTAGGGCTGGAACCACTCCCAGGATGTGAAAAATCTATCTTCTCCAGCCAAGGTCAGCTTCCCTGTGGGCAGAGAGTGTGTCTTCTCCCTGTGCCCTGGGATGTACCCTTGGGACCTGGAGATGTTCCAAGATGCTCCGTCCCCTGGAGAGAAGGAGCAGGAGGAAGCTGAGATTCTCTCTGTCTGTGAACATTCTGACACAGTGTCTACTGCAGGGGCTTCTTCTGGGGTGATGGTCCTTGCCTTGGTTGCAGGTGCCCCCATGGAGCAGGGCTTGAGGGACTTAACTCAGCTGGTGTCCAACTACCCCCAGGGATAGAGGATCTGACTGGGCAGCACCATCTTCCTCATTCTCTCTGCCACTGTGACATTGCCTGGTCTGTCACTGACACCACAGGTGGGTGCTGTGTCAGCATCTGAGTGCTGCGAGCCCTTACCCACCATGCTTCTGCACAGCCTCTCAGGTCCCACAGCCCCTTCTTCTCTTGGGCTCCCATGGTCATATCTTTCTTGCTTTCATTTATTTGCCAACCCCCCATTCTGGACACTGTTTGAAGATTCTTGGGGGGATAGCCCCAGACTCTGCCCTGGAGGAACCCCAATCTTATACACAGAATTAGAGACACCCCAGTCCTGTGTGGTCAGCGTAGGTCTGAGGGAGAGGTTGGCTGGGAAAACCTAGAGGAAGCAAGGCTTCTGCCATTCAGGCAGGCTGAAAGGCTTCTTGGAGGAAGAGTTGATGCAAGTGGGTCTGGAATAAATAGCAGGCATTTTTTTTTTTTTTTAGCAAAGAAAGCAAAGTGTATTCTGTGGAGAGGACTAGTGCACTCAAAGGTCTGGAGGTGAGAGAGTGTACTCCTGGCTTCTGAGCAATCAGAAGAAGTTCCATGCTGCTAGGATGATGGAGGTGAGAGGCAGGGAAAAGGTGGAGAGGGGTGTAGCATGCGCAGGACTTGAAGACCAAGTAGGGGCAGGAGATTGATTCTGAGAGTGATGGGGAGCTGTGGAAGGTGTTGAGATGAAGGGAAACAGAGATGTTGAGTTGAAGAGTTGAGGAGTTGTCAGAGAAATCGGGGCAGAGAGAGATACAGAAAGAGTAAGGGAGAGAGAGAGGACATGCAGAGATACATAAGTGAAGGAAAAGAAACTTACATACACGGGTGTATATATGTTACCTATCTATCTGTCTATCCATCTATCCATCCATTTTCCACTCATCTCTCCACCTCTCATCTATATCCATCTAGTTATCAATCCATCTATAATTTATTTATCTAGTCATCATCTATCATATATCCATCCATCCATTCATCTATCCGTCCCTCTTTCAATCCACCCATCTGTCCGCCCATCATCAAATCATTTTCCTATCCATCCATCCATCCATTTATCTACTATCTATCTATCCATCTTTCCAAAAATATCTATCTACCCATCCATCTATTATCTCTTCCTCTTCCCCACCCCCTGTGTTTTTTTCAGTTTGCAATTCAGATACGAACAGAATAATGGACAGAGAGAGGCACATAGGTAGGTATGAAAAAAGAGACCAACAGAGAGAATCTGACTTGGTGAGATGGAGGGAAGTATAGAAAAATAACCCAGGTAGTAGGGGAGAAGAGGGTGAGTGGGTGTGGTGGGTTGGGGGATAGAGTTGGCAGTTGTAGTTTCTGAGGCCTCATCCCCATCCTTTCCCAGGCGAAGAGCAATGAAGAGGGCTTGCAGCTGATGGAAGATGTGGGCCACTACTTCCACGACGTCTACCTCTGGTGGCTAGGGCCCTTGTACCCCATCCTGCGGCTTGTCCACCCCAACTTTGTTGCTCCCCTGCTCCAGGCCCCAGGTATCTCCCGGTAGCCCTCCCTACCCCAGGCTTCCCCTGCCCCTGCTCCAAGCCCTTCCCACTCCTGCACAGACCAGGTTGAGCAGGGGAATGGGCAGCATCGACAGAGACCTGCTGGTTCCTCTGGGAAGGTCCTTGGCTCTCTCTGGTTGCCAAAATCCCTTCCAGTTTTGGGTGGTGGTGGAAACTCAACCCTGTTGGTCTAAGAAAGGGGATCTCTTGAGTGAAAAGCTCAGGGAGCATTGCCTTCAGGCATGGCTGGATCTAGGTTTTCAAGCAGTGTCATTGGGACTCTGTCTTCATCTCAAAGTTGTGGGTTCTTCTTCTTCATGCTGGTAAAGATGAATCCCAGAAGGTCAATCCCCACTGACAAGTGAGCTCACGCCGCACAGACCCAGGAAAAGTTGCAGAATTCCCTTAAAGTGGAGTGGCCTGGGTCACAGGGACCACTTCATCACCTAATAACTGCAGCTGAATTGGTGAGGCTGAGTGTCATATGGTCGGCTCTGGAGCAGGGGGTGGGGTGGCACAGCTGCCCTCATAACTACTTGGGTTGACGGTGGAGGCAGTATGGGGTGCTGGTTCCAGGAAAAGGAGATAGACATTGGACAGGCAGATACTGCAGATATTCATCCACCAGCCACCCTGCTAGGTGGGCATTTCCAGGGTGGGGAAAAAGAGGTTCAGGGAAGCATAGTAACTTCTCAAGGCCACGTAGCATGTGAAGCTTGCCTCCTAGTTCTGTGTATTCTCTGCTGCCTGAGCTGCCTCTGATGGAAGGAACCCTAAGCCAGAAGGCGGTGTGGGGGTAGGGAGATGGCCAGAGTACTGTGTGTGTGGGGCAGGGATACCACGCGACCTCAGGTTGGCCCACTGTGTCTGATTGGTCCTGGGGGCCTCTGGAGGCTTAAGGGGACAGGGAGAGCTCTTCATGGTGGGTGGAGCTCAGTATCTGAGTGGGACAGCATCTTCTGGTCCCTTTCAGCACAGAGGGTCCCCTTGAGCCTAAGCACCTGACGCTAAGGGTAGGGTGAAGGAGGATACTGAGGAAGTCTAGGTCACGCCCAGACTCTGTCTGTGCCCTTAATGGGACAGTATTTAAGTCCCATCTGGGGCCTCTCTGTGGGGCATGCTAAGATTGTGTCATGTTGCCTCAGGCCCAGGTCAGGGCTATGCCATGTCAGGACATATCATGTATGCTGTTTCATGTTAAGGCATGCTAATACATATTGGGGTGATGTTGGATGTTCTAGGAGATGTCAGAGAGTGATGGGGCAAATGTGGTGTACTAGGTTCCTGATAGGTTCCTGTGCTTGGGTGTGTAGAACATATTAGTCCTCCTAGGAACCGTGTCAAGGTGTGCCGAGACCTGTTGTGCCATGTTGGATTGCATCTAAGTATGTAGGAGTGTGTGTGTTGGCTCTGCCTTTGTTCTACTCTGTGCTGCAGCCTGGTCTTGTCCGCTCTTACCTCCCCCCTCCTCCCTGTTTCCCCTGCCCTTGGTCCCATTCCTGCCATGCTGGGATTGGAGGGGGAGTGTAGAGCAAAAGTCCCTCCCTTCCTCCTCTCCATGGTCCCTGATGTTCCATCTCTCATGTCAGCCACCATCATACCCAAGGATATGCTTTTCTACAGCTTCCTGAAGCCCTGGCTGGGTGAGTAACCGGGAGTGAAGGAGGTTGGGGACAACCTTGGGGGTCTGGGGGAAGGTGCTGCCCTTGCTCACTCCCCATGGCTGCCCCTGCTAGGGGTTGGGCTCCTGCTGAGTGCTGGTGAGAAGTGGAGCCGCCAGCGCCGCCTGCTGACACCTGCCTTCCACTTTGATATCTTGAAGTCATATGTGAAGATTTTCAACAAGAGTGCAGACATCATGCATGTGAGTTTCTTGAACCCAGGTTCCCAGCTGGAGCCTTGGGAAAGGCGGAGTGGCCTCGGACACAAATAGTCTGGAATCCTGCTCTGCTGAATGGCTTTTTGTGTGTGTGTGTGGGGGGTGGCATCACTGATTTTCCTCTCGAAGCCTCAGTTTTCTCATCTTTAAAGTCGGGATAATAATCCCTTCTGAAAGGGTGGTCAAGATGATGTAAAGGAATCATGTTCCCAGCCCATAGTAGATAATCAGATGGCCTTAGTTTCTCGTGTGCCTCATGCAAGCTCTGTAATTTCAAGATAGAAATAATAAAGATTGCAAGTTCTTTCTTTTCCTTTTTATAGTTGCACCTGTAGCATATGGAGATTCCTGGGCTAGGTGTCGAATCTGAGCCGCAGCTGCCAATCCACTCCACAGCCACTGCAACACCAGATCTGACCGGTGTCTGAGACCTAAACCACAGCTGATGATAACGCTGGATGGTTAACCCGCTGAGAGAGGCCAGGGATTAAACTCATGGATATTAGTTCCTGCTGAGCCAGAATGGTAATTTCTGCACTGTAATTCCTTATGCTTTACATACCACCTTAAATTCCCTTGCTTGAGTTAGGGTTTATTATCGTTCATGAGATGCTGTGTCAGTTGTTTTGCTCAAATCAGAGGTATAGCTGCTGGCCTACACCACAGCCACAGCAACACCAGATCAAAGGTTCATCTGTAACCTATACCACAGCTCACAGCAACACCAGATCCTTAACCCACTGAGCAAGGCCAGGGATCAAAGCCACAACATCATGTTTCTTAGTTGGATTCCTTTCTGCTGTGCCACGATGGGAACTCCTGTTTTGCTCTTTTTATCTTAGCTGGAATGACTCCTGTGTCTGTGGTCATGTGTGGGTTTGGCAGACAGCTCTGCTGACCCAGGTTCAGCTCTGTTGCATATTTGGAGCTTGGGTAGCTATCGGCTGGTCTAGGATAGCCTTGGTGGGGAAGCGGACTCTTGCTTTTGTCCCTCATCCTCCAGTAGGCTAGCCTGGGCTTGATTACATGGTGGAGACTTTTCCAAGAGAACAATTAGAAACATGTAGTACTAGAGTTCTCAATGTGGTGCAGTGGGTTAATAATCTGGTTTGTCTCTGTGGAGGTGCCAGTTTGATCCCTGGCCCAGCCTAGTAGATTAAGGGTGCAGCATTGCTGCAGCTGTGGCTTAGGTTGTATTTAATTCCTATCTAGGACTTCCATATGCCCCGGGGGTGCCTGAAAAAACATGTGACACCTTTTGAAGCCTAGTTTCAGAACTAGCACACCATGGTTTTCTGTTCGCTGATCGAAGCAAGTTGCATACTCAGCTCAGACTCAGGGGATGAAGAAAGAGGTTCCATCTCCTAATGGAAGAGCCACACAGTCTTATTGCAAAGATAGGGAGAGACAAAGAAATGGTGACTTTTTTGTAGTTGTCTACCACTATGGTAATGATGAAGATGATATGGTAGTTAATAGTTATTTTTTTAAAGCAACTTAAGTAGTTTAATAATTGGAATATTACCCTAAAGGGAAAACACAAAGTGGTAGTTCTAGTTAAAATGAATTCTTGGAAATTAGTCTGGTATGATCATATAACTTAATCTTGATTTTATGACAATTTTAGCAATTCTAGCACTATTCTAGATGATGCAAAGGCTTTAATTTCTCAAAAAATCCAATTACTGTAGTTTGAACATCTTGTTTTCTATACTAGATTTATTGGTCAGAGACGCTAACATTGCTTTTATGATGATGATGATGATGATGATGCTGGCCATATCCACAGCATGCGGAAGTTCCGGGCCAGGGAATGAACCCATGCCATAGCTATAACCAGAGAAATAGCAGTGACAACACTAGTCACAGGGATCTCCTCATTATTATTCATAAAAATATGAGCCTATGTGTACCACTAAATTAAATGACAATAACTAATGTTTTCCTAAAAAGATAGGTTTTCGTAACTTCAGACGCTACTGAAATAACAGTTATTTAACACATTGGAAATCCCAAACCATGTGCCAATTCTTTGGCATGTGGTGTCTAATTTATTTTCACATTCCTATGAAGTAGAGATGATATAATTGCCACACTATAGAGGATGAAATGGGAGGCCAGTGAGGTTAGGGCCTTGCCAAGGAGCACACACTAGGAAGGATGCTATGTGTGGTGGCACAGCAACTCTAACTTGGTTTGTCCAATACCAAAGCAAGTCATCTGAAGTGTTACTAAATATTTGACACTGGAAAAGCCCAGTGGAAAGCAATGAATTGACCAAGGGTGCTGGGACCAGCTCAGCAGGTGAGGGCCAAAGAATGGGTGCTGTGGAACTTAAGAAAAAGTTAATGTAAAACATGACACAGGGACATTTATCTTAATTAAAGGTGGGAACCGGGGGACTCAAGGTCTCAGGGACCAAGAGCGCTGCCTCAAGAAATGACAATGCTTTTATTGTGCTCTTTAGGATTACCTCAAGTGAAGAGGGGGTTGTAGGTACAGGATACAGGTTTGTTTTTTTTTAAAGAACTTTTTTAATTTTAAAAGTTCTTTTATTATTTTAAAAATCACATAGCTGGTAGATGGTTAAGCTTTTATTCTGACATTTAGGCATTTAACAATCATTAGCATTTGAGGAAACTTGGCATTAGCTGTCTATGCATATCATCTAGAGAATCATCATTGTGCTTCCACAAATGGCTTGCCTATCTGAGGCAACCTGACATGCCTAGGTTTGCACCTTGTTCTCCTTGCTAATGCATATTTTGCTAACGACTGCTCATAAACAACTTGGGACCATGAGGTTCCTCTTTCTCTTATTTTAACAGGACATATCATGCTGTGGAAATGGCATGCCAATCTGCACAGGTCTGGCATTATGTCCTCATTCAGCTGACCACATGAATCACTTATGCCTTTAGATCTTTGTTCTTAAGCTTAAGTCATTTGTCAGCACTGTGACTGTTTTTCAAGCAGGAATATGGGGTAAAGTAAAGCAGGACAAGGGCAGAGACCAAGAGACAGGGTCTGGGGGAGTGCATCTTGGTGTTTGGGGTTGGAGAGGGGCTCTGGGGAGGCAATACCCAGCCCCAGCTCTGCCCTCTTCTCTGTCCAGGCCAAGTGGCAGCGCTTGGTCTCAGAGGGCCACACCCAGTCTGGACATGTTTGAACACATCAGCCTCATGACTCTGGACAGTCTGCAGAAATGTGTCTTCAGTTTTGACAGCAACTGCCAGGAGTGAGTCTTGTCCCAGGGCCTGGAACCATGAGCCATAGACCCAAGGGAGTGGATGGGGTAGGGGGAGGACTGAGCAGGGTGATCAGAAGGGCCTTCCTGGAGGAGGTGGGTGAGGGGTGGACACTGAAGGTCAGGAAGGGGAAAGAGAAGGTGAGATCCTCTTGGTCAGGCAGAACTGCTTGATAGAGGCCAGGAAGCTAGTGTGAGCCAAGTGGGTGTAAGAGTGAGGAGAGACATTGGAAATAAGGTTGGAGGAGTGGGCAGGGGCTATAGCTTAAGGACATTCCAAAGCCAGACAAAGAGGATATGAACTTTTTGCTGAGGTTTCCAGGGAGCCAGGGAAGGTGCTCAAGCAGATGCGGGTCGTGGTCAAAGCAGAGTTTGGACATCTGACTTGGGCAAAGCCTGGCTGTCGGTGTGGACGGACGGGATGGAAGGAGACCCCAGAGAGGAGGAAGCTTGACGTTGGTGGGGAAAATGGGGCAGATTTGGGAGAAGCTGAGGAAGGATGGCAGGGGCAGATATTGTGTAAGAGCGAGGAGAGATGAGCGTGATCCCCAAGCTCCGCCCTGAGATCTAGGACATGAGGCAGTTGACAGAGATGGGAGGCAGCGAGAGAAACCTGATTGGAGGGCACTCTTTTCTGGCTGGGATGTGGTCCTGGGTTCCTGACTGGAAGGGCTCCCAGGGTTTCCTGTGTGTCAAGAAGCTGCTTCTCAAGGCTCTCTCTGGTGTGACTGTGTAGGAAACCCAGTGAATACATTGCTGCAATCTCCGAGCTCAGTGCCCTGGTGACAAAACGGAATGAGCAGATCTTCCTGCACAAGGACTTCCTGTACTACCTCACCCCCGAAGGGAGGCGCTTCCGCAAGGCCTGCCGCCTGGTGCACGACTTCACAGATGCCGTCATCCAGGAGCGGCGTCGCACCCTCATTAGTCAGGGTTCCCAAGACTTCCTTAGGGCCAAGGCTAAGGCCAAGACTTTGGACTTCATTGATGTGCTCCTGCTGGCCAAGGTAGGCTTCTCTGGGATCTAAATTCAAGAGGTAGGTAGACTGGATCTTGATTTCACATGTCAGAGCAAAGAACATGGACTTGATCGAGAGGGGGCTAGGGAGTCACAGAGGGTGCTTGAGGAAGGGAGGGACCGGTCGGCGAGCAGTTTCAGACGTGGCTGTGTAGAAGGCTGCCTGGAAGGAGTAAAGAGGAGGCAGGAGACCAAGGAGGAGGGCTGTGGGGCGGGCTCTGGAGCTGACGAGGGGATGATCCTGTTAGGATGATGGAGCTTCAGGGACAATTTCAGGTTAGGCTCAGGTGTCCTCTGAGCTGATGTGATTTGGGGGGTGCTTTCTCTCCAGGGTGAAGACGGGAAAGGACTGTCAGATGAGGACATCCGAGCCGAGGCTGACACCTTCATGTTTGCGGGTGAGGGTCCCGGTGTGGGACTACAGAAGAGGCAGGGGTCTCTTCATGTGAGGGACTTGGCTGGTGGCCCTGGATCACCCCTTTTGGCCATCTTTCCCATGTTATTTGAGGTGGTGGGGGTGGGGTGGGGGGCGTCTTACCATGAGGGTGCTGTCCACCCTTTGGTGCTGAAGTATCCCAGAGACCCAAGCCTGTTTGGCTGCCCTTCAGGCCATGACACCACTGCCAGTGGCCTCTCCTGGGTCCTGTACAACCTGGCAAAGCATCCGGAGTACCAGGAGCGCTGCCGGCAGGAGGTGCAAGAGCTCCTGAGGGACCGTGAGCCTAAGGAGATTGAATGGTGAGTGCATGTCCACATGGTGTCTTCCTGAACCCTTCTTATTGGCTCTAGTCCCCAGCTGGGAAAGGGGAAACAAATATATATATATATATATATATATATATTTATTATTCTGTCATTATTGCTTAGTGGGAATAGGAGCAGAGCCCAGAGGCAAAGTGTGGTGCCCAGTGTGAACAGCTGAGGCTTTGGGGATGAGAAGATCTGAGTGTCTTCATTAATGCCCCACTAACTGGCTATGTGACTCAAGAAAATCAGTCCCCTTTTTCTGAATAGTGTTTTCTCCTCTATGAATTTGGGGGTGGGGTGAGGAATCTCCCCTCCACAGGTGCTACTTGGAGAATTGTGACAATGCAGAACAGATGCAGCACAGTACATGTTCAATATATTAACATCTTCTCTCCTCCCTTGCTCTTCTGCTTGAAGTTGCATTGTTTCTCCAAAGACCCCCGTTGCCCTGACAGTTTTTTTCTTTCTAATACCCACCTAATACTCTATCCCAGGGGTTCCCAGGAAATCTCTCGGGGGTCCATCTCTTTGCTCAGGAAACATATCTACACTTCCCCTTTTTCAGTTCAGAGTCTAGTCCCATTTGAGTCCTACTTGGTCCAGCCTGGGGCAGAGATGAAAGGAGGTGAGGCTTCATGGTGAAGAAGTGAATATCGATTTGCCACCTGGATGTGGTTATTGGATGGTGCTGCAAGCCATGGGGGTAACTTGTGCAAAGGCCAGGATGGAAGCATGCAAGAGTGAGCCTGGGATGTCTGGGAGGAGATAAAGGTGGTTGGCCCCTTGTAAAATCTGCAGTGTGAGGATCAGAGAGGTTCTTGTTAAAGCTGGATCTGGTAATGGAAGCCCTTGTTGGACTGCTTTGGAAAGCACATCAAGCGTTTTCAAGTGTTTGGGAATCTAATATCGGATAAAAGATACAAATGGGCACCATTAGGGAAGTGTCACATGGGGCAGAAATGCTCAGGCAGTAGTGGCCCACTGTGCTCAGTCATTGGCTGTAGGCTGCCTGGGAAAGTGTGGCCTTGCTATGAATTTTGCAGCAGAGCCCAGGGATCCTATAGCTGGAGGCTGTCAGGTAACAGCACTCCTTGAAGTTGTACATCAAGGTCCTTTCTTTCTTTTCTTTCCTTACTTTCTTTCCCTTCCTTCCTTCCTTTCTTTCTCTCTCTCTCTCTCTCTCTTTTTTTTGCCTTTTTGTCATTTCTTGGGCCACTCCCGTGGCATATGGTGGTTCCCAGGCTAGGGGTCAAATCGGAGCTGCAGCCACCGGCCTATGCCAGAGCCACAGCAACACGGGATCCGAGCCACATCTGTGACCCACACCACAGCTCACAGCAACGCCAGATCCTTAACCCACTGAGCAAGGCCAGGGATCGAACCCATAACTTCATGGTTCCTAGTCAGATTCGCTAACCACTGAGCCACTACGGGAACTCCTCTTTCTCTCTTCTTTCTTCTACCTTCCTTTATCTCTCTTTCCTTCCTTTCCTTCCTTCCTGCCTTTGTTCCATTCTTTCTTTTTTCTTTTTAGGGCCAAACCCATGTCATATGGAAGTTTCCAGGCTATGGGTTGAGTCTGAGCTGTAGCAGTCAGCCTTTGCCACAGCCATTGCAGCTCAGGGTCCGAGACATGTGACCTACACAACAGCTCACGGCAATGCTGGATCCTTAACCCACTGAGCGGAGCCAGGGATAAAACCCTCATCCTCAAGTATACTAGTAGTGTTTGTTACTGCTGAGCAGGAAATTTTTTCTTGAAGGGAGATCTATGACCAACATGGAGAGCACTGGGAATCCATGGAAGATGTTTGAACATGGGTGGGAGCAGTTCAGATATGGGTATTAAAAATATCTCTTTGGAGCTCCCATCATGGCGCAGCGGAAATGAATCTGATTACTAACCATGAGATTGTGAGTTCGATCCCTGGCCTCACTCAGTGGGTAAAGGATCCAGCGTTGCCGTGAGCTGTGGTGTAGGTCGCAGACACGTCTGGGATCTGGCATTGCTGTGGCTCTGGTGTAGGCTGGCAGCGACAGCTCCGATTAGACGCCTAGCCTAGGAATCTCTATATGCTGCAGGTGTGGCCCTAAAAAGACAAAAAAAGACCCCAAAAAAAAAAGAGAAATATCTCCTTTTAGCTGCAGGGGCAAACTGGAGGTGAATGCGATGCAGTCTGGGGGACAAGGGGGAAGATTCTGGGCCAAGGACTAAAGGACAGAGAATAAGTGTTGGACTGGAGAAACATTTTGAAGGTAGTACCCTCACCTTGAAGGCTTTGCTCAGCACAGCAGTCCTTGAGGTGGAAAAATGTTTTTGTGCTTCTTCCAACTTCAAAAAAATTAGTCCCTTGGTAAAATCTAAACAGTATGAAAGGGTTTACAATATAAGCTTCCCATCCACCCTTCCAGGTTTATTGAGATATAATTGTTTTATAACATTATGTAAGCTTAAGGTGTACAACATGATGATTTGATATAGGTATATATTGCAAAATAATTACAATAAGGTTATTTAATACATCCATCACCTCCCATAAGCCTCTGTCAGATGCCAGCATCCCAATCCCATTCCTTCCTTCTATGGTTTCCTGTGTCCTTCCAGACATTGTTCAGTCTGTCCCTACATTAATCTGTTCACAGTCTCTCCTGCCTTATTCATTCTATCTTATGTCTCTACAGCACAGAGTATGTACAGAGCTTCCAGGCATGATCCTTGGCAATATAGCTTCAAGATCCTTTCATTTATTAAGTTTTGGAAAATTAACTTTAAGTTGAAAAGTCAATAATGAGAGTAGGTTTTTTTTTTTTTTTTTTGCACCCAATGAAGCATCCTGATAAGATTAGGTTATTAGAGTTTAATATAAACAGACACACACATTTGGTCATTTGTTCTTTTCAGTCAGTAATGCATCTTAGAGCTCCTTCTCTCTGAGTGCTGCATAGCATTTCTTACTCAAGCTGCTTCTGTTGGAGACATTTATGTAGACATTTTCAGTTATAATAAATTTTGTCAAGTTGCCTTTCAGCATCTCTGTACTAATTTACTCTGCACAGTGGGACAGGACTAGTTAATCCCTGTATTATTCTTCTTGATAGCTATATAGTATTCTATTATATGTATGTACCATAATTTATCTAAATGTTTCCCCATCAATTTGTATCTTTTCCAAGCCTTTTGCTATAATAAACCTGAGGCAATGAACATCCACTTTGCTTATATGCGTGAATGTTTTTCTTGGACTAATTCTAGAAGTGGTGTTCCTGGAACAAAGACCATTTGAGTTTTTCAATTTAATTAGCAAATTCGTTTCTACAAACAGATTTTAAGAGTGGCAGTGTCCTCATATCCTCACCAACAGTGTGCATTATAAAATTTAAAAATTTGCCATTCTCTTAGGTGAAATATACTTTATTATTTCAGTGAATATCTCTTTAAATACAGGTAAAGTTGAGCACTGTTTTCATACTTATTTTATTTTATTATTATTTTAAAAATTGTAGTCAATTGTTATTTCCCCAATACATTTTTTTTTCTATGGTACAGCATGGTGACCCAGTTACACATATATGTATACATTCTTTTTTCTCACATTATCATGCTCTATCAGAAGTGACTTGACATAGTTCCCAGTGCTACGCAGCAGGATCTCATTGCTTATCCATTCCAAAGGCAACAGTTTATATCTATTAACCCCAAGCTCCCTATCCATCCTACTCCCTCCCCATCCCCTTTGGCAACCACAAGTCCATTCTCCAAGTCCATGATTTTCTTTTCTGTGGAAAGGTTCATTTGTGCTATATATTAGATTCCAGTTATAAGTGTCATCATATAGTATTTGTCTTTCTCTTTCTGACGTACTTCACTCAGTATGAGAGTCTCTAGTTCCATCTATGTTGCTGCAAATGGCATTAGTTTGTTCTTGTTTATGGCTGAGTAGTATTCCATTGTATATATACCACGTTTTCTTAATCCATTCATCTGTCGATGGACATTTGTGTTGTTTCCATGTCTTGGCTATTGTGAATAGTGCTGCAATGAACATGCAGGTGCATGTGTCTTTTTCAAGGAAAGTTTTGTCCGGATATATGCCCAAGAGTGGGATTGCAGGAACATTTTTTCATGTGCATGTGTATATATTCCTTGGAGAAATGTCTATTCAGGTCTTTTGCCCATTTTTCCATCAGGTTGTTGGCTTTTTTGCTGTTGAGTTGTATAAATTGTTTGTCTATTTTAGAGATTAGGCCCTTGTCAGTTGCATCATTTGAAACTATTTTCTCTCATTCTGTAAGTTGTCTTTTTGTTTTATTTTTGGTTTTCTTTGCTGTGCAGAAGTTTGTCAGTTTGATTAAGTCCTATTAGTTTATTTTTGCTTTTATTTCTGTTGCTTTGGGAGACTGACCCAAGAAAACATTCATAAAGTTTATGTCAGAGAATGTTTTGCCTCTGTTCTCTTCCAGGAGTTTGATGGTGTCTTGTCTTATAGTTAAATCTTCAAGCCATTTTCAGTTTATTTTCATGCATGGTGTGAGGGTGTGTTCTAATTTCATTGATTGGCATGCAGCTGTCCAGGTTTCCAAGCAATACGTGCTGAAAAAACTGTTTTTTTCCCATTTTATGTTCTTGCCTCCTTTGTCAAAGATTAATTGACCATAGGTGTCTGGGCTTCTTTCTGTGTTCTCTATTCTGTTCCATTGTTCCGTATGTCTGTTTTGGTACCAGTACCACACTGTCTTTTTTTTTTTTTTTTTTGCTATTTCTTGGGCCGCTCCCTTGGCATATGGAGGTTCCCAGGCTAGGGGTTGAATCGGAGCTGCCGCCACCAGCCTACACCAGAGCCACAGCAACGCTGGACCCGAGCCGCGTCTGCAACCTACACCACAGCTCACGGCAACGCTGGATCGTTAACCCACTGAGCAAGGGCAGGGACCGAACCTGCAACCTCCTGGTTCCTAGTCGGATTCGTTAACCACTGCGCCACGACGGGAACTCCTCACACTGTCTTGATGACTGTGGCTTTGTCATATTTTTTGAAGCCTGGGAGAATTATGCCTCCTGCTTGGCTTTTGTTCCTCGGAATTGCTTTGGCAATTCTGGGTCTTTTGTGGTTCCATATAAGTTTTTGGATGGTTTGTTCTAGTTCTGTGAAAAATGTCATGGGTCATTTGATGGGGATTGCATTGACTCTGTAGATTGCTTTGGGCAGTATGGCCATTTTAACAATACTAATTCTTCCAACTCAGGAGCATGGAATATCTTTCCGTTACTTTACATGTTCTTTAATTTCCTTGATTAATATTTTATAGTTCTCAGCACATAAGTCTTTCACCTCCTTTGTCCTGTTTATTGCAGGTATTTGATTTTTTGGGGTGCACTTTTAAAAGGTATTGAACTTTTGTATCCCTTTTCTAACAGTTCCTTGTTAGTGTACAGAAATGTGACCGTTTGCTGAATGTTAATCTTATATCCTGCTCCTTTGCTGAATCTGTTGATCAGTTCGAGTAGATTTTGGGTTGAGTCCTTAGGGTTTTCTATGTATAGCATCATGTCATCTGCATAGAGTGACAATTTTACCTCTTCTCTTCCATTTTGGATACGTTTTATTTCTTTTGTTTGTCTGATTGCTGTGGCTAGGACTTCCAGTACTCTGTTGGATACAAGTGTTGATGGTGGGCGTGCTTGTCTTGTTCCAGATTTTAGTGGGAAGGCTTTCATCTTTTCTCCACTGAGTATTATCTTTGCTGTGGGTTTGTCATAAATGGCTTTGATTATGCTAAGGTATGTTTCCTCTCTACCCACTTTGGTAAGAGTCTTGATCATATATGGATGTTGGACTTTGTCAAATGCTTTTTCTGCATCTATTGAGATGATCATGTAGTTTTGGACTTTTCTTTTGTTAATGTGGTGTATGATGTTGGCTGATTTGCATATGTTGCAAACCATCCTTGTGAACCTGGAATAATCCCACTTGGTCATGATGTATGATGTTTTTTATAAGTTGTTGGATTCAGTTGGTTAAAATTTTGTTAGGAATTTTTGCATCTATATTCATCAAAGATATTGGCCTATAGTTTTCTTTTTCAGTGGTATCTTTGTCTGGTTTTGGAATTAGGGTGACGGTGACGTCACAGAATGTTGTTGTGAGTGTTCCTTCTTCAACCTTTAGAAAAAGTTTAAGGAGGATGGGTATAAGTTTCTCTTTGTATATTTTGACCAACCATGTATATTTCTTTTTCTGTAGAGTTTCAGTTTTCATATTTTTTCCTTTACATTTTGAGTTTTTCCTAGTAATTTTTCCTTATTGATTTATAACAACTCTTTAAATGTAAAGAAAATTCATTATTTTTTCTTATGCAAGATTGTTGTTTGACTTTATTTTGGTTTGGTTTCATTTATTTGTAGTCAAATTTATTAACTTTTTTCCTCTTTTTCTTCTTTTTATCTTTTTTCCTTTTCTAGGACCCCACCAGTGGCATATGGAGGTTCCCAGGCTAGGGGTCTAATCAGAGCTGTAACCACCAGCTTATGCCAGAGGCACAGCAATGTGGGATCCAAGCCGAGTCTGTGACCTACACCACCAGATCCTTAACCCACTGAGTGAGGCCAGGGATCCAACCCGCAACCTCATGGTTCCTAGTCGGATTCATTAACCACTGAGCCACGATGGGAACTCCAACATTTTTTCCTTTACAGCCGCTGTACTTAAAAAAGAAACAAGTCCCTGCTTTGCCTCAGTGGTAACAAGCCCGACTAACATCCAAGAGAATGCATGTTCCATCCTTGGCCTTGCTCAGTGGGTTAAGGATCCGGCATTGTCCTGAGCTGTGCTGCAGGTCACAGACGTTGTTTTAATCCTGCTGTTGCTGTGGCTGTGGTTATGGTTGCCAGCTGTATTTCTGATTCCACCCCTAGCCCAGGATCTTCCATATGCCACACGTGCGGCCCTAAAAAGGAAAAAAAAAAAAAAGAAAAAAAGAAAAAAGAAAAAAAATCTTGCTTAGAAAAGCCTTTCATACTTTGAGACTAAAATGTAAAACTCTTTGTTTTTCTCTAATGGATTTAATCTACTCAAAAATCTTTTATTGGACCTCCTGTTGGATCATGATATTAAGAATCAAAATATCCATGAGGATGTGGGTTTGATCCCTGGCCTCACTCAGTAGGTTAAAGGATCTGGTGTTGCCTTGAGCTGTGGTGAGCTGAAAGGTGGTTGGATCTGGTGATGCTTTACCTGCATTGTAGGCCAGCAGCTGCAGCGCTACTTTGACCCATAGCTTGGGAACCTCCATATGCTGCAGGTATGGTCCTAAAAAGACATCAAAAAGTATTTTATATATAATTTTAGTTTATTTCATATTTTTGTTATTATTTTTTTATTTAATCCTGTATTCCATATGAAATCTATATTGGTCTAAGTATTGAGGTAGGAATTTATTTTTTTCTCTAAATAGCTAACTAATTGTCCCAACAGAATTTAGTGATTATTATGTATTTGTCTTAGGGTTTGTGTGTGTGTGTGTGTGTGTGTGTGTGTGTGTGTGTGTGTTTCTTTTTAGGGCCATACCTGTGGCATAGGGAAATTGCCCGGCTAGGGGTTGCATCAGAGCAGCAGCTGCCGGCCAACACCACAGCCACAGTAACACCAAATTCACGCTGCCTCTGTGACCTATACCACAGGTTATGACAATGTGGGATCCTTAACCAACTGACTGAGGCCAGGGATGGAACCTGCCTCCTCATGCATACCAGTTGAGTTCTTAACCTGCTGAGCCACAACAGAAATTACAAATTGACTTAGCTTTAGGTGATCTTTAATTCTTTCAAATTGAATAAGACTACCAAATTCCTTTCCATCTTCCTCCAAAACTCGATTTTTATTGGATTACATTGATTATATTGACTGATTTAGAAAGAATTGGCACCTTAATAATATTAGGTCATCTTACCCCAGAGAGTGGAGTAGATCTTATTCATGTAAACCCATAAATTCATTATAGAGAATTGTTTTTGCTTTTTAAGCTAATTATATAATTCAAAAAACTTTTAAATGCAACTATATTAATACTTTTAAGGATACCAGTAACTGTTGTGTTTTTGCTCAGAAATGCTTCTAAGGTCTGTTTTCTTCTAGTGACTTTTGTGATTTTGATGATCTAATGCTTAAATTTTTTGGCCATATTGAATTTATTTTATTTTATTTTTAGCAGGTTTCTTTTTTTGTTGGACCCCACATGCAGCATATGGAAGTTTCCAGGCTATGGGTCGAATTAGAGCTCGGCGGCCGACCTACACCACAGCCAAAACAATGCAGAATCCGAGCCCCATCTGCAACCTACACTAGAGCTCATGGCAATGCTGAGCAATGATAGGGATCAAACCTGTGTCCTTATGGATAATAGTTGGGTTCATTACTTCTTAGCCTCATGGGGAACTCCCTTGAATTTATTTTATTATAGGAGTGAGGGTCAGTGGGGGTGGTGAGAGTGTCTCACAGGACAGCATCAGGGCCCAGGGGTGTCTCTGTTTTTGCTCCTTGGATAATTGTTTTGGGGGGGCTCCTTAGGGATGAACTGGCTCAGTTGCCCTTCCTGACCATGTGCATCAAGGAGAGTCTGCGGCTGCATCCCCCAGTCACTGGCATCTCCCGTTGCTGTGCCCAGGATGTTGTGCTCCCAGATGGCCGGGTCATCCCCAAAGGTGCCCAAAATTTCAGAGGGAGGAGGGAGGTGGTCCTGTCAGCTGAGCCCTCGTCCTGACTGCCTCCTCCTTCCCCACAGGGAACATCTGTGTCATCAGTATCTTTGGGATTCATCACAACCCATCCGTCTGGCCAGACCCTGAGGTGCTGCCCCCACTTGGGGAAATCAGACACTTCCCCTCTACTCTATCTACATCTGTCTTTTCTGGGGGTGTCCGGGTGTCCCGAGAAACCCCACCCAGCAGGCCTGTCCTCTCTGCCCCAGGTATACAATCCCTTCCGCTTTGATCCAGAAAGTCCCCAGAAGAGGTCACCTCTGGCTTTTATTCCCTTTTCGGCAGGGCCGAGGTAAGGCTGGTGGGTGTGTGAAGCGGGCATGGTGTGAAGAGAGGGGTGGGGTACAGGGGACATGCAAGCCCAGGTTGGGGTGGTCTCAGGCATGGTTAGCCTCCTTCTCTATCCCTGCGGGAGGGGATAGGTGTCCCAGGTAGTTTCTGGGCCTGATGGGGCCCGATGGGGACCTGGGTGCAGTCAGAGTCCCTACTCTCACCCCGCAGGAACTGCATTGGGCAGACGTTTGCCATGACAGAGATGAAGGTGGTCCTGGCACTCACACTGCTGTGCTTCCGCGTCCTGCCAGATGAGGAGGAGCCGCGCAGGAAGCCAGAGATAGTCCTGCGGGCAGAGGGCGGCCTTTGGCTGCGGGTGGAGCCTCTGCGTGGAGGCCAGCAGTGACCCACCACCTCCTGGCCTGGGGTCCACCCTAACCCTACACACTTCACTTTGTGGAGTCCCAGGAATAAAACTGTGCTGAACCTCAAGAGAGCCAGCAGGGGGCTCTTGGGTCTCATGAGGATCCAGGGGGGCGGGTGTAGCTGAGAAGGTGGAGGACTGGGATGGAGGGCAATACTGATATGGGAGCGGGGTCAGGAGGACAGAACTACTCTTTAGGGAAGGTGGAGCAGAGAGCTAGATGCAGAGGACCTGGATCCACCGCTCCTTGCCATTAGACTACCAAAGTTACCATCCCCGTCTGCCATTTACTAGCTGTTTTGCTTGGGGAAATTGTTTATCTTTCTAAGGCTTAGTTCCTTTATTACAGAATGGTAGCCACCTTCTTGCACTGCTGTTGGGATTGAATAAGCAAGCCTGTCTCAAACGACTGAGTCAATATCTGATAAATGTCAGTACTCAGTAGGGGTGAATTTCCTTCCTATTTCTTGCATCGCTTTCTCAAATTAAAATTTTTTTTTTTGTCTTTTTGCTATTTCTTGGGCCGCCCCTGCGGCATATGGAGGTTCCCAGGCTAGGGGTCGAATCGGAGCCATAGCCACCAGTCTACGCCAGAGCCACAGCAACGCGGGATCCGAGCCGCGTCTGCAACCTACACCACAGCTCACGGCAACGCCGGATCCTTAACCCACTGAGCAAGGGTAGAGACCGAACCCGCAACCTCATGGTTCCTAGTCGGATTCGTTAACCACTGCGCCACGACGGGAACTCCCTAAAATGTTTTAAAATCCTCAAACTTGTGTTTAAATTTTGGAAAATGTGGAAACCTGCTGTTGAAGAAATCTATCTTTAGAAGATAGATTCAATAAATTCAAAGCCTCCACAGTTGCATCTGTGACATAGTTCCAGGGGTTTTTATGTGAAGCTGGCCAGAAGCTAGGAACTAAATTTTTATTTTTTTCTCCTCAGAGAGGCATGGCCCTGGACCTCATTCTGATCTAGGTATTCTCGCCAGTTGGGGTCACGTGGGTTCACACTAGTGAGAGGAATAGTGAGAGGGCACGTGTGGGGCTGCTCCTTCAGAACCTGGCACAGCAGCTGCCCCAGGCCTTGCCCCATTCAGCCCCCATAAATCACAGTGATATTAGTGGCACCTGTGGAATCATTGCCCATGGAAATCACAGATATTTTCACATCACATTAGTTATTGCAAATATCTTAAAATATCATTACACTCGTCACTACTTCAAATTTATCCTGCTAGCTCTTATAATTTAAAAAATTCATTGGAAACATATATTGCCATGTAACAAATTTTAAAAATATTTTGAGGAGTTCCCACTTTGGCACGATGGGATCCGTGGTATGTCTGCAGTGCCAGAATGCAGATGCAGTCCCCAACCCACTGAAATACAGTCAGCACAGTGGGTTAAACGACCCAGTGCCACTATATCTGTGGATCAGGGCACAAGCGCAGCACGGGTTTGACCTCTGGCCTGGGAACCTCCACATGCTGTGAGTGGGCTGAAAAAAGAAAAAAAAATTTGAGAGTTGCATTTCAATGTAACTGGTTTTCTTTAGAGTTTATGAAGCTTATTTTATGGATTTAAAGATATGATACTCAAAAGGAGCCCACAGGCATCATGGACTGCCACAGGGGTGGAAGTAGAGAGAGTTGGTGGTTGCACAATATTGTGAATGTACTGGATACATGGAATCGAACACTTGCTAATGGTCAAAAGGGTGAATTTATGTTATATGAGGTGTACCTTAACCCCAAAATGCTATTTCATCATACATTTTTTCTTGTTAACCTGGGTTTTACCATAATGCTATGTTATGAACATCCTTCTACAACATAAAACCATCCACTTTAACATCTTTCAGTGTTAAGTATTCAAGTCATTATTTTTTAAAATAGCATTATGTTAGTAAAATAATTTAGTTTTTCTCACTTTGCAAGAATTCTCAGAGTTCCCATCGTGGCTCAGCAGTTAACAAACTGGGCTAGTATCCATGAGGACATGGGTTCGATCCCTGGCCTTGCTTAGTGGGCTAAGAATTGGATCCTGAGTTGTTGTGGCTATGGTGTAGGCGGGCAGCTGTAGCTTGAATTCAACCCCTAGCCTGGCAATCTCCATATGCTGTGGGTGAGGCCTTGAAAAAAAAGGAATTCTCTTCATGCTACTTGATTGCTTGAGACATCACTACCAATTATAAATTGAGTTATTCTTAAGTACAGTAACTTTTGCTGTAGAAATTTCATTTTTAGAAATTGATACAGATACATCCATGGAAGATGTGGGCGTGGTTAAACACTTTTCCTACAACACTTAAGGCTTGGTGACTCCACTGGTGTTTTTGGTCCTGTTAACAGATGTCGACCACTGGAAGGGAGAAGGTGATGACACTTTAGCTCCCCCAGGCAAACACTGATTTCATCCTTTCCCCTATCTTCAGGATTGGAGAGATTGACTCACTGGTCACTCAGTGGATGAGTGGTGGAGTGGGGGTGAGTTTGGTCAGCTTGGATTCAGAAATAATTTCTTACCTTCCAAGGAGGTGTTTCAGAACCCAGGTGCCTCAGATCATGAGGAGAACTGAAGGCTTACTAGATGAGATTCTCTGATGAGAAGTGTCTAAATTTTTAAGTATAATAATTTTGACAGAGAACACATTCACTCATTTAAAAAATAAACCCTCAGTGGCAAATATTGGTCTTCCACATGTCCTTTGTTTTCCCATTTCTTAGGCAGACACTTTACTTTTATATATTGATTTACAGTACATTTATGCAAATTATGTATGTGTTTAGTTACACTCTGCCTCGTCTTAAACCTGCATGTAAATTTACAAAATTTACAGAAGTAAAGTTTTCTCTCTTTGGGGTAGTGTTCTGAGTTTCGAAAATAGTCAAGAGTTGTGTCACTACCACCACCATAGTCACCCTTAGTAGTCAAAAATCCCTCTCAGCCCAATTCTTGCCAAAACAATGTTCTATTCTCTATTCCCATAGTCTGGCTTCTTTCACTTAACAGTGCATTTACAATTCATCCATGTGGCAAGTATCAATTGTTAGTTTCTTTTATTGATAACTAATATTCCATAGTATGGATGAGTCACATTTTCTTTGCCCATTGTAAGAGATGTGGATTGTTCTCAGTTTTTTTCTCTTCTGATAAAGCTGCTCTGCATATTTGTGTATATTTGTACACAAATTAACATCTGGTAGTGTCAGTTTCTCCCCAGCCATTCTTACAGGTGTTCAATGATATATCACTGGGATTTTAGCTACTGTTTCCTAATTATTAATGATGTAGAACATGTTTTCTTGTACCTATTTGCCATCCATATGTATTCTCTGGTAAAGTACCTGTTCAAATCTTTTGCCCATTAATTTCCCTTGGATTCTTTACCTTTTTTAAACATTAAAGCATAGTCAATTTGCAATGTTGTGCCAATTTCTGCTCTACAGCAAAATCACTCAAGTATACATCTATGTACATATGCTTTCTTTTTCTTTTTAGAACCACACCCATGGCATATGGATGTTCCTAAGCTAGGGGTCGAATCAGACCTAAAGTTGAGGCCTATGCCACAGTCACAGAAATGCAGGATCCAAGCCATGTCTATGACCTATACCACAGCTCATGGCAATGCCAAATCCCCGACCCATTGAGCAAGGGCAGGGATCAAACCCACATCCTCATGGATACTTGTTGGATTTGTTTCTGCTGTGCCACAATGGGACCTCCAATATATAAACACTTTTTAATATTATTTTTTATCATGGTCTATCCCAGGAGATTAAATATAGCTCCCTGTGTTGTACAGTAGGACCTTGTTGTTTATCCTTTTAAATGTAGTAGTTTGTATCTAATAATCCCAACTCCCAGTCCATCCCTCCCCCTCCCCCCTTCCCTTGGCAACTATAAGTCTGTTCTCAATGTCAGTGGGTCTGTTTGTCTTTTGTACATCGGTTCATTAATTCCGTATTTTAGATTCCATATGTAAATGATATAATATGGTATTTGTCTTTGCTTGACTTACTTCCCTTAGTATGATAATTTCTATATGAGTCCATGTTGCTGTAAATGGCATGATTTCATTCTTTTTTATGGCTGAGTGGTATTCCACTGTGTGTGCGTATCACATTATCTTAATCCATTCATTTGGTGATGAACATTTAGGCTGTTTCCAGTTCTTGGCCATTGTGAACAATGCTGCGATGAACATAGGGGTGTATGTATCTTTTTGAATTATAATTTTGTCCAGATATATACTTAGGAATGGGATTGCTGGATCATATGGTATTTTCTATCAGTGACCATCTACCAAGATGTATATTGAATTGCACACACCCCTTAGCCAAAAATCATATATATACTGACTTCCCTCTTACTTCTTCAGAGCAGTTCCTCAGAGCTATCTGAGAGGCCATCTCCCAGGCTCTAATCCTCAATATGGTCCTGCAATAAAACTGAAACTCACTTCTCTTACATTATGTGTTTTTTTAATTTTAGTTGACAGCAGGATCAAGAGAAACCCTCAAGGCTAGTGTAGCATTCTGGGGCAAGCATCAACCTAAAGCCAGGGATTTGTTCTTCTTGGAACACAGAGGGATTAGCTGAAGCTGAAAGCAACAGCGACCTTTGGCAGAGGACAGATGTCAATCTTCTAATCCCCTCTGATTGCCTCCAGGTTCTTTCCACTGACTACACAATATTTTATTTGGTTCAGAGAGGCTGCAGGTTGGTGACAAAAGACTCCTGTTGTAAAGGGGAAAAACAAACCTAATCCTGTATTGGATCTATTTCTTTTGCTCTAATCTTTGTGTTTTGTTGCCTGTGCCTAGTTATGCTGGCTCTGCACCTTTGTGGACAAATGTTGCCTGTACCCTGAAATATACATAATATCCATTTCTCAAGGCTCTGCCTCCAAGCATAATCTTTATAAAACCATAATGCTTTTCATTCATATAGAGAGAAACAATTGCAGAACAGAAAATAACATTTTCTTGTTGGAGGTTTACAGAAACATGGTGACTAGACTCATGTGGACTGCTGCAAGACCAAAGGATTATCAACATCCCCTCCAGCATCTGACCAGCACCAAGAGGTCTGCAACAACCAACTACACTCCTTCCCTTTTAGTATAAATAATTCTGAATTGAAATTCAAGTAAGATGATTCTTTGGGAAAATAGGTCACCATAGGTCACCATCTACTCAATGTGCTGGTTTTCTGTATAAAGTACTTTTCCTTTCCCTAATACCTCTCCATAGTCTCTTGATTTGTTGGCTTGTTGTACATCAACCAGTATAAGCATGGACTTGGTAACACTGTGGTAGCCCATTTTCTCAACCCGGGTCAATGTCAGCTCTATATGTCCCTGCAGACAGGCAGTCACTCAGCTCCTCTATACCTGGGCAGCCTCTGGACCACTGACCAAACAGATACCTGAATGGGAAGAAAAATTCTGCCTCTCTCCTTGTAGGCTCTTTGGTCTTCTTTTGAGCAATGTTCTTGGGGCCAGCGTCCATCAGTTTTTGGATGAGAAACACCCTTTTCCTCTACATAGGGATGTTCTGTTGATCCTTCCTGAGTACCCTCATTTCTTGGTAGTGGGAGTGGTCAGGCTAATTTTCAGAATGGGTATCACCCAATCAGTCCCATCCAGAGCAAGTTGATACCAACTATCGTTTGTCTTTTGGACTTGTTTTTCTGTGCTTTATTTTTTTGGAATCTGGCTCATTTGTTCTTCTGGTTATCTCTGCCAAGATTGACAGCCCCAGCTTACAGATCTGGTCTGGTTCAGTCTTCAAGGGGCTGGTTAGATTTCTTCCACCCTCTCCTCCTCCCTTCCTTCCTTCTTTCTTTTTGCTTTTTAGGGCCACATCTGCAGCATAGGGAATTTTCCAGGCTTGAGGTCGAATTGTAGCTACAGCTGCTGGCCTGCACCTCAGCCCCAGCAATACAGGATCTGAGCCCTGTCAGACCTACACCACAGCTCACAGCAATGCCAGATCCTTAACCTACTGCACAAGCCCAGGGATCAAACCTGAGTCCTCATAGATCCTAGTCAGGTTCATTAACCACTGAGCCACTAAGTAAACACCCTGGTTAGATTTCTTGACCTTAATTATGGTGATTGAAAGGCAGCAACCACTTGCTACTTGAGAGTTTGGCCAAATTTCACCATTAATGTGTTTCCAGCACAGTTTCTGCTTCACCCACAGATGGACATGGAGTGAAATTGCCTCACTATTTATCTCATCACCTTTGAGGAAGGAAGCAAGAATGACACACTTTTTAGCCCATGTGATTGCCCCACCTAGTGCTGGGTCTTTACAGTCCTAGCAAGACTTCAGGGGTGGGGGTGATCAATTAGCCACTACCCACTTATCCCTGTCATTCAGGTTTCTGCTCAAAGGTTCTAACATTGAAAACAAAAACCTAGTGCTGGGTCTTTACAGTCCTAGCAAGACTTCAGGGGTGGGGGTGATCTTTAGCCACTACCCACTTCTCCCTGTCATTCAGGTTTCTGCTCAAAGGTTCTAACATTGAAAACAAAAACTTGACTCCATATTGGGTCCATTCCTTTATCTCTTTGGGCTCTGTTTTTTGTTTTTTTTGTTTTGTTTTGTTTGTTTGTTTGTTTGTTTGTTTGTTTTTGCTTAGTCATGCTGGCTCTGAACTTTCCTAAAAGAATGTTGTCTATAGCCTGAAATATGCATGAGAGCCCATTTTCAAGGCTTTGCCTCCCAGGCTTGACCTATAAAGGTGTAATGCTTTTCATTTATACAGAGACAAAAAGTTGTAGCACAGAGAATAACATTTGTCTTATCAGAGGTTTGCAGGAACATTATGACTGGACCTTGTGTACACGTGTAGGAGCATAGGAATCTGGTACCAAGAAGCTTGCAACAACTAGTCACCCCGACCCCCCACTTTTAGTATAGAAGATGTCTGAATTTCAACTTAGGTGAGATTGTTCTTTGGAACACTAGTCCACCATCTTTTTGGCCTGTTGGCCATCCAAATAAAGTCACCATTCCCCAACACCTTGTGTCTCCAGTTATTGGCCTGTCATGCAGTGAGCAGTATAAACTTGAATTCAGTAACAAGGCCACCTCCTCAAGAAGACCTTCTCTGATGACACCATCCAGAGCATCCCCCTCAGTTGCTTTCTAGCACATCTCACTCTGTTAATTTCCCTCATTACTGCCACAGTCTGACTGGTTTGATTTCCTGTTGGCTTCTTCCATCAGACATGACCACCATGATCCAGAGACTGTCTTGTTCATCTCAAGTCCTGGGTCCCGCCAATGTGCCTGCTACAGAGTAGGGGATCAATACAATTTGTTGTTAAGGAATGAACTACCTGGGAGGTATAAATCCACTTTTCCATTTACAGAGGAAGACCTGAAGCTCAGAGAGGGTAACTGACTTGCCCAAGGCCACACAGGCAGTGAGTGGCAGAGCTAGGATTTGAACTCAGTTCTGATGAATCCAGGACTTGATTTTTCCCAACAGCTGAGGAAATGAAAGGTGTATCTGCAGCCAACAGGCAGCTATACATACTTGTTCAAGAGAGAACCCAGCTGATTCCAGGGAGGTGTATTGTTATGGTAACTAAATAAGAATTGTGCATCTGTTTTGTGTACAAGCTTTGTGCCCCTCATTGTGCCAGATCTTTATTTCTTTTCAGAACTGAGTTTTGGTAATAAAAGTTACAGCAGCTCAGTGTGGATGAAATGCACTAGAGACTACAATTCTACTTCCTCCAATTCTTCTGTGTTGTGTGGATTCTTCCTGATTTTTTCCCAGTGTTATACAAACATGTGCACACACACACATTTGTAAGTTTTATTTATCAATGGAACCTTTACCCACATACTATTTTGAAACATACATTCCTCTCCTCTCTCTACCTGCTTTTTTTTTTTTTTGGCACACCTATGGCATGGGGAGGTTTCAGGCAAAGGATAGAGCCTGCACCATAGCAGTGACCAGAGCTGTGGCAGTTGCAATGCCAGATGCTTAACCACAAGGCAAGGCCTTCTACCTGTGTCTGACAGGATACTTGCAACTCTCTGTGAGGTTTTATCAGCCCATTTTACTGATATAAAGACTGAGTTCAGAGAGGTGACAGGACGTGCCCAAGGCTGGTGACTCACAGTGACCACCACCTCGGGTCTGACACAGGCTTGCCTGTTGCCTGGCTCTGGATTGGGGGGGGGGGCGGGGGAAGGGACCCAGGAGAAGAAGCAGGGTGGTGATTGGCTCCACTCCTTCCAACACTGGCTGGCAATCTTCCATAAGCCAGGCTTGGGTGATTTGGCAGCTGAGATGCTCCTTGTCTGCAGAAAAACCATCGGGGATGCTCCTGAACATCCCCAAAGATGAACAAAAGGTCCCCACCTGAGGCTTCTTGCCTCCAGTGCTGGCTCCCTTTCTCCTTCTACCACCTGACCCAGGAATCCAGGGAGCCAGGCCCTTCTGATTGCAGGTCCAGATCCTGCCCTTCTGATTAGAGCAGAGACCTGTGGGGGTTTGAGTACTGGTCATGGCTAATGGAAATTCCACATCTGCTTATAGATTCCATATGGGGCCAAAATTTACTGCCACGGTTGTCTATCCAAAGGATTAGTTGCATGATCTCACATGCTAGTCCAGGTGTTTTTTTTCCCTTTCTTTTGAATGCTTTGCTTGTGGCATGTCTAAGGTCCAGGGCCAGTGGTAGGATCAGAACTTCAGCTGAATGTCTATACCAGCCACAGCAATACCAGATCCAAATTGAATCCATGAACTACGCTGCAGATAATAGCAATGCTGGATTCTTAACCCACTGAGAGAGGCCCGGGATTGAACCCACATCCTCACAGAGACAACATCAGGAAATCCATATGCAAGCCCAGAGGTAGAAGGAAAAAAAAAAAAAAAGAAAACTTGCTTTCTTGTGTAGCCTGTGTTCCACTCAGTTCCTGCTCTTGGAGGCTCTCCCTTATCATCCATATCTCTGCCCACCCTGATCCTGGATGAAGGTAGGACCCTTCCCCAGACACATCACTCACCACTGCCTGGCATGTCCTTGATTATGTAGTTCATCATCACCCATGTCACCACAAAGTGTGAGCCCCTTGACAGCAGGGACTGCAGTGCTCACTGCTGCATCCCTAGTGCCTAAAATAGTGCCCATCACATAATTTAGGTTCAATAATTATATGATTGTATGAGCAGCCCAGGATATATAGATTTTTTCCTTACTTTATAACTGAAAAAAAAAAAACCCTCCGAGAATCAGAGGCATGAAGGTACTGTGTTCCCCACATGCCCTGCAGAATCCAGACTCAGAAGTCTTAAAGCAACACTTCCTAAAAACTTGAAGGAGTGTCCACAGTTCCCCTGTGGATCTTTTGAAATGCAGTGCTGACTCTGTATTTCTGGGCAAGGGTATGAGATTCGGCATTTACTGCCATCTCTCAGGTGATAAAGATGGTGGGATGGTGGAGTGTTGTGGGCCACAATTTTAGCAGCTGAGCCTTAGAACTCACTGCGGCAAATGTTTATCTCTCCCTCAGATATTGAAAGAGCATCTACAATGTGCCAGGCTTTGCTGTCACCTGTCCTGACATATTTATCTAATTTTCTGGGGGGCTGGAGAAAATTGCTTCAATTTTCAGAATTTCTGGCTCCTCTTCTGTAAAAATGGGTTCATGAATTTCATCTCACAGAGCTGTTGGATGATTACAATAACAGCAATAACAACAGTAATACAATGACTTGCATTTTTAGAGCCCTTCCTCTGTCCTATGTGTTTTAGAAGCATTGTCTCTTTTAATGATTCCCACCATTGAGAGGTAGTACTAATTAAATGTCTCTTTATAGATATGGAAGGAGAAGAGCTTAGGGGTTCAGAGTACCCAGTGTGAAGCATGGGGCACAGCTGTGTGACTTTGGGTGAGTCACTCTTCAGTCTCAATTTCCTTATCTGTAAAATGGAGAAAAAAGGGGTTAATGTACTTAAAGGGCTTAAAAAGCTTCAGTGACTTATGTTGGGACATGCTGGTGTGGTGGCTGCTGTTCCTGCTCTAGTTCTCTCTCAGTGACACTGTTGCCTCCCCCACCCCATTTGGGCAACTTCCAGGTAGGGAGGAGTTAATGGGGCTGTGGGGATTGGCTGACTTGTCTGGGCCCCTGGTAGCTTCCCCTAGGTCAGAGGACAGGGGCAGACTTTCCAGGAGGAGGGGAAAGAAGTTGTGTGGGACAAGCCACTCTTGACAGAAGGTGACAGGCTGGGGGTCAAGGGGCTTGGGGTCCTGGCCTAGGCTAGGGGAGGACACTGCCCAAGGCAGGGTGGCTCCAGGGAATGAGCTGGCCTAGGAGATGAGTGGACACCATGGGTAACTAAGTCTCCCTCTCTGTCCCTTTCTGTCTCTGTCTCTCTGTCTTTTTCTCCCTTTGCCTCTGGATTTCCCTGGGTCTACCTCCCCTCTCTGAACCCATGTTTTCCCATCTCTGAGCGCTTCTTGCTCCATGCCCAGCACCATCCCCCCACCTCATCCCCTTGCTCCTCTCCTTCTATCTGTCTCTGCCTCAGAGCTCACCCTCAAGGCCCTTTGCTCAGGTCTCAGGAACTCACTCTCCATCCTGCATCCTGTTTGCCCTGCAGGATGCTACAGCTGAGTCTGTACAAGATGGGAATGTGGCTCATGGCAGCCTCACCATGGCTTCTCCTGCTGCTGGTTGGGGCCTCCTGGCTCCTGGTCCAAGTCCTGGTCTGGACCTACACCTCCTATGACAATGCTCGCCGCCTCCGAGGTTTCCCGCAGCCTCCAAAACGGAACTGGTTCTTGGGTCACCTGGGCCTGGTGAGTGTGGGCAGCAGGATTTTTCTGTGGGGTCAGGGTGGATGGACTTCAAGAATGAATCCCAGGAGTTGGGCTGGGGTCTGGTACAGCAGAGAATGAGGGAGGCCAAAGAGCTCCCTCTTGTTTCACTCATTTATTCCTCTGCTCTACCATCCCAGGCTTTTCCCACATCCTGTCCTTTCACCCCTAGTCTGTTTCTAGGTCTATTTCCTGCCTGTTCCACACATATCTGAGGCCAGGCTGCACAGAGCCTAGTCCCCCAGCCTTTCCAGTCTCCATGATGGCCTTGAGTCCTCCTCAAGGGCAGTGTCCAGGGTGCCTTCTGCAAGCAGCCCTTTTCCTTGGGTCTTCTCATTCTGGGCTACAGCTTCCCCACAGGAATTAGCCAGCTGTCTATAGGGTCATAGCTCCCTACTCCCTCCCCATCCTGAGCCCCTTCCTCTTCTCTTACTCCCCTTCCCCCTAGATGTCCCAACGGGCCCATTGCCCAATCTGGGTGAAGTTGGCCCCTCACTTCCCCTTTCAGAAGTTTCCTTAGACCTTCTGCCACCCCCTCTTACCCCCGTGGGCCTTGTGCCCCAGACCTTGACCTTGGACTTGGCCCTGCTCATGATTAAATAAATAGCTAACTGTCCAATGACTTATTGACCGTCTTTCCCATTTGAGGATAGTTCTGGGGAGCAGACAGTACAGTGTCCAGTCCAGGGCTGGTGTATGGTAGGCACTCAAAATAAATGATTCATGACCTAGGTAATGAACTTGCTATCACCTCCCTCCGTCAAGGTCAAAGGAATGGGTTTCCAGCTCCTCCCATCTCCCAGTGCTGTTGAGAGAGGAGCACAGCTTTCCTTTCCTGCCTGGGAGGAGAACTACAACTTGGGAAAGGACTTACTGCAATTTTCGTGTTTGTTACTGCAAAGTTCAGAATGGGGGCATGCTGAACTCACTGTGAAGACTTCCTGAGACTCAGGGTCTTGAAATGGCCTCAGTGAGCCTTGTAGGCAGCAGGAAAGTTACAAATTTGCTGTTGTTCTGCCTTCCTCTCCAAGGGCTTGCCTGAGGGGACTGGTCTTGGAAGTTTTCCTCCCCCCAGCTCCTCTTGCTGTGTGACCTCAGCTGACTCACTCTCCCTCTCTGGACCAATCTCATCAAATGCTTTGAATCCTCACCTTGGTGTCCTTGGGGAGAGGGGACTGAGTCACAAAGGTGAATATGACTTATATTCAGCTTCCCAGAGCACCTGGGAGTATTTGTCAGGCTTGAATGGGGTATTAAGAGGGGGAGAATGTTTCACCAGGAGGGGACCTTCCCTCCTCTCACTTTTGGGGACTATAGCTTCAGTTTCTTCATTTGTGAATGCACAACTGAGTGACAGGTCCATAGGTTATGGAGCAATTAATAGACAAGATGTATCTGCACAGAACCTGGCCAGCAGAGGGAGTTCATGTGTCAGAGTTGCTGTCCTGATTGATGGGCATACTTCACTATGCCCCTTGGGGTCTGCTGGGACTGGAAGGTCCCAGGTCTGCAGAACCTTGAGCATGCATGTTCTAGTTGTGTGGAGTGACCAGAAAAAGACAGGATTTGGGGACAAAACCCAGGGACAAGTCCAGAGCAACCATCTTACCCACAAACTCCACAAACTTCCCTCATAGGGATTTCCTCCCTGGGATGCCCCAGGGGCATGAACCACTCCCTGGAGGAGAAAAATCTGTCTTCTTCAGCCAAGGTCAGCTTCACTGTGGGCAGAGAGGGTTTCTTCTCCCTGTACCCTGCGATGCACTTTTGGGACTTGGAGAGGCTCCAGGATCCTCCCTTCCCCCAAGGGAAGGAGCAGGAGAAAGCAGAGATTTTCCCTCCACTTGTGCAGATTCCTACACTCTGTCCACTGTAGGGAATCCTTCTGGGGAGTTGTGGCCCTTGTCTTGCTTACAAGCCCCCCCACACCAGCCAGAGCAAGGCCTGAGGAGCTTAACTCAGCTGGTGGCCAACTACCCTGAGTGATTTATGATCTGGATGGGCCCCATCACCCCCTCATCATTTTGTGCCACCCTGACTTGATCCAGACTATGGACAATACCTCAGGTACCCATGCAGAACTTGTGGTGGTGAGTGCAGCAGCACATCTGATGGCTTCCAGCCCCTCCCTGACACTTCTATCTGGCCCCTCCAGGACTCATACAGCCCCTCTTCACCTCTTCTCTTTCAGCCATCTTTCTCATGTATTCAACCCCTGTTTCATTTCCCTTTTCTCACTCCACTCCTGTCTGCACTATAACCTGGTGTCCTGGGTGAAAGACTTCCTCCCCCCCCCGTCTTGAAGAGACAAAGGTGGATAGAGAGATCCCTGCCCTAGTGTGGTCAGAAATTGGCCAGAAGAAGATGAGATGTGGCAAATCAGACTGAAGCAACTTTATCTGCTATGGTATGCTAGAAGGCTTCCTAGAGGAGGAATTGGTGGAATTGGGTCTGGAATAATGAACAAAAATTTTTTAAATCAGAGGGTAGAGTAATTGACAGCATTCCAGGCCCCCTATCAGGCATGCCCTCAGTCCCACCCATCCCCCAGGCACAGAGCAAGAAAGGCTTGTGGCTGGTGGAGGGTCTGGGCTGCTATTTTCATGACATCCACCTCTCTGAGGGGTCGACTTCTTTTACCATATCCTGTGGCTCAACCACTTCTAGTTCAGTGCCCTCTTCTTCCAAGCCTCAGGAATCTCCCTGAGGAGACTCCACCCCATCCTGGCTCCCCTCCTTTTCCCTCCAATTCCCAGACAAACCAGGAAAGCAGAGGAGTGGGCAGCATCTATCAGAGATCTTGGCTCCAACACCAAAATGTTGGATGCCTCTGGGAAGGTTTCTGGCGCTCTCTGTCTGCTGAAGTCTCTTTCAGCTGTTAATGGTGGAAATGCAACCCTGTGTGGTCTAAGGAAGAAAGGGGATTGATTGACTGTCCGGTCCAAGGAATTTTGTCTCTAGGCACAGCTGGATCCAGGTCTCAAACAACCAGTCATCAGAAATTAGTCATTGTTTTTCAGTTCCGTGTTAATCTGTGATAGCTTCACTCTTATCCCCGTAAAGATGAATCCTAGAAGATTGACCCCCATGGAAAAGTGAGCTCATTCACAAAAGTTCCAGTAAGAGTTGCTGGATTCCTTTTCATTTGCCTCACCTGGGTCACTGGACTGTTTCCCGAGTCTCTGAGAATCTGAGTGCCCAGTCTCAGCAAGCATAGGGTCATCAGAGCTGTTGTTTGAGGGCTCAGAGTAGTTTGATTGTTAAGAACTCAGGCCCTGGATTCATACAGACCTGGGCTCATGTCTTAGGCTTGCTTATGTGGGAGATAGTGGACAAGTGACTTCATCATCCAGAGCCTCAGTTTCCTTATTTGGAATATGGGGATGGAAAAAAAGTCAGGAGAACATGGTGTTTAGGATCCAAACAGGGAGAGACCCTTTTCTATCCTTGTAACCAAGGGACCCAAATTGTTGTGTATGGAGGGTGAGGGAAGGTGGCCCAGAAGGAGGCTGAAGACAGAAAGCAGCTTGTTGTGGGTAATTCATGGGTCAGGTCTGGATCACTTCATGCCAGTCCTTTTCTCTGGCAGCCTAGAAGAGTGTCACCTGGGTCCTTTTTGTTCCTCTCCAGATTCAGAGCTCAGAGGAGGGTCTCCTGTATACACAGGAGCTGGCCAGCACCTATGGGGATGTGTGCTGCTGGTGGGTGGGACCCTGGCATGCAGTCATCCGCATCTTCCACCCCACCTGCATCAAGCCTGTGCTCTTTGCTCCAGGTAGGCACCCCATGGCCGAGGTTGCCTGCTTCCATGGTCTCTGTGCTGCCTCCAGCTGGGCAAGTGACCAGGGTGCAGGCAGAGGGGGACTGTGGCAGAGATGTTCCTGCTTCTCTCTCATGTTGACTCTCACCTGCCTTACCTCTAGTCATGTCTGTGTGATGTCTGTTGTGTGGTCATATCTGGTCAAGTTTATATTTCTACCTGGATTCTGGTTATTCCTCTTATATGTTATACCTGGTGACCCCTGACATATATTTACACCTGGGATCAAATGGAGATGGTCTCAGTTATGTCCGGGCATCAGCTGTGTGTGTTTGAGGCATGTCAGTGTCTGTCTAGTTCTTATCTGAGATGCCATTGAAATTGTCTTCTTTTTCTGCTGGTCATGTCTAGGCCATGTTTGGTCACTGAGGTGTGGCACTCAGTGTGACTCTGAGAAATGCCTGGGACATTATGTGAGTCTTACCTGATTCAGGCCTTAGAGTATCTCTGGGTCGTACCTGGTTCATGTTTGTGTATTGAAGTCCTGTCTGAGGCCCATCTGGGGCACCCTGAGGTCATGTTAGATTGCCTTCAAGTCCATGCCAGAGAATCTCGTGTCATGTAAGGTTTTGTCATGCATGTTGGGACCTTGTCAGGACAAAACACATTTGGTCAATGAGATGTCTCAGGAGATGTTTGAGTCCTGGGGCATATGCAGTGTCCTAGGTCCTTGCAGAAGCATTTTGTACAGTGCTGCACTATGCTTGGGGATTTAGAACGTGTTGGATTGTGTAGGAGCCATTCCAAGGCATGTTGTGGTCTGCTGTGTCATGCTGGGTGAGTCTAAGCGCATAGGGTTATGTCTATGGGCTCTATTCTGTGTGCAGCCTTGTCTGGTTCTCCCCCCACCCTCAATTCCCTCTTCTTCTCACCTTTCTTTGCTCTTGGCCCCATGCCTGCCATGCTGGGCTTGGAGGGGGAATGCAGATTCCTGGCTGGAAGCCCCCACCCTCCACCAAAAGTCCTCCCCTCTTCATCTCCTTGGCCCTGATGGCCCTCATTCATGTCAGCTGCCATTGCACCCAAGGCCTCAGTCTTCTATGACTTTCTGAAGCCCTGGCTGGGTGAGTAACTGGGAATGAAGGGGATTGAGGACAACCTTGGGGGCCCAGGGGAAGCGCAGCTCTTGACTACTCCTCATGGCTGTCTCTTCAGGAGATGGGCTCCTGCTGAGTGCTGGTGACAAGTGGAGCAGCCACCGTCGCATGCTGACACCTGCCTTCCACTTCAACATCCTGAAGCTCTATACGAAGAATTTCAGTGACAGCGTGAATGTCATGCATGTGAGTCTCTTGAACCCAGAGTCCCAGCTGGAGCCTTGGGGACGAGGAGGACTCAGAGACATGTTGTCTGGAAATCTGGGTGTCTTGAGGCCATTGCTCTTCCTTTGTGAGCCTCAGTTTTCTGGGCTGTATAATGAGGATAATGTGATCCCTGCTTTGTAGGACAGACAAGATGATATAATGGGGTCATATCTCTGGCCCATAGTAGGTGCTCAGAAAGTATTAGTTTCTACATTTTCCTCACAGAAGCCTTGGAATCTTGTGAAACAGTTGATGATGATGATGATGAACACTGTGTAGTAGTTATTCCTGAGTAACAAATCACTTCAAAACAATAAGGGTTTAATATTGACAACAAGTCTAGAATGAGTTGGTGGTTCTACTGGATATGGATGGGGTCACTCATATCTATGATCAGCTGTGTTTGGATAGCATTGGGCTGCACCACACAGGCTGGCAACCCTCAATCCAGAAGAAAGAGCCTAGAATCAGGAACCGAGACATCAGTTGTTTAAAGGACAGGGGGGATTTTTTTCTGTTTGAAGATCCTGGAGCAACACCACACCCCACCAAGCAGAGGGTGGGCAGGATATGGAGGAAGTTTTTACTACTGGGGGTTTGGGGTAGGAGAGTGAGTTTACCAGTTACGGGGGAGGGAGACTGGGTCATTGGTCACCAGAGAAACTGGATGAGGAGTTTGCCCCTCACTACTCCTTTGATAAGCTATCATGGTAGGGATGTTCTGATCTGAAGATTAGAACTCTCACTATCTGGGCTGGGGGCAAGTACATAGGCATTTACTGATTAGGCTCTATAATTAAGATGAAAGTTCAGTCATGTGAATAGGACATGAATAGGGTGTAGGTGAAACAGGAACCGGTCAAACAGGGGAGGTACAGAGAGTAAGAGGACAGCCATCTTGGGTGGCCTGATCACACAAATAGGAAGTTTTGCTGTGTTAGGGTCAGTACTCTTAATAGTTTTGGGCTTAGATGGCTGCACCTGATCTAGCATGGCCTCAGCCGGGGCCTGGGACTTCCTTTCCTCCAGAAGTCATCTCAGGCTTGTTCACATGGCAAGGCTCAGTTCCAACAGACTGAGAGGAACCTGCAACACCTCTTGGGATCCAGGTTTGGGATGATCACCTTATCATTTTCACTCTATCTAGATTGACCACTCTAGTGGCCAAATCAAGTCCAAGCCCAGCTCAGAATCAAGAGTTGATGAAATAGGCTCCGTTTCCTAATAGAAGTTGCAAAAAATCACAGTGCATAGGATTTGGATATATATATATATATATATAGGGAAGGGAAGATTTGGAGGTAAGGACTTTGTGAAGGGGCTGGGATTTTTCCGTACTCACAAGCCTACAAGGGTCTTGTTACTGTTTTGTGGATTCTGTGAGAAGACATGAAACTCCTGGGTCAGAAAAGGACAGTTTATTACTCTTGGCATTGTAAACAGCATGTGCTTCTTGTTGGTTTGCATTCTTCCTCCAAGTCACAAAATCCCATGATGATATCATAGATGGGCCTTGATAGATGCTGCTCATGCAGTATGTTGTACTACATTGTGGGAATTACTAGGTTAAAGGACATTATGTCTTTTATCTCAACTAGAAGCAAGCCTGATATTTGTCTAGGGGGAGATATAACATCCTTATCCCTCCTCACGGTTCTTTGCTGCAAACATAGCTCTGAGAAATGGACCATTGAAGGAATACCAGGACCTTGCAATTTTTTCTGCATACCCTGCAAAAAGTGCAAGGGTACTCAGGGCCCATGGAGGACTATCTCTCTCAACATAAGGAATATTTTTCTAATCAGTTTATAACAATGAAGATGATGAAAGCTAGTATTTGTTGTGCCCTTACTTTAGGCAACAAGTTGACCAAGGATACACAGAATGTAGGAGGCAGAACAAAGATTTAAATCTTCTGGCTCCCAGCCATGGGGACTTCCTGTCCTAATAGTAACAAGAGTTCATTCCCATCCAAGGCTGGTCCTCCCTGGGTGCCTGGAGACAGGTTCTTGGGGGCGTGTCTTGGTGTTTGGGTTTGGGGAGGGGCTCAGGGGAGGCAGTACTAATCCCCAGCTCTGACTCTTCTCTATTCAGGCCAAGTGGCAGCACCTGGTCACAGAGGGCCACACCCGTCTGGACATGTTTGAACACATCAGCCTCATGACCCTAGACAGTCTACTGAAATGTGTCTTCAGTTTTCACAGCAATTGCCAGGAGTAAGTCTCAGCCTAGGGCCTGGAAACGTGAGTCATAAAACCAAGGCTGTAACTGGAGGAGGTAGGACTGAGGAGGGCAATCTGAATGGCCTTCCTGGAAGAAGTGAGTCAGAGCTTGATACTGAAATACAGGAAGAGGAAAGAGAAGGAGAAATCCTTTCAGGTAGGTAGAACAGTTTGATAAAGGCCAGGAGGCTATATGTGAGAAAAATGGGTGCAATAGTGAGGAGATGCATTGGCAATAAGTTTGGAGGAGTGGCCAGCGTTATTCTTAAGGACACTCTGAAGCCAGACAAAGAGCATATGAACTTTATCCTGAGTTTTCCAGAGAGCTATGGGAGATGTTTGAGTAGATGAGGGACTTGGTCAACACTGAGCTTGTGTATCTGACTTGAGACAAGTTCAACTGTTATATAGACATTGATTAGTGTTAACATTGGGTGTAATGAGACTCAGGAAGAGGCTAGACTCATGGACTAGTTGAGAGAGGATAAGGTCTGAGCTAAGAGGACTATTTTGGGAAGGAGAAGGGGCAGATACAGAGTGTAAAAGAGAGGGAGGAGAGAAGCATGATATCTAAGAGGTGCTCTGGGTACATGGGGCATGGAGGCAGCTCACAGAGATGGAATTTAAGGAGAGAAGTGTCTGGAAAATCACATCTCCTGGCTCATCTCAAATGTGTATCTGGGCCATGTGTTCTTAGGCACTCAGTTTCCTGATGGGAGGTAGCTCCTGGCTTTGGGCTTCAGGTGTTTTAGTTGTTCCTACCCTTCATGATCTCATCCTGCAGGAAGCCCAGTCACTATATTGCTGCCATCTTGGAGCTCAGTGCCCTTGTGGCAAAACGGCACCAGCAGATCTTCCTGCACCTGGACTTCCTGTACTACCTCACCCCTGATGGGTGGCGCTTCCATAAGGCCTGCCACCTAGTGCACGACTTCACAGATGCCGTCATCCAGGAGCGACGCCGCACCCTCCCCAAAGAGGGTATTGATGACTTCCTCAAGGCCAAGGCTAAGGCTAAAACTTTGGACTTCATTGATGTGCTCCTGCTGACCAAGGTGGGCTTCTTTGGGATCTGAGATCAGGAGGTAGAATGGACTGTGACCTTATCAAAGAGCTTGGACTTGATGCAGAGGGTATTAGGAGCCATGGAAGGTATTTGGGGAAGGGAGAGATGGGTCTGGGATAAGTTCTAGAGATAGATGAGTGGAATGCAGCCTGAAGGAGACTGCTAAGTCTGAAACTTTGGAGGGCCTGAGGTTGTATGTACAAGTTAATAAGTTTAACACGGAGGTAGACTGTATATACCTGTGTGTATATATCTGGGACCCTGTATCAGAACAGCCCACTTATTAAGCTAAGGAATCTCTGGATTTGCTCTCCTACTCTGTGAGCAAATGTCTTTGGGGCAATGCTCAATCTTTAGCTTCCAAAGCAAGTTGCCATCCAGTTATCCTGTAACCCAGATTGCCAGCACATTTTTTCTCAGAAATCCCTCATTATGTAGACACATGCAAATATTTATGGGCCATGAATTCCTTTCACCAGAGACAACATAGGAGGCAAGGAGGTCATGGAGTTGGCCTGTGGAGTGGGGCCTTTTGATGGTAGTGAGCAAGGGAGGTCTAGGAATTTAGGGTGGGCTTGGATTTCTGGATGGATAATGGAGCTTCAGAGATTGTCTTAGTTTAGGCTCGAGGGCTCTCAGAGTTGATGTGATTCTGGGGATCTTGCTTTCTTTCCAGGATGAAGATGGGAAGAGATTGTCAGATGAAGATATCCGAGCTGAAGCTGACACTATCATGTTTGGGGGTAAGGGTCCCAGTGTGCGACTATAGAGAGCACAAGGGTCTCTTCATCCCAGGGATGTGGCAAGTAGGCCCTGGACCAGTCCATCCCTTCTGTTCCTACCCATGGGCCTTACTGGGAGGATGCTGTCCACCCTCTGGTGCTGAAGTAGCCCAGAGACCTAAGCCTGTCTCGCTGCTTCTCAGGCCATGACACCACAGCCAGTGGCCTCTCCTGGGTCCTGTACAACTTGGCAAAGCACCCAGAATACCAGGAGCACTGCCGGCAGGAGGTGCATGAGCTCCT
Source organism: Phacochoerus africanus (assembly GCF_016906955.1). Lineage (NCBI taxonomy): Eukaryota > Metazoa > Chordata > Mammalia > Artiodactyla > Suidae > Phacochoerus > Phacochoerus africanus. The sequence continues at coordinate 63,064,683 of NC_062547.1, read as the reverse complement.
GAGGGACCGTGAGCCTAAAGAGATTGAATGGTGAGTACAGGTCCTCGTGACCTTTTGCTAAGCCCTTCTCATTGGCTGGGGAAGAAAGAAAATCTTTTTTTTTTAATTCTGTCATTATTGCTTAGTGGGAATAAGAGTAGAGCCCAGAGGCAGGGTCTTGTACCCAGCATAGATAGCAAGGGAAATTTGCAGGCCTTTGGGACAGAAAGACCTGGACTTTTGAGAGAATTAGTGACAATTCAAAGGTAGGTGCTGCTACTCAGCACATATTCAGTAAGTGAACTTCCCTTCAACTCTGTTGCTTTTCTCTCTGAATTCACATTTTCAAACATCTTCACTCCTCAAGTGTTTGCTCATCTCCTTCCTCCTAGTTCCTCAAATTATTTATCCAGGACTCACAGGGAATACATGGGGATTAAAGTCATTCAACTCCTTTCCTGAAACACCTGCAGCTCCATCCATACTGTCCCTTTTCAGGAAACACAGCCACACTCTCTTCCTATCCCCAATTTTATGCCATCTCCAATTCTTCCCAGACCCATTTTGTGTCCCAGAGACTCAGGAAGGACTTGGACTTAGCCTTGGCCTTCCAGGAGCTTCCAGCCTGAATAGTTCCAGGGTACATACAACCAGTGTACATGGGCAGGGATGGGGTTTGGAGGAAGAGAGAGTGTCAAGGGTGGAAAAAAATGCCTCAGCTGAGACTGTGAATGATAATCAGTGGATATTTGGGTGCATTTGAGGTGTGGTTAGATCTAGAAGACATCTGGGTAAAAATGAAGAGATGGGGGAGAGGGGGCAGGGAGAGGGAGAGAGAGAGAGAGAGGAGGGAGGAGATTGACTTGAATATATGATTGGCTTGTGGAACACAGACTACTTCATATTTTAACATGCACTATCACAGTGTGTTGAATGGATATCCAATTTTGGACATTAAAATCATCTTTAGGTTTTTAATAGAGTCTCAAATTTTAGTGTAGCATTCTTATGCACATTTTAAAAATTAACTCTTAGGTACTGTTTTTTGCTATGCCGAGTGATGTATTCTATCTGGTTTGGGAAACATTTATAAGTTCATTTGTATATAGATGTTCACGTTTCTTGCTAATTTTAATCCAAGTATTTTATATCATCATCATCAGTTTTTATTTTATCATCCTTATGGATTGTTATCTCTAACCAAAAAACCTAATAATTTACGGTTGTAAATTTCTTGCCCAGCGAACATAGTAAATGCTAAATATGCAGTCTCACATTAACAGGAAAAATAAAGATTGCTTAATAAATGCTCTTGGAACAACTGGGGAAATAGAGGGAAAAGGTTAATTCAACCCGCTTCTCATGTATTCTAAGAAAATAATACCCACACGAGTCAAAGATTTAATAAAAAATTAAGGAGTCTTAAAGGCTCTGGAGGAAATCATGGGAAATGACTTTATAGCACCAGTGTAGTGAAGGGGCTAGTCTTGACACAGTCTCAGGAGATATACAAGATATTGATACATCGTTACATGAAAAAAGATACAGAATAGTGTATATAGTATATATAATGCTAAATATAAATTTTTACTTCAAAAAATTATCTCTAGAAGGATACATAATGAATAATCACAAGGCAAACTCTGAGAAGAGTATGTGAGTGCTATTGGGCCATAGTGGTAGTGTTTTATAAAAATTTGTGTTCCAATTTTGACCTAGTTAACTGTATCAGCTATAACAAATTTAAATCATCACACAAAAAGGATATTTAAGGAAAAGAATTCAGCACCCTTAAAGCATCTTATTTTCAACGTTTATAAACGTTTCCCAGGGAATTCTCTTCTTTTCTAAGTACAAAATCGCAATCTGCCAAAAATGACACATTTACCCCCACAATTCAAAGAACTCTACTCTTGGAGTTCTCTGGTGGCACAGTGGGTTAAAGATCTGGCATTGTTACTTCAGTGGCTGGGGTCTCTGCTGTGGTGAGAGTTCAAGCCCTGGGCTGGGGATCTTTTTTATACTGAAAGCAGAGCCAAAAACAAGAACAAAAATGAAAACCCAAGAAAACCCCCAAAACCAAAAACAAAGGACATTACTTTCCTCCTCCATCTAATTGCCTTAGCTAGTTATATCTAGTGCCATAATAAATAAGAGTGAACACTGAATCTATTTTTTTCTTACTCATTTGCCTTTTTTTAAATTTTTTTATTTATTTTTATTTTTTTATTTTTTGGTCTTTTTGCTATTTCTTGGGCCGCTCCCGCGGCATGTGGAGATTCCCAGGCTAGGGGTCGAATCAGAGCTGTAGCCACCGGCCTACACCAGAGCCACAGCAACGTGGGATCTGAGCCGCATCTGCAACCTACACCACAGCTCACGGCAACGCCGGATCGTTAACCCACCGAGCAAGGGCAGGGACCGAACCCGCAACCTCATGGTTCCTAGTCGGATTCGTTAACCACTGCACCACGACAGGAACTCCTCATTTGCCTTTTGATTGTACTGTCTCACTATAAAGAATATTTTATTTTTATGTAAGTTTGTAAACATTTTAAAATTTATTTTTTATTTAATGATTTTAATTTTTTTCCATTATAGCTGATTTACAGTGTTTTGTCACTTTTCTACTGTATAGCAAGGTGACCCAGTCACATATACACATATACATTCCTTTTTCTCCCATTATCATGCTCCATCCTAAATGACTAGACATAGTTCCCAGTGCTATACAGCAGGATCTCATTGCTTATCCATTCCAAAGGCAATAGTTTGCATCTATTAACCCCAAATTCCCAGTCCATTCCACTCCCTCCCCCACCCCTTGGCAACCGTGTCTGTTTCCGAGTCCATTGTAAACATTTTAATGGTTGTCTTTGGCTTGTTTTGCTCAGAAAAGCTTCAAAAATATCTGGCTAAATTTTGTCTGGTGCTGTGTCCTATTGCTTTTCTTTATTTCATTTAAAGAGCCATTTTATTGAGGTATGATAGATAAAGAAAAAGCTGTGCAAATTTAATGTATAAGGCTTAATGAATTTGGAGATATTTGATCTATGTTTTCATTACAGGGAGAGAGGGTCTTATGGGTAAGAGGAGGGTTGGGTGTGTGTGTATGTGTTTTTACTCCCTGGATAATTGTTATGGGGTTTCCTCAGGGATGACCTGGCACAGCTGCCCTTCCTGACCATGTGCATCAAGGAGAGTCTGCGGTTGCATCCTCCAGTCACTGTCATCTCCCGTCGCTGTACCCAGGACACTGTGCTCCCAGATGGCCGGATCATCCCCAAAGGTGCACAACATGCTGGTCAGAAAGAGGGGCTGAACAGGCAAGGAGGAACTAGTCCTGACTGGCCCCTCCTCTCCCACAGGTGTTATCTGCCTCATCAGTATTTTTGGGACCCACCACAATCCATCAGTGTGGCCAGATCCTGAGGTGTTTCTCTCCCCCCGCCCCAATCCTTGTCCACTCCCTTTAGGGGACCTGGTGGGGGGGGCATAGGGTTCTGATTTGGCATATCAGACATCACCTCCACCCACGATAAACATCTCTGCCTCTCCAAGGCCAGCTAGTGTCTTGGCTTTGCCCTCAGGTCTATGATCCCTTCCGCTTCGACCCAGAAAACATCAAGGGGAGATCACCTCTGGCTTTTATCCCCTTCTCAGCAGGGCCCAGGTGAGGGAAGTAAGCATCTGAGGTGGAGATGGGGTAGTGGGACGGGGATCTGGGACAGAGATTCCAAGCATGACTGTGGGGGCAGGGAAGAGAGAAAATTGAAGGTGGTCAAAGTTCTGGCTGTCCTCCCCTCTTCTCTCTCTGAGGGTTATGGGTAAGGGTCTAGGGAATAGGGGTGGGCCCACAGAGGGGTCCTCAGTATGCTGAGATCCCCTGTTCCCCTGTCTGAAGGTCTGAGTTGGGGACTGGAGTCTGGGCCAGACTCAGGGGCTATGCAAGCCCATGTGAGAGTCTGAGAAGCGGTGAGCCTTCTCTATCACTCTAGGTGGGAATGGGGATTGTGGACAATTTTATGGGTGAGTGGGGCTGGGATAAGGCTCCCAGTTGCAGTCATACCCCACTCCTGGCCACAGGAACTGCATTGGGCAGACGTTCGCCATGACTGAGATGAAGGTGGTCCTGGCACTCACGCTGCTGCGTTTCCGTGTCCTGCCAGACAAGGAGGAGCCACGCAGGAAACCAGAGCTGATCCTGCGGGCGGAGGGTGGACTTTGGCTGCAACTGGAGCCTCTGAGCACTGGCCAGCAATGACCTACCACCTCCTGGCCTGGGATCCATCCTGACCCTACACACCTCACTTAGCAGAATCCTAAGAATAAAATTGTGCTGCCCCCCTGCCTGAACCCAAAGACAACCAGTGGGGGGTGCTTTGGCCAGGCAGATGGATGTAGCTGTGAGTGTGGAGGACTGTGACAGAGGGGGAATATTGATATGGTAGCTGGAGCTCCATCTTGGATCAGGAGGAGAAGACCACTCTTTAGGGAAGGTGGATCAGAGAGCTAGATGCACTCAAGGTCAGGTGACCCTGGATCCACCACTCCTTGCCATTGTGTTATCAAGGTCCCCATCCCAGTCTGCCATTTACTAGCTGTTTCACTTGGAGAAAATCTTTTATGTCTCTAAGCTTCAGTTCCATGCTATTCTTCTGCTGTTGCTGAGATTGAAAAAGCAAGCACATGTAAAACCACTGACTCAACATCTGGTAAGCATCAGTACTCAATAGAGGTGAATTTCCTCCCTTCCTTTTTTTTTCTGTCTTTTTGCCTTTTCTAGGGCCATTCCTGTGGCATATGGAGATTCCCAGGCTAGGGGTCTAATCGGAGCTGTAGCCACCATCCTATGTCAGAGCCACAGCAACGTGGGATCCAAGCCGCACCTGCAAACTACACCACAGCTCACAGCAATGCCGGATCCTCAACTCACTGAGCAAGGCCAGGGATTGAACCTACAACCTCATGGTTCCTAATCAGATTCATTAACCACTGAGCCATGATGGGAACTCCATGCTTTTTCAAACTCTTAATGTTTTAAATACCTCAAAGTTATGTATAAGTTTCGGGAAATGTAGAAACCTGCTATTGAAAAAAACTCTCTTTAGAAGATTTAGTAACTTCAAAATCTCCATAGTTACATAGTTAGGGGCTTTGATGTGAAGATGGCCTGAAGCTAGAAACTGAAACAAAATTTTTCCCTCAGAGAGGCATGAGCCAGTACTTCATTTTCACCTAGGTGTTCTAGGCAATGGGCGTCAAGTGGGTCTACAATAGTGAGAGGAATAGTGAGAGGGCAGGAGTGGGGCTGCTCCTTCAGAACCTACGACAGTGGCTGCCCCAAGCCTTGCCCCATTCAGTGCATAGGGTGTCCTGTATAGAGTCCTAGTCTCAGAACCTTTGAGGGGCCCAGAAGTTGGGGGCCAGAGGACTTACTGGGTACTAAATAAGAAAGAAATCCTGTGACATGAAATGAGTAATGAATAATATATTCTAGCTGAAAATCACATTTGTTTTTCTTCACCTTATTTAAAATGTTTTTCATTTTCTATTTTGTTTCATTTATCATTCCCCCAAATGCCACCTTGCCATGGAAGAAAATGCATGTAACAAAAAGAAATAAAAATTATATCCATAACCCAAACATGTCAAACTAATCACCATTCATATTCTCTCACACACGCTGCCAAATTTTGTTTATATGTAATTATAAAACAAGTAGAAATGTGAATTTACGTCTAAATATATTACTTTTATATGTAATCCCCTTTTAAAAATGCTATTTTTCTGACTAACAAGCACCTGAAAAGATTCTAACATCATTAGTCATTATGGAAATGCAAATCAATGCCACAGTGTGATACTACTTCACACCCACTAGGATGGTAAGGATATAAGAAATGGAAACTAACAAGTGTTTGTGAAGATGTAGGGTAATCGGAATCTTCACATGTTACTTCTGGAAATATATATAAATGGTGCAGCCACTGTGGAAAATAGCCTGCTATTTCCTCAGTAAGTGAAACCTCAGATTACCTTATAACCTAGACATCTCTCACCTATGTACGTGCCCCAAAGAATTGAAAACGGGGGTTCAAGCAAAAATCTGTATACAACTGTTTATAGTGGCACAACACACATTTTGCCAAAAGTTGGATCTTTGGGAAACAATCCAAATATCCATTAACAGATGGATGTAAAATAGAGCTTGGTACATTCATAACAAGAAAAACCACTGGGCCATATAAAGAAATAAAGCACTGTTACATCTTACAATGTGAATGAATGTTGAAAATGTTGTGTTAGGTGAAAGGAGCCAGGCACAAAATGTCACATATTGTGTGATTCCATTTAAATGAAATAGATAAACCTATAGAGAATAGATCCAGGAACTGGAGGATAGAGGGGGAAATAGAAGGTGACTGCTCATAGGTATGAGGTTTTCTTTTCAGGTGATGAAAATATCTTGGAAGTAGATAGAGCTAGTGGTTGCAAAACATTGTGAATGTGCTAGATGCATAGAATTGAACACTCTATAATAGTCCAAATTGTGAATTTTATGTTATGTGAGTTGTACCTCAACCCCCCAAATGCTATTTTATCATGTATTTGTCTTGTTACTCTGGGTTTTCCTATAATGCTATATTGTGAACATTTTTCCACAACATAAAATCATCATCTTGGGGGACTTTCAAATCTTTAAGTGTTAAGCATTCCAGGCATTCTTATTTTTTTCAATTATGTTTGAAAATAATTACATTGTCTCACTTTGAAGAATTTTCTTTATGCACTTTGGTTGTTTGAGACATCACTACCAATTATAAATTGAATTTTTTTTGTCTTTTCTTGTTGTTATTGTTGTTGTTGTTGTTGTTGCTATTTCTTGGGCCGCTCCCACGGCATATGGAGGTTCCCAGGCTAGGGGTTGAATCGGAGCTGTAGCCATCGGCCTACGCCAGAGCCACAGCAACGCGGGATCCGAGCCGCGTCTGCAACCTACACCACAGCTCACGGCAACGCCGGATGGTTAACCCACTGAGCAAGGGCAGGGAACGAACCCGCAACCTCACGGTTCCTAGTCGGATTCGTTAACCACTGCGCCACGACGGGAACTCCGAATTATTCTGTTTTAAATTGAGTTATTCTTTAGCACATAACATTTGGTGTAGAAATTTCATTTTCATAGCAATAGATACAGATACATTCATGTAAGATGTGGGTGCTGTTAAACACTTTTCATACAACACATAATGCTTGGTGATTCCACAGACACTGATGTTTTTGATCCTAATAGAAGTAGACAGCTAAAAGAAGAAGGTAATGACACTTCAGCTGCTTTAGGCAAGCACTGACTTCATCCTTATACAAGTCTTTTGGATTGGGGAGATTAGCTCATTGGGTACTCAGTTGATGAGTGGTCGAGTTGGGATAAGTTTTGTCAGCATGACTGCAGAGGTCATGCCTTCCCTTCCAAGGAAGTGATTTTCAAGTTGTGTCTCAGACCCAGGTGCATCAGATCACCTAGAGAATCCCTGCAGTGTTATTATGTGAGACTTTTTTTTTTGTCTTTTTGCTTTTTCTAGGGCGGCTTCTTGTGTCATATGGAGGTCCCCAGGCTAGGGGTCTAATCAGAGCTATAGCTGCCGGCCTACACCAGAGCCACAGCAACGTGGGATCTAAGGTGCGTCTGTGACCTACACCACAGCTCACAGCAATGCCGGAACTTTAACCCACTGAGCAAGGCCAGGGATCCAACCCGCAACCTCATAGTTCCTAGTTGGATTTGTTAACCACTGCACCACTATGGCAACTCCTATGTGAGACTTTTTGATGAGGGGCACCCCAATTTTTTTTATTACTTGATGAATTGTATTACATTTATAGTTGTACAATGATCATCACAACCAAATTTTATAGCATTTCCATCCCAAACCCCCAGCACATCCCCCACCGCCCAACCTGTCTCATTTGGAAACCATAAGTTTTTCAAAGTCTGTGAGTCAGTATCTGTTCCGTAAAGAAGTTAATTGTGTCCTTTTTTTATTTTTAAAGATTTCACATGTAAGTGATAACATTTACTGTTGGTGTCTCACTCTCTGACTGACTTCACTTAGCATGATAACTTCTAGGTCCATCCATGTTGCTACAAATGCTATTATTTCTTTCCTTTTAATGGCTGAGTAATATTCCATTGTGTATATGTACCACCTCTTCTTTATCTGCTCTTCTGTCTATTTGGGCATTTAGGTTGTTTCCATGTGTTGGCTATTGAAAAGAGTGCTGTCTGAAGTCAGGAGCCTGATTCCTTTATCTTTGTTTTTGCCGTGATTACTTTGGCTATTCTGGGTCTTTTGTACTTCCAAACAAGCTTTAAAATATTTTGTTCTAGTCCTGTGAAAAATGTCCTTGGTAATTTGATAGGGGTTGCATTGAATCTGTAGATTGCCTTGGGCAGTATAGTCATTTTGATAATTTTGACTCTTCCAATCCAAGAGCATCATATGTATTTCCATCTGTTTGTGTCATCTTTGACTTCTTTCCTTAGCATCTAATAGTTTTCAGAGTACAGGTCTTTTCCTCTTTAGGTAGGTTTATTTCTATTTAGGTAGGTTTCTCTTTAGGTATATTGTTTTTTTTTTTTGATGCGATGGTAAGTAGGATTATTTCCCTAATTTCTCTTCTGATCTTTTATTGTTAGTGTATAGAAATGCAGTTGATTTCTGTGTATTAATTTTGTATTCTGCAACTTTACCAAGTTCATTGGTGAGCTCTAATGCTTTTCTGGCAGCATCTTAAGGATTTTCTATGTATAGTATCATGTCATATGCCAGCAGTGATAGTTTTACTTCTTTCTTTCCAATTTGGATTCCTTTTATTTCTTTTTCTTCCCTGATTGCCATGGCTAGGACTTCCAAAACTATCTTGTATAGAAGTGGCAAAAGCGGTCATCCTTTTCTTGCTCCTAATCTTAGTGGAAATGCTTTCATCTTTTCACCATTGAGAATGATATTAACTCTGGGTTTGTCATATATGGCCTTTATTATGTTGAGGTAGGTTCCCTCTATGCCCACTTTCTGAAGGGTTTTTATCAGAAATGGGTGTTGGATTTTATCAAAGGCTTTTTCTGCATCTATTGAGAGGATCATATGATTTGTATTCTTCACTTTGTTAAGGTGGTGTATCACATTGATTTGTGGATATTGAAGAATCCTTGCATCTTTGGGATAAATCCCACTTGATCATGATGTACAATCCTTTTAATGTATTGTTAGATTCAGTTTGCTGACATTTTGTTGAGGATTCTTGCATTTGTTTTCATCAGTGAAATTGGCCTGTAATTTTCTTTTTTTGTCTGGTTTTGGTATCAGGGTGATGGTGGCCTCGTAGGATGAGTTTGGGAGTGTCCCTTCCTCTGCAATTTTTTTTGGAATAGTTTCAGAAGGATAGGTGTTAGTTCTTCTCTAAATGTTTGGTAGAATTCTCCTGTGAAGCCGTCTGGTCCTGAACTTTGTTTGTTGGAAGATTTAATTATTTATTTATTTATTTATTTATTTATTTATTTATTTATTTATTTTAATTTTTTTCTGCTGTACAGCATGGGGACCAAGTTACACATACATGTATACATACTTTTTCCTCCCATTGTTGTGTTGTGATGTAAGTATCTAGACATAGTTTTCAATGCTACACAGCAGGATCTCATTGTAAATCCATTCCAAGAGCAATAGTTTGCATCCATTAACCCCAAGCTCCCAATCCCTCCTACTCTCCCCCTCTCCCCCTCGGCAGCCACAAGTCTCTTCTCCAAGTCTATGATTTGCTTTTCTGTGGAAATGTTCATTTGTGCTGTATATTAGATTCCAGTTCTAAGTGATATCATATGGTATTTGTCTTTCTCTTTCTGATGCATTTCACTCAGTATGAGAGTCTCTAGTTCCATTCATGTTGCTGCAAATGCCATTATTTTGTCCTTTTTATGGCTGAGTAGTATTCCATTGTGTATATATACCACATCTTCCTAATCCAATCATCTGTTGCTGGACATTTGGGTTGTTTCCACGTCTTGGCTATTGTGAATAGTGCTACAATGAACATGCAGGTGCATGTGTCTTTTTTAAGGAAAGTTTTGTCTGGATAGATGCCCAAGAGTGGGATTGCTGGGTCATATGTTTGTTCTCTGTATAAATTTCTAAGGTATCTCCAAACTGTTCTCCATAGTGGCTGTACCAGCTTACATTCCCACCAACAGTGCAGAAGGGTTCCCTGTTGGAAGTATTTTAATCACAGTTTCAATTTCAGTGCTTGTGATTGGTCCATTCATTTTTTTCCATTTCTTCTTGGTTCCACCTTGGAAGATTGTGCTTTTCTAAGAATTTGTCCATTTCTTCTAGGTTGTCACTTTTATTGGTATATAGTTGCTTATAGTAGCCTTTTATGATCCTTTGCATTTCTGTGACATGCGTTGTAACTTTTTCATTTCTAAATTTATTGATTTATTCATTTGAGTCCTCCCTCTCTTTTACTTGATGTCTCACTAAGGGCTTATCAGTTTTGTTGATCTTCTCAAAGAATCAGCTTTTAGTTTCATTTATATTTTCTATGGTTTTATTTGCTTCTATTTCATTTATTTCTACTTTGATCTTTATAATTTCTTTCCTTCTGCTAACTTTGGGTTTTGCCTGTTCTTATTTCTCTAGTTGCTTTACGTGTAAAGTTGGTTATTTGAGATTTTTCTTGTTTCTGGACATAAGATTGTATTGCTGTAAATGTCCCTTTTAGAACTCTTTTGCTGTTTCCCATAGATTTTGGATTTTTGTGTCTTGGTTGTCATTTACTTCCTGGTATTTTAAAATTTCCTCTTTGATTTCTTCAGTGATCCATTGATTGTTTAGTAGCATGTTGTTTAATTTCCACATGTTTGCATGTTTTTGTGTGATATTTTTCTTGTTGATTTCCTGTCTTATAGCAATGTGGTTGGAAAAGATGCCTGATAGGATTTCAATTTGCTTAAATTTATTGAGGCTTGATTTGTGGTGTAAAATGTGATCTATCATAGAGAATGTTCCATGTGCACTTGAGAAGAATGTGTATTCTGACGCTTTTGAATGGAATAATCTATAAATATCTTCTAAGTCTATTTGGTCTAATGCATCATTTAAGGCTTGTGTTTCCTTGTTGATTTTCTGTCTATATGATCTGCCTATTGCTGTAAGTGGGGTGTTATTATTGTGTTACTGTTATTGTGTTATTGTTGATTTCTCCTTTTAAGGTTGTTCACAGTTTCCTTATATATTGAGGTGCTCCTATGTTGGGTGCATATATGTTTACAATTTTTATATCTTCTTCTTGGATTGACCCATTGATCATTATGTAACGTCCTTCTTTGTCTCTCGTAACATTCTTTATTTTAAGGTCTATTTTGTCTGATATGAGTACTGCTACTCCTCTTTCTTTTGATTTCCATTTGTATGGGATATTTTCTTCCATCCTCTCACTTTCAGTTTATATGTGTGCCCAGAACTGAAGTGGGTCTCTTGAAGACAGCATATATAAGGATCTTATTTTTGTATCCATTCAGCCAGTCTGTGTTTTTTGGTTGAGGCACTTAGTCCATTGACATTTAAGGTTATTATTGAGATGTATGCTCTTATTGCCATTTTGTTAATCTGTTTTGGATTTGGAGTTCATGTCATGGCACAGTGGTTAAGAATCTGACTAGAAACCATGAGGTTGTGGGTTCGATCCCTGGCCTTGCTCAGTAAGTTAAGGATTTGGTGTTACCATAAGATGTGGTATAGGTCACATATGTGGCTTGGATCCTGTGTTGCTGTGGCTCTGGTGTAGGCCAGTGGCTACAGCTCTGATTGGACCCCTAGCCTGGGAACCTCCATTTGCCATGGGTGTGGCCCTAGAAAATACAAAAAGACAAAATAATAATAATAATAATTGCTTTGGATTTGTTTTTATAGGTATTTTTTCTTCCCTTCTTCTCTTGCTCTCTTGTGTTTTGATGACTATTTTTAGTGTTGTGTTTGGATTACTTCTTTTATTTGTGTGTGTATCTATTGTAGATTTTTGGTTTGTGGTTACCATGAAATTTTGATATAGGAGTCTATATATAGATAAGATTTTTTTAAAAAAAGTTGCAGGTTATTAATTGAAAATGCATCTCCAGTGTTTTGCAATTCCTGCAGCATATTTGCATGTGGATGATTTACTACCTTTACTATATAGACTCCTTTACTGGTGAGCTTTGTCATTTGTATTTTTTTTTTGTTCCTAGTAGTGGCCTTTTCTTTTCCACCTAGAGAAGTTCCCTTAGTGTTTGTTGTAAAGCTGGTTTAGTGGTACTCAAATCACTTGCTTTCACTTATTTGTAAAGCTTTTGATTTCTCCTTCAAATCAGAATGAGAGCCTTGCTGGGCAATCTTGGTTGGAGGTTTTTTTATTTCCTCACTTTAAGTGTATTGTGCCATTCCCTTATGGCCTGCAGAGTTTCTTCTGAAAAATCAGCTGATAACTTTATTGAGGTTCCCTTGTATATTATTTATTTCTTTTCCCTAGCTGCTTTCAGTATTTTCTCTTTGTCTTTAATTTTGGTCAGTTTGATTAATATGTGTCTTGGGGTGTTCCTCCTTGGGTTTATTTTATATGGTACTCATTGTGCTTCCTGGATTTGCGTGAGCAATTCTTTTCCCATTCCATTCCTTCCTTAGGGAAGTTTTCAGCTATTATCTCTTCAAATATTTTCTTTGGTCCTTTCTTTCTCTCTTCTCCTTCTGGCACCCCTATAATGCAGATGTTTGTACATTTAAAGTTGTCCCAGAGTTCCCTTAGAATGTCTCAAACTTTTTCCCCTTTTCTGTTACATGTCATTGATTTCTACCAGTCTGTCTTCCACATCACTTATTCGTTCTTCTGCCTCCTCTATTCTGCTGTTTGTTCCTTCTGGTGACTTTATAATTTATTTTATTTTACATTTCTTTCAGTTATTTATTTTGCATTGCTTAATCTTTAAGTCTTCTATTTCTTTGTTCAGTGCTTCCTGTAATTTATCAATCTTTGCTTCCAGTTTATTTCCAAGATCTGAATCATCTTTACTATCATTAATCTAAAGTCTTTTCATGGAAGTTGCTGATCTCCAGATCACTTAGCTGGTTTTCTGTTTTTTTCCCCCTTGTTTATCTGTGTTTTAATTGTCTGCCTTTTCATTTTGTATAGAATATTTTTGGAGGGTGTGATTTCCTTATCACAGGCAATAGGGTTATAACCTCTCTTGCTTCTGATGTCCTCCCCCTTGTGGCTGAAATTGGTACAGGGGCTTGCTGCAAACTTCCCGATGGAAGGGACTGGTGCCTGTCCAATGGTTGATTCTTATTCCTCTGGAGTGTGGGGCTTTGTCTCTGGTTGTGGTTAGAGGTGGCTGTGTGGAGGTCTTTAAGCAGCCTCTTTGCTTATGGGTGGGGCTGTGTTCCCACCTGGTTTGTTGTTTGGCCTGGGGCCTGTCAATCCTGATGGATGGGGCAAGATTTTCCCAAAATGGCAACCTCTAGGTGTGTTCACACTGATGATTATTCCCAAGAAATTTGTCTCCACTGCCCTTTCCCTGCAATGAGTCACAGTCACGCCCTGTTTTCCCAGGAGATCCTCCCAGATCTGCAGGTAGCTCTGATCCAGATTCTTATTCAGTCTCTGCTTTTCTCTGGGAGCCAGTGCACATGAAATCCTGTGTGCACCCTTCAAGAGTGGACTCTGTTTCCTCCATCCTGTGGAGCTCTTGAGCACAAGCCTTGCTGATCTTCAGTGCCAAATACTCGTGGGAATCCTCCTATCAATGCCAGACTCCCAGGGTGCGGGAACCTGTTATGGGCTTGGAACTCTTACTCCTGTGGGTGAGCCTTTTCAGTCTGTGGGTTGCCCATCCAGTGGGTATAAGATTGCTTATATGACATAGCCACCCTCCTACCACCTTGATTTGGCTTCTTTTTTTTTTTTTTTTTTGGTGTGAGATTTCTTTTTTGGTAGTTTCCAGTTTATTTTGTTGATGATTGTTTAGCAGTTGGTTTTAATTTTGTTGTTTTCCTCCCCTTAATTTTTAAATGTAATAATTTTGACAGGAAATACATTCACTCAGGTAAAAAATAAATGCTCAGTGACAAATATTGGTCTTCCATATTCCTTTGTTTTCCACATTTTCTTGTCTTTAAGTAAACACTTTACTTTTTGTGTATTATTTCATGGAATATTTATGTAAGTAATATATGTGCTTAGTTACCCTCTGCCTCATCTTAAAATTGTATGTCATTTTACAAAATTTATACAAAGTAACATTTGCTCTATTTGGTGTACAGTTATGAAGTTTGATAAATGCCTAGTGTGGTGTAATCACTGCTAACATAATCACCCTTAGTAGTCAAAAAAACCTTTTCAGCCCAACTCCTGCCAAAGACTGATCTATTCTCCAACCCTATAGTCTGACTTCTTTCACCTAACAATGCTGTTACAATTCATTCATGCAGCATGCATTAATACTTTGTTTTTTGTTTTTGTCTTTTTGTCTTTTCTATGGCCACACCCATGGCATATGGAGGTTCCCAGGCTAGGGGTCTAATTGGAGCTGTAGCTGCCAGCCCATGCCAGAGTCGCAGTAATGCAGAATCCAAGCTGTGTCTGGAAACTACACCACAGCTCATGGCAATGCCAGATCCTTAACCCACTGAGTGAGGCCAGGGATCCAATCCGCAACCTCATGGTTCCTAGTTGGATTCGTTAACCACTGAGCCACGACGGGAACTCCAATTCTTTGTTTCTTTTTTTTTCACTAAGTAATATTCCATAGTGTGGATGGGACATATTTTCTTTATCAGTTGGAGGATTGTTTTCAGTTTTTTGATGTTATGAATAAAGGTACTATGAATATTTGTGTACAAGTATTCATTTCTCTTGAAGCGAGATGGCTTAGTCATATATGTTTATGTTTAAATTAGAAAAAAAACAAGCAAATTATTTCCAAAGTGTCCGCCATTTAAAAATTAAAAATTTTAAATTTAACTAGTTTTTCCAGCTTCACTGAAATATAATTGACACAAAACTTTGTGTAATTTTAAGGCGTACAACAGGTTGATTTGATATATTTATAAAATTAGGATATGATGAGCATTATAATGTTAGCTTACCACCTTCACACAATTTTTTTTTGTGGTGAGAACATTTAAGATGTTGTCAAAGATGGACAAGTTTCCTTCTTTCTTGTGGCTGAAAAATATTCCATTGTTTTATATACTATGTCTTCTTCATCCTTTCATTAACTGATGGACAATTAGGTTGTTTCCATATATTGACTATTGTAAATAATGCTACAGTGTACGTGGGAATGTAGATTTCTCTACAAGATCCCAATTTCTATTCCTTTGGATGTATACCGAGAGGTGATATTGCTGGATAAGTTTTATTTTTAATTTTTTGAAGAACCTCCATACTGTTTTTCATAGTTGTCTGTGTCATTTAATATTCCTATCATTACTGTATAAGAGTTCTAGTTGCTCTCTATA
Source organism: Phacochoerus africanus (assembly GCF_016906955.1). Taxonomy (NCBI): domain Eukaryota; kingdom Metazoa; phylum Chordata; class Mammalia; order Artiodactyla; family Suidae; genus Phacochoerus; species Phacochoerus africanus. The sequence continues at coordinate 63,049,150 of NC_062547.1, read as the reverse complement.
CTCACTGGCATCTGGTGCTGTCAATTACCCACAGCCACTCTTGTGCACGTACAATGATACATCACTATGATTTTAGTTTGCATATCCTAATTACTATGTAAATTGAGCATTTTTTCTCATGCCATTTTGCAATTTATACATCTTCTTTGGTAAAGTACCTGCTCAAATCTTCTGCCCATTAATTTTCTTTGAATTGTTTGCCTTTTGATTTTTGGATTTATAAGAGTTCTTTATATATTTTTCCTACAAGTCCTTTATCAGATAAATGACTTGTGAGTCTTTTTTCCTACTGTGTGACTGATATTCATAATATCTTAGTTATCTTTCATGGAGCAAAATTTTAATCTTTTTTTATAAAGTATAATTGATCATTTTTCTTTTTATGAGAATGCTTATTATGCTGTGTTATATATGAGCCCTTTGTCTCATCTAAGTCCACAAATTTCTCTTATTTTCTTCCAAAAATTTTACACTTTCATATCAGTTACTTCTATAGTCCATATTAAGTTAAATTTTGTATAAGATGTGAAGTATGAATTGACATCTTTTTCCTTGCATGTGATTTCTTGTAGTCGATTTCTAGTCTCATAGCATTGTGGTCAGAGAAAATGCTTGAAATAATTTCAAGTTTTAAAAATTTACCAAGGCTTGATCTCTGGCCCAAGATGTGCTCTCTCCTAGAGAATGTTCCATGTGCACTTTATTTTATTTTTGGTCTTTTCGCTATTTCTTGGGCCACTCCCATGGCATATGGAGGTTCCCAGGCTAGGGGTCGAATCAGAGCTGTAGCCACCGTCCTACACCAGAGCCACAGCAATGCGGGATCCGAGCTGTGTCTGCAACCTACACCGAAGCTCAGGGCAACACCGGATCATTAACCCACTGAGCAAGGGCAGGGACCGAACCCGCAACCTCATGGTTCCTAGTTAGATTCGTTAACCACTGCGCCACGACGGGAACTCCTCCATGTGCACTTTAGAATAATGCATATTCTGCTGCTTTTTGATGGAATGTTCCATAAATATCTGTTAGATCTATTTGGTCTATGGTGCCATTTAAAGCCTGTGTTTCCTGGGACTTCCCATCGTGGCGCAGTGGTTAACGAATCCAACTAGGAACTATGAGGTTTCGGGTTCGGTCCCTGGCCTTGCTCAGTGGGTTAATGATCCAGCATTGCCGTGAGCCGCGGTGTAGGTTGCAGACACAGCTCGGATCCCGCATTGCTGTGGCTCTGGTGTAGGCCAGGGGCTACAGCTCCGATTCGACCCCTAGCCTGGGAACCTCCATATGCCGTGGGAGCGGCCCAAAGAAATAGCAAAAAGACAAAAATAAAATAAAATAAAATAAAATAAAATAAAATAAAATAAAATAAAATAAAATAAAATAAAGCTTGTGTTTCCTTGTTGATTTTCTGTCTGGATGATTTATCCAATGATGTAAGTGGGGTGTTAACATCTCCCACTATTATTGTGCTGCTATTGAGTTCTCCTTTTATTGCTGTCAGCAGTTGCCTTATATGTTGAGGTGCTCCTATGTTAGGTGTACATTTACAATTGTTATATCTTCTTCTTGGATAGAGGCTTTGGTCATTAAGTGTGCTTTGTCTCTTGTGACCTTATTTTAAAGACTGTTTTGTCTGATATGAGTATTGCTACTTCCATATTCCTTTGACTTCCATTTGCATGTAATATTTTCTTCCATCCCCTCACTTTCAGTCTGTATGTGTCCTTAGGACTGAAGTGGGTATCCTGTAAACAGAATATATATATAGTTCTTGTTTTTTTATCCATTCAGCCAGTCTGTGTCTTTTGGTCAGAACATTGTATCCATTTACATTCAGTGTAGTTATGGATAAGTGTGTATTTATTTCCATTTTGTTAATTGTTTTGGTCCATTATAAGTCTTTGGTTTGTAGTTCCCATGGGATTTGAATATAACCAACTATATGTGTACAGAATTGTTTTGATTTGCAGCTCTCTTATTTTCAGAACTAATTTCAATGTTCTGCATTTGTCTTCACATGTTTCCTAGTTTTTATAGCATATTTGCCAATAGGTGATGTTATACACTTATATTATCTTCATCTTTACTTGTGAGTTTTCTCATCTGAAATTTTTTTTTTGTTTCTAATTGTGGCTTTTTCTTTTCTTCCTAGAGAAGTTCCTTTAGTAGTTGTTGTAGAGCTGGTTTGGAGGTGCTGAATTCTCTTATAATGTCTAACTTTCTATGTTTATTGTTCTTTTGACAGCCAGTATGTAGTTATAGCCACTGGTTCCTAGTCTTGGAATTCTCAGGGTTGATAGCAGCTCCCTATACCCAGAGCTTGTGATGGGAGCTGTGGTGTTATGCTACCTCCCTTGGAGCTGGGTGGCTGCTAGGAATGGGGTCTGTGAGTTGGCAGTGGTTCATGGTTCATAGGATTGCTTTTGCGGCAGGGAGCAGCACAGCTTCCTGAAACATACCTTTTGCTTTCAGGTAGCTCTCAGGATAACTTCCTGCAGTTGGCAACATCATCTGCTGCTCCTGCAGTCCCTCCTTTTGTCAGGGAGACTCTTGGGTTTGCTCTCTGAAGCTGCAGGAGCAGGTGACCTTCTTAGTCACTTCCTTTGGCCAGACTAGGGAGCGTAGTCTGTAGCCCCAAGGGCATGGGATGCTCCCTAGCTGTTGTTAAAAGGCTCGCTTGTTTGCTATAAGCCTTGCACCATTCTGGTGGTCTCTCCTGCTACCCGGCCAATGGAAGAGTGCTCCCTGTAGCCACTGAAAAGTAAAACATGTGCCAGAAGGACCCTCTAGACTCCTTTGCCTAGCCATGCAATGGTACACTACTTGATTGTTGGCTGGGATCACTGGGCTTGTGCTATTCTTGAGGATCCTTTGTGCTCAGAAATAACTTTCCCACCCCCCTAGGCAAATCTAGTCTCTCTGCCTGCCCAGGGGGGCCCCTGCAGACTCCTGGACCATCTGGGCTGTTTCCAAATTCATCTTTCACCCCCTAGACACATTGTGGCTTTCCACCTGCATAGGAGGCCCCTTCTGACTCCCAGGATTGTTTGTGCTGTTTCAGAAATAATTTTCTCCATGCCCTAGGTAAATCAAGGCTCTCTGTACACCCAGGGGGCCCTGTGTGGATTCCTGCACATTCCATGCTATTTCCAAATTCACCTTCCACACCCTAGACAAATTTCCTCTTTCCACCCACCCAGGATGTCCTTCCAATTCCCAGAATCATTTGCGCTGTTTCAGAAATAACTTTTTCCACTCCTATGCAAATCAAGTCTCTCTGCCAACCCTTGGGGCCTCCAGACTCCTCCTCTTGCAGATTCACCTTTCACTTCCTAGATTAATGGTGCCTTTCTGCCCACCTAGGAGGCCCCTTCAACACCCAGGATTGTTTGTGCTATTTCAGGAACTTTTTTTTCCCACCCCCTAGGTAAATTGAGGCTCTCTGCCCACCAAAGGGGCCCCCATGCAGACTCCTGCACCATCCCCACTGTTTGCACATTCACCTTCCACCTCCTAGACAAATGACAGTTTTCTGTCCACTTAGGAGGCCTCTTCCAATTCCCAGGATTGTTTGTGCTATTATATCAATGGCTTAAGTGTTCCCCCATATGGCACTGCTTGGGGTCACAGGTCCCATGCTATTCCTAAGTTCCCTCCACCTGCTCTAAAGATTCCCTCTGCTTGTTCCACTTTCTCTGTAGCCTTAAGAGCTCCCCAATTGTTTCTAAGCAGCCACTGCTGGAGGGTAGATCCTATAGCTGGAATAGTTGATGTCTTGCAACCTGAGAGAGCTGGCAGGGCTTAAGGCTATACCGCCCCTTTCCTCCAGCACCACCCTGACAATGGCATATAACTTCCAAGCCCAAGTGGGCTTCCTTAGCTTCCAGCCTCAAATGTGGTCCTACCAGACTCTAGTCCATTCAGGCTGTGCCTGTGCTACCAATCCTAGTTTTTCCCCACATAGCCAGCCCCAGCTCTCTCTGAGTCTGATCTCTGAAGCTGGAGTTTCAGTTCCTGGCCCCTGAGTGCATTAACCTATGTTTGGGAAGTACAGGGCATTGAGACTGACCTTTTGCAGAGGACCGTTTTCATTTCAACTGCTTTACACTAATTGCTGTGTTCTCCTCCAATGCTCAAAATATCCTTCTCTACCTTGGCTTGTCTCTTTGCTGGTGTGGGCAACTTTCCAGGGTGCAGGAGTTTTTCCTCTTTCCAGCTCCCTCCTAGGGGCACAAGTCCTGACTAGCTTAATTTCTCTGTTTTCTCTGCTTTTCTTCTTTTTTCTTTCTTCCTACACAGTTTTGTGACATTTTTCTTGCTCTGTTGAAGTCCTGGGGTCTTCTGTTGCATTCTGCAAATTTTTTGTGTGAATAGTTCCACATATAGATGGATTTTCAATGTATTTTTGGGAGTAGGTGAGCCTCACATCTTACTCCTCTGTTGCCATTTTTCCCTCTTCTACTTTTTTTTTCAGTCTCCATTCAGCCAGTTTTTTAGTCTCCATGAAGCCAGTTTTTGTTCTCATTTTTTTCCCCTGTGGCTGATTTCTAATTTCATGCCACTGTGTTTGGAGAAGGTGCCTGAAATAATTTCTATACTCTTAAATTTGTTGAGGTTAGTTTTGTGCCCCAATATGTGGTCAATCCTCGAGAATCTTCCATATGTACTTGAAAAGAATGTATATTCTGTTTTTTTTTTTTTTTGGATGTAATGTCCAGAAAATATCAATGAAGTCTAACTGTTCTATTGTGTCATTTAGGGTCTCTGTTGCCTTAATGATTTTCTGTCTAGAGTATCTCTCTATTGATGTGGGTGGGGTGTTAAAATCTCTTACTGTTATTGTATTCCTATCAATTTCTCCTTTTCCATCTGATAGTCTTTGTTGTATGTACTTGGGTGCCACTATATTAAGGGCATATGTATTGATGTATTTATGAGTGTAATATCCTCTTCTTCTTTTTTTTTTTTTTTAGGCGGGAAATAGATTTATTAAGGTAGGACGCTTGTGAGAGATGCAAGCGGGCAGGCAAGGAGGCTCTGACAATATCCTCTTCTTGAATGGATCTTTTTATCATTAAACAGTGTCCTTTGTCTTCTTTATGGCCTTTGTTTTAACATCTATTTTGTATGATATGAGTACTGCCACTCCTGCTTTCCTGTGTTTTCCATTCACATGAAATATCTTTTTCCATCCCCTCACTTTCAATTTATATGTGTCCTTTGCCCAAGGTTTGAGTCTCTTGTAGCCAGCATATTGTAGGCTATTTTTTAAATCCAGTCTGCCTGCCACTCTGTGTCTTTAGATTGTAGCATTCAGTCCATTGACATTCAAGGTAATTATTGGAGTTCCTGTTGTGGTGCGGCGGTAACAAATATGACTAGGAACCATGAGGTTGAGGGTTTGATCCCTGGCCTTGCTCATTGGGTTCAGGATCCAGAGTTGCCGTGAGCTGTGGTGTAGGTCACAGATGTGGTTCAGATCTGGCATTGCTGTGGCTGTGGTGTAGGCCAGAAGCTGTAGCTCCGATTTGACTCCTAGCCTGGGAAACTCCATATGCCATGGGTCTGAAAAAGCAAAAGCAAACAAACAAACAAACAAACAAAAACCCCAAAACAAGAAAACCCCCCAAAAACAAAAACCCCAAACATTCAAGGTAATTATTGATAAACATGTATTTATTGCTGTTTTAAACATTGTTACACAGTTTATTCTATGCTTCTGCTTTGTTCCTTTCTATTTTTTGGTTGGATGATTTCCTCTTATTTTATGCTTGTGTCCTGTGTAGTTTTGGGAATGTACTCTTTGGGTTTGATTTGTGGTTGCTCTGTTTTTCAAGTACGTTAATCCCTTCCTATATCTTCTTGCTCTAGCCTGATAATTGTATGGGCCCAAACACATTCTAAAAAACAAAGAGTCTAGATTTTCTTACTTTCCTTCCCCACATTTTATGATTTTGATGTCCTTTTTCAACATCTTCATGTTTACCTTTTTGCTCTTCCTTTTGTTTATCATCTCTTTTACAAATAGGTTTTTTTTTTCCTTTCCTATCTGTATGCTTGCTTATTTAAGTGCTTGGTTTCCAATTGTGATTTCCTCCATCCTTATTTCTTTCCTATTTAGAGGAGACATTTCAGTATTTCTTTTAGAACAGGTTTAGCATTGATGTTTGTTGGGGAAATTCTTTATTTCTCCTTCTATTTTACTTTATTTTAGTGGTCTTTTTTTAGGGCCACACTTGTGGCATATGGAGGTTCCCAGGATAGGGGTCTAATCAGAACTGTTGCTGCTGGCCTATGCCAGAGCCACAGCAATGCCAGATCTGAGCCACATCTGTGACCTACACCACAGCTCACGGCAATGCCAGATCCTTAACCCACTGAGCGAGGCCAGGGATTGAACCTGCAACCTCAAGGTTCCTAGTCAGATTCGTTTCTGCTACACCACGATGGGAGCTCATGTTCTTATTTTAGATGATATTCTTGATGGCTAGAGTATTCTAGGTTGCAAATTTTTCTGCTTTAGAACTTTGAATATATCTTGCCACTCTCTTCTGGCCTGTAGTGTTTCCGTAGAAAAATCAGCTGATAGCCTTATGGAGGTTCCCTTATAATTAATGTTTGTTTTTCTCTTGCTGCCCTTAAAATTCTCTCTTTATCTTTAAATTTTGGCATGTTTATTATAATATATCTTGGTGTGGACCTGTTTGTGTTCAACTTGTTTGGGGCCCTCGGTGCTTCCTGTATCTTGATATCTGTTTCCTTTAGATTTTGAAAGTTTTCAGACATAGTTTCTTGAAATATGTTTTCAATCCCCTTTTCTTTTTCTTCTTTTGGAATCCCTATTATGCATAGATTGGCCTGCTTTATGTTATCCCATAGATCTCCTATATTGCTTTCATGTTTTTTCATTTGGTTTTCTGTCTGCTGTCCTGATTGGGTGATCACCATTATTTTATCTTCCAAGCCACTAATTCTTTCTTCTGCATTATTCATTCTGCTCTTTAGTGCCTTTAACACAGGTTGTGTTTCTGCAGATGAATTTTCTAATGTTTCTTGGTTCCTCCTTATATTTTCTAGTTCCTTTCTAAAGTAATCTATTAATGTTCATATCTGCTCCTAATTCCTTCATCTTCACTCTTAATTCCTTCAGTATTTTCACTATCTCCTTTTTGAAGTCGGTGTCTGTTAGACTGCAGAGTTCTGTTCTATTGTTTGCCCCTTCAGGGGAAATCTCTTGTTCTTTTAACTGTGAACCATTCCCAAGCTTCTTAATTTTGCTTATATCTTTCCTATTCTATGAGTTTAGGGAAAACAACTACTGTAGTCTTGGAGGGCTATTTATATGCAAGAGTGCCCCTGGGTAGTTTGTGAGGGCTTACGTGTGTGTGTGTGTGTGTGTGTGTGTGTGAGGGATTCTTTTAGTTTGGATGCGTTCTGTATCTTTTAAACACATTTCACATATATTTTTAACCCCCTATTCTTTTTCTTCAGTGTGTGCAGGCTGTTATCCCTTTGATATGGGGTACGCTGGTGTATGGTCTGCTGTTACTTCCAGGGAGATGGAGGCAATGGGCAGGGCTATTAGCCAGGGCCTTGTTGCTGGGCTCTTGACAGTGGCAAGGACCTGTGGGGAGGTGGTATAGGCTTCTTCTTGTTGCAGGGCCATGGGAAGTGGCAGTGACTCTCAGGCAGGAGTAGGGGGCACCCAGAACATTTGGCAGTGGCAGCAGCAGGATGTGTGCATTCCCAGGGGAGAGAGGGCAAAAACACTGTACTGACCATTGAGGTGACTGGGGCCGCAGGTGGTGCCTGTTCACAGATCGCTAGTGGTGGCAGGCCATGCCTACCTCTGGAGTCTGAGATGGCTGCATTGGTTTGCCCTTGCCACCTGTAGCCCATGCAAGAGGTGCTCTGCCACTGAGAGCCTGCACATGCACAGACAAAGATATTCCTATGGTGGTCCTGCCTATTCCCCTCTCACCCTCCCCAACAATGGCGTCTTGCTTCTCCCGTGGGCCCAGCCCTCCTCCCAGCTTCCCTCTGCTGTAGCACTCCACTCCCAAGCCCATGGCAGCCTGATCCCTAGCCCCCCAGGCTGTCTTCACACATCCTAATCCTCTCCTTGGAACTTACCTCTGGAGCCTGAGTCTCAGTGCCCAGCCCCCACCCAAGCATCTCAGGCCATGGTGTCTGGGGGTAGTGGTACTGATGGTTTGTGCAACTGTCTCTCTGATTTGCCCTTATCTGGCTGGTGTGCTTTTCTCCGAGGCTTTGAGTTTCCCTCTCCATCTTGGTTGATCTCCCCATCATCTAGGTGTCCTCCCAGGGTGTGGATTCCTTTCTCTTTCACAGCTCCCTCTCAGGAGTGCTGGTCCCATCATGATTCCTTAATTTTCTCCTCTATTTTTTCCCCTTTTGTTCTATCTAATTATGTAGAGGTTATCTTGCCCTTTTTGGAGGTTTAAGTTCTCTGCCAATGTTTAGTAGAAGTTCTGTGTGAGTCGTTCTACATGTAGATTTTTTTTAATGTGTTTGTTGGAGAAGTTGAATGCCACATCATACTCCTCCACCATCTTGACCCCACTCTGAGCTTTTCCTATTCCCATCTCCCTTTTAGGGGTGCAGTACCATCTTGCTTCCTTTTTCATTTTCTCTTTTTTTCTTTCTTCTGTCCTGCTCAAGTTTGTGAATTTTTTCTTGCTCTATCAGAATTCTGAGGTCTTTTCTCAGTGTTTGGCAAATTTTCTAGGTAATAGTTCCACATGTAGATGGATTTTCAATATTTGTGGGAGTAGGTGAGCCTCATATCCTACTCCTCTACCATCTTCTCTCTACCACATGGATCTATTTAAATGCAATGCTGAGTCATATATCTGGGCAAGGGTATGAGATTCTGCTTTTATTGCAGTCTCTCAGGTGATGCTCATGGTGGGATGGTGGAATGTTGAGGACCGTATTTTTAGTGCCCAAGAGTTAGTATTCACTGTTGAAAACTTTTTTCTCTTCCTCAAATATTTAAAGAGCATCTACTATGTGCCAATCTTTGCTGTCACCTATCCTGTCATATTTACCTGATTTTCCTGGTGTCTGTGGGTGTGTTGTATGTGAGCTGGAGCAAGTTCTTCACTTCTCTGAATCTCCAGCACCTCTTCTGTAAAAATGGGCACATGAATTTTATCTTGCAGAGCTGTTTGATGATTACAACAAAAACAATGACAACAGTAGTAATAATAATTTTCTTTTTGTTTTTGAGCCCTTCCTCTGTCCTATTGTTTTGTAAGCATTGTTTCTTTTAATGATTCCCATCATCTTAGGGGGTAGTGCTAATGAAATGCCCCTTTACATATATGGAAGGAGCAGAGACTTTAGTGGTTCAGGATACCAAGTGTGAAGCCTGGCCCCACCAGCTGTGTGACTTTGAGAAAGTCACTCACATAGTTTTCATTCTCAGTTTCTTCATCTGTAAAATGGAGAAAACAGGGGTTAATCTACATAGAGTGCTTAAAACAGCTCAGCTGGCTTATGTTGGGAAATGCTGGTGTGGTGGCTGCTCTTCCTGCTCTAGGCTGCCTGCCTATTCCTGGCACATGGTAGGTCTGCGGTGAGCTGAACCTCTCTGGGCACTGGAGGCTGTTTTTTCTCTGTGTCCTAGGACTTCTCCTGGTTTTTCATAGTCTGCCTTGTCCCCTGGCCCTGAGGTGGATGCATCTGCCAGGAGGCAAAGTCTACCCCTGTGGAGGGGGAAGAGATTCTGGGGGTAGAATGCATCCTACCCCACTGAGGGCTTTGGGATCCTCCACCTGATACTTCCAGCCAGTTTTGGGGGAGGGAGTTTAGGGGTCTTCCTAATATCCTACCGGTGTCAGGTAGACTGTGTTCCTCCAAGTCTCCTGCTCAGTAGTTCTTCTAGGAGTCCCATCCTTCAAGTTCTCTGTCACCTGAGACCTCTCCTCAGGGCACATCTGGACAAGTTCAAGAGAGGGCCAAGATGGGAGCTCTAGATGCTTTGGGTGGTGTATCCTGGATGTGGGAGGATGGTCCATGTGGTGCTACAGGGGGTCAAGATATCTTCCTACTAGGGTCACCGTATTGCCTGAGATTCCACCATGAGAATTATCCCTGGATTGATAGGGCATCATCCCTTATGAATGCAGATGAAGGAGCGTGGCATAAGGAAAAGGCTTGGGCTTGGTGGCATGACAGATGTGGGTTGCTTCCAGCTCTGCAACTTAGCTAGAGGCTTGCCCTCTTTGGGCCTCAGTTTGCTCTTCTATGAAACAGGCCTCTTCCCTCCTTCCATCACTTGGGTCTCTCTGCCTGATCCCAGGGTGCAGGCCCAGAGCACTGGGGGAGTGTGTGATGTATTATCTTGCTGGCAAAACTCCTGGCATACAGTGGGTTTACTTTACGGAGATCAGCTAACACACATAAAGAGTACCTGACACATAGTAGGTTGCTTCATGTAGAGTACCTGGCATATTGTAGACGCTCCCTGTGTGGTATGTTTGACACTCAGTAGGCCTGCTATATGTAGAAATCTGTAATACAGTAGATAGGATTTGTGTAGAGCACCCAGCATAATGAACATTGCTCAGGGAAGGTTTATTTTATGTTGAGCACCTGATACACAATAGGTGCGCTTATGCAGGGCCCCTGGCACACTGTAGGCATAGTGTACACAGACCACCCAACACATAATAAGTATGCTTTACATAGAGTGCCAGCAAATAGTAGGTGTGTTTTATGTAAAACATCTGGCACTTAGTATGCACGCCTTGTGGACAGTACCCAGCAGATGGTAGCCAGGATTTATGCATCTACCTAGCACACAGTAAATTCACTTTATATAGAACACTTGGAACATAGTAGGTACCCTTCATGTAGGCATGCTTTATGTAGTTTCTGACACACTGTAGGCATGCTTTTTGTGGGAGTCAGCACAGAGTAGGCACTCTTTCCATGCAGTTCTCTGCACAGAGTAGGTTCACTTTGTTCTGCGTACTGGTACACAGTAGCACAGGTACTAACTGACAGCTCTTTCCCTTCACTCTATCATATGTGGGTCTCCTGACCCTTCCTATCTTCCTGTGGATTCCTCCTCTGTCCCTGTCTCAATGTCTCATCCAACATCTCATTTCCCGAATTTGATGGAACAGCCCATAGTAAGAGTGAGGGTGGTCAGGATTTCCTCCTCTGTCAGGACGCTGTTTTCTCTGGGCCCCTCGCAGGCTTACTCTTCATGCCTCCATATGCCCTCTTCCAACTGCGCTCTTTACCCACTGAATCTGATGTGCATAATCCCCAGTAAGACTGGTTTCTCAATTCCTGTTCTCAGCAGTTATGTCTAAACCCAAGCTCTGGGTGGCCTGGAGGTAGGGATTGAACTCCTGCCAGACAGTGTGCCCTGGAAGCCAGAGGCTTTTTTTCCTCTGGCCTGACTCTGTGCCAAGAAATGGTGCATGCCACCCTTCTGGCCCATGTGTGCAGAAGAGCCCCAGAGATGTTTGTCCTGCTCATCTTGAACCTGAACATTCATAAGTTTACCTGCTGCATCCTGACCTTGGAAGGGCAGGGGTGTCTGTAAACTTACAGGCTCAGAGTCACCTCTGCCTGCCCCCAACTTGTCTACCTGGGAGGTGTTGTGTTCTGAGGATCGTGTGTCCAGACTGTGTGACCCTGAGCTAGTTTACAGCCCTCTCTCATAAAACAGTTGGCTCCCCTTCCCCCTCTATTTGGGTAGCGGCCAGGTGGGGAGGAGGTAAAGAGGCTGTGGGGATTGGCTGGCTTAGCCTGGCCCCTGCTAACTTCCCTTAGGTCAGGGGCCAGTGGCAAAGAGTTTCCAGGAGGAAAGGAGGGAAGTTGTGTGGGACAAGGTGCTCCTGACAGAAGGTGCCAGGCTGGGAGTCAAGGGGCTGGGGGTTGTGGCCTGAGGTGAGGAAGGACGCAGTCCAAGGCAGGGTGGCTCCAGGGAATGAGCTGGCCTGGGAGGTGAGTGGACACCAGTGGTAACTAACATACATATCTGTCTATTTCTGTCTCTATCTCTCTTTCTCTCCCTTTGCCTCTGGATTTCCCTGGGTCCCCCTCCCATCTCTGAGCACTTATCTGCCTGTCTCTGAGCCCTTTTTTTTCCATTTCCAGAACTTATCATCACCCCCCCTTCCCCCTTCTCCTCTACTTATCTCTGCCCCAGAGTTCACCCTCAAGGCCCTTTGCTCAGGTCTCAGGAACTCACTCTCCACACTCTCTGCCCTGCAGGATGCTGCAGCTGAGCGTGTCCTGGCTGGGACTGGAGACAGTGGCAGCCTCACCATGGCTGCTTCTTTTGCTGGTTGGGGCTTCCTGGCTTATATCCCGAGTCCTGGTCTGGACCTATGCTGCCTACAACTATTCTCACCACCTCCAAAATTTCCCACAGCCTCCAAAACGGAACTGGTTCTTGGGTCACTTGGGCCTGGTGAGTCTGCAGGGTCAGGGTGGATGGACTTCAAGAATGAATCCCAGGAGTTGGGCTGGGGTCTGGTACAGCAGAGAATGAGGGAGGCCAAAGAGCTCCCTCTTGTTTCACTCATTTATTCCTCTGCTCTACCATCCCAGGCTTTTCCCACATCCTGTCCTTTCACCCCTAGTCTGTTTCTAGGTCTATTTCCTGCCTGTTCCACACATATCTGAGGCCAGGCTGCACAGAGCCTAGTCCCCCAGCCTTTCCAGTCTCCATGATGGCCTTGAGTCCTCCTCAAGGGCAGTGTCCAGGGTGCCTTCTGCAAGCAGCCCTTTTCCTTGGGTCTTCTCATTCTGGGCTACAGCTTCCCCACAGGAATTAGCCAGCTGTCTATAGGGTCATAGCTCCCTACTCCCTCCCCATCCTGAGCCCCTTCCTCTTCTCTTACTCCCCTTCCCCCTAGATGTCCCAACGGGCCCATTGCCCAATCTGGGTGAAGTTGGCCCCTCACTTCCCCTTTCAGAAGTTTCCTTAGACCTTCTGCCACCCCCTCTTACCCCCGTGGGCCTTGTGCCCCAGACCTTGACCTTGGACTTGGCCCTGCTCATGATTAAATAAATAGCTAACTGTCCAATGACTTATTGACCGTCTTTCCCATTTGAGGATAGTTCTGGGGAGCAGACAGTAAAGTGTCCAGTCCAGGGCTGGTGTATGGTAGGCACTCAAAATAAGTGATTCATGACCTAGGTAATGAACTTGCTATCACCTCCCTCCGTCAAGGTCAAAGGAATGGGTTTCCAGCTCCTCCCATCTCCCAGTGCTGTTGAGAGAGGAACACAGCTTTCCTTTCCTGCCTGGGAGGAGAACTACAACTTGGGAAAGGACTTACTGCAATTTTCGTGTTTGTTACTGCAAAGTTCAGAATGGGGGCATGCTGAACTCACTGTGAAGACTTCCTGAGACTCAGGGTCTTGAAATGGCCTCAGTGAGCCTTGTAGGCAGCAGGAAAGTTACAAATTTGCTGTTGTTCTGCCTTCCTCTCCAAGGGCTTGCCTGAGGGGACTGGTCTTGGAAGTTTTCCTCCCCCCAGCTCCTCTTGCTGTGTGACCTCAGCTGACTCACTCTCCCTCTCTGGACCAATCTCATCAAATGCTTTGAATCCTCACCTTGGTGTCCTTGGGGAGAGGGGACTGAGTCACAAAGGTGAATATGACTTATATTCAGCTTCCCAGAGCACCTGGGAGTATTTGTCAGGCTTGAATGGGGTATTAAGAGGGGGAGAATGTTTCACCAGGAGGGGACCTTCCCTCCTCTCACTTTTGGGGACTATAGCTTCAGTTTCTTCATTTGTGAATGCACAACTGAGTGACAGGTCCATAGGTTATGGAGCGATTAATAGACAAGATGTATCTGCACAGAACCTGGCCAGCAGAGGGAGTTCATGTGTCAGAGTTGCTGTCCTGATTGATGGGCATACTTCACTATGCCCCTTGGGGTCTGCTGGGACTGGAAGGTCCCAGGTCTGCAGACTATTGACCATGTGAGGAACTAAAGGCCGTGTGAACAAAAGCATTTGAGGACAAAACCCAGGGACAAATCCTGAACCACCATCCTACCCACAAATTTTCCCCATGGGGATTTCCTCCCTGGGATGCCCCAGGGGCATGAACCACTCCCTGGAGGAGAAAAATTTGTCTTCGGGAGCCAAGGTCAGCCTCCCTGTGGGCAGAGAGTATGTCTTTTTCCTGTGCCTTGGGATGTATCCTTGGTACACCAGAGATAATGAGCAGGAGGAGGCAGAGATTCCTTCTGTCTGTGCAGCATCTGACATAGTGTCCACTGCAGGGGCTCCTTTTGGTGAGTGATGGCCCTTGCCTTGCTTGCAGGTTCCCCCGACGGAGCAGGGATTGAGAGACTTAACTCAGCTGGTGACTAACTACCCCAAGGGCTATATGACCTGGATGGGCCCCATCACACCCCTCGTCATTTTGTGCCACCCTGACTTGATCCGGACAATGGCCAATGTCTCAGGTACCCATGCAGAACGTGTGGTGATGGGTGTAGTGGCACATCTGAGGGCTTCTAGCCCCTCCTTGTCAGGTTTCTCTGTGGACCTACAAGACTCCAGCCCCTCTTCTCACTCAGCCATCATCCTTTTTCCTTCATGTATTCACCAACCCCATTTCACTACCCCTCCGTCCTCTCACTGCTGTCTGTACCCCATTGTGGTGTCTTTGTTGAAGTACATTCCTGACCTTGAGGAAATAAATGTGAACAGAGAGGTCCCTGACCTGATGTTGTTAAGAATTGGTCAGAGCAAAATGGGTTGTGGCAATCCAGAGAAGAAACAAGTTTCTCTGCTGGGGTATACTGGAAGACTTCCTGGAGGAGGAGTTCCTGGAACTGGGTCTGGAAAATTGAGCAAAAATTTTAAACCAGAAAGCAGAGTGATACAGTGAGCATCAATAGTATTCCAGGCCCTCTACCAGGCTTTCCCTGAAAATGATTCACAGGCTCAAGTCTGGATCACTGCCCTGCAAGTCCTTCCCTCTGGCAGCCTAGAAGAATGTCAATTAGATCTTTTTTTTTTCCTCTCCAGATTCAGAGCTCAGAGGGGGGTCTCCTGTACACATAGGATCTAGCCAGCACCTATGCGGATGTGTGCTGCTGATGGCTTGGACCTTGGCATGCAGTCATCTGCATATTGCATCCCGCCTGCATCAAGCTTGTGCTCTTTGCTCCAGGTAGACACCACCCTGGCTAAACTTGCCTGCTTCTGTGGTCTCTGTGCTGTGGTCTCTGTGCTGCCTCCAGCTGGGCAAGTGACCAGGGGGCAGGCAGAGGGGGCTGTGGCAGAGATGCCCCTACTTCTCTCTCACTTGTCTGACCTCTGGTCATATCTGTGTGGTGTCTGATATATGGCCACATCAGGTCACATTTACATTTCTACCTGGATTCTGGGTATAGCTGGTATGTGCTATACCTGGTGACTCCTGGTACATATTTATGCCTGGGTTAAATGGAGATGGTCTCAGTCACATCTGGAGATCAGCTGTGACCAGAAACAGTTGAGTCATGTCAGTGTCTGTCTGTTTCTTGTTGAGATGCCATTAGAAATTGTGTGTTTTTTCTACTGGTCATATCTGGGCCACATTTGGGCTGTGTTTGAGGTCTGGGCCTCAGGGTCACTCTGAGAAATGCTTGAGACCTTATGTGAGTCTTGTCTGATTCAGGTTTTAGAGTATGTCTTGGTCACACCTGGTTCAAGGCTGTGTATTATCTGGGGCACACTGAGGTCATATGAGATTGTCTTCAGGTCCATGCTGGAGCATGTTGTGTCATGTGAGATTGTGTGATGCATGTTGGGACCTTGTCAGGACAAGTCAACACATGTGGTCGAGTCAGATGTCTCAATAGATATCAGAGTGCAGGGGCAGACGTGGTGTCCTAGGTCTTTGTAAAGGCATATTGTAGAGGTTTGGGATATTCTTAGGGGTTTAAAACATGTTGGACCATGTAGGAGCCATGTGAAGGCATGTTATGTTATGTTGTGTCATGTTGGATGTGTCTACCACATAAAGTTATGTCTAGGGGCATTGCCTTTTCTCCATTCTGTGTACAGCCTGATCTAGTCCCATCCTCCCTCCCCCCTCCTCCCAGCTCTTGGTGCTCTTGACCCCATGCCTGCCACACTGGGCTTGGAGGGGAAATGTGGATTCCTGGCTGGAAGCCTCCATCCCCTACAAAAAAATCCCTCACTTCCTCATCTCCTTTGCCCTTGATGGTTCTTATTCATGTCAGCTGCTGTTGCATCCAAGGATGTGGTCTTCTATGAAGTTCTGAAGCCGTGGCTGGGTGAGTAACTGGGAGTGAAGGGGATTGAGGACAACCTTGGGGGCCCAGGGGAAGATACTGCTCTTTCCCACTCCTGATGGCTGTCTCTGCAGGGGATGGGCTCCTGCTGAGTGCTGGCGACAAGTGGAGCAGCCACCGTCGCATGCTGACACCTGCCTTCCACTTCAACATCCTGAAGCCCTACGTGAAGATTTTCAGTGATAGCGTGAATGTCATGCATGTGAGTTTCTTGAACCCAGGGTTCCACCTGGAGCCTTGGGGCTGAGGGAGACTCAGACATCTTGTCTGGAAATCTGCCTCTTCTAGGTGGCTTGAGGCCATTGTTCTTCCTTTCTGAGCCTCTGTTTTCTGGCCTGTAAAATGAAGACAATGTGATCCCTGCTTTGTAAGTTGGTCAAGATGATGTAGTGGGGTCATGCCCCTGACCCACGGTAGGTGCTCAGAAAGTATTAGTTTATACTTTTCCTCACAGAAGCTTTCCAACCTTGAGACACAGTTGATGATTATGATGATGGATATTGTGTAGTAGTTTTTTTCTGTGTAAAAAATCACTTCAAAACAATGTGTTTAGTATTGACAAGTCTGTTAGTCAATTGGCTGGTTCTTCTGGATGTGGTTAGCCATGTATCTGTGATCAGCTGTGTGTAGGATAGTGTTGAGTTGTACCATGAAGGCCTGCAAGGCTCGATAAAGAAGAAAGACCCTGGGGTTAGCCACATAGACATCAGCGGTTTAATGGATAAGGGAAATCTTTCATGTTTGAAGCAAGTTCCTGGAGAAACACCGCACTGTGTGGCAAATGTGGGCAGGACATAGCAGAAGTCATTACTACCAGGAGCAGAGGGAGGTTTCCAGCTAGAGGGGACTTGACATGAAGTTGGCTCATCAATTACCAGGGAAACCAGCAGAGGAACTTGCCCCTCACCACCCCTTTTATAAGCCACCATGGTAAGAGATGTTCTGATCTGAATATTAGAGCAATCACTGTCTCGAGTGGGGGAAAGTATATAGGCATTTGCTGATTAGGTTCTATGATTAAGATGAAGGGTAAGTCATAAGAACAGGACACAAATAGGGTACAGGTGAAGTAGGGATTGGTTAAGCAGGGGAGGTACAAAGAGCAAGAAGACAGCCATCCTGGGTGGCCTGACCACACAGATAGGAAGCTTAGCTGTGTGGGGTCAGTACTCTCATATCTGGAGCTTGGCTGGCTGTACCTGACCTAGCATGGCCTCAACTAGGGAAACTGGATTTCCTTTCATGGGATTCCTTCTGGAAGGAATCTCTTTCTTTCTCACATGGCAGAGGTGGAGTTCCAACAGACTGACAGGAAGCTGCAATGCCCTTTGGGGTCTACACTAGGGATGGTCACCTCATTATTTTCACCAGTCTATTGACTATAGCAAGCCCAATGCCAGCTCAAAATTAAAGGATGATGAAAATAGACTCCACCTCCTAATAGAAGTTGTCCAAGTTTCACGTTGCAAAGGGTTGGGATATATCCTTAGGAAAGTGAAGCTTTGGAGGTAAGGATTTTGTGAAAGGCCTGAGATTTTTCCATACTCATAAGCTGACAAGGGTGTTGTTATTGTTTTGTGGATTCTGCCCAAAGACATGAGATCCCTGGGTCAGAGACAAGGACAGTTTATTACTCTTGGCAGTGTAAAAAGCATGTGCTTCTTGGTGGTTTGCATTCTTCCTCCAAGTCACCAAATCCCATGAGGATATCAGAGATGGGCTTCAATAGATGCTCCTCATTGTACTATACAATGTACTACACTGGGAGAAGTACTAGGTTTAGGGACTCTATGACTTTTATCTCAATTAGAAGCAAGCCTGATATTTGTCTAAGGGAAGATATAAGATCCTTCCTCAAGGTTCTTTGCTGCAAACACAACTCTGAGAAATGGCCCAGTGAAAGAGCACCAGGACCTTGCAATCTTTTTTTGCATATCCTGCAAAAGGTGCAGGGGTACTCAGGGCCCATGGAGGAATACCTCTCTAAACATAAGGAATATTTTCCTACTCAATTCATAAGAATGAAGATGACTAAAGCCAGTATTTGTTGTGCCTTTACTTTATGCAATAAGTTGTCCAAGGGCATACAAAATGTAGGAGGCAGAACCAGAATTTGAAGCCTGATCTCCTGACTCCCAGCTATGGGGATTTCTTATCCTAATAGTAACAGCTTTCATTCCCACCCATGGCTGGTCCTCCTTCAGAATGGTTGACAGGTTCTGGGGGAGCACATCTTGGTGTTTGGATTTGGGGAGGGGTACAGGGGAGACAGTACCCAGCTCCAGCTGTCTTCTTCTCTGTTCAGGCCAAGCGGCAGTGTCTGGTCCTTCAAATCACCAAATACCGTGAGGATGACACAAGTGGGCTTCAGTAGATGCCTGTTCATAGAGTATGTTGCACTACAGTGAGGAGGAGTACTCTAGCCTTTTTTTTTTTTTTTTTTTGTCTTTGCCATTTCTTGGGCCGCTCCCGTGGCATATGGAAGTTCCCAGACTAGGGGTCGAATTGGAGCTGTAGCCGCCATCCTACACCAGAGCCACAGCAGCGCAGGATCTGAGCCATGTCTGTGACCTACACCACAGCTCACAGCAATGCCGGATCGTTAACCCACTGAGCAAGACCAGGGATCGAACCCGCAACCTCATGGTTCCTAGTCAGATTCATTAACCACTGCGCCATGACAGGAACTCCTAGGGATTCTAGACTTTTATAACCATTAGAAGCAAGCCTGATATTTGTCCATGGGAGCCATAACTTAACTCCTCAAGGTAGTTTGCTGCAAACACAACCCTGAGAAAAGTCTCAGGTAAAGAACCTTAGGGCCTGGAAGGATTTTTTATTTTGGAATAACATGCAGGAAAGTGCAGGGGTACTCAGGGCCCGTGGGAGATTATTTCTCTCAACATAAGGGATATTTTCCTAATTAATTCATAACAATGAAGATACTGAAAGCTAACATTTGTCATGCATTTGCTTTATGTAAGACGTTGACTGAGAATGTAGGAGGCAGAACCAGGATTTAAATACAGATCTCCTCACTCCCAGCCATGGGAGATTCATGTCCCTAACAGTAACAGATTTCACTGCCACCCAAGCCTGGTCCTCCCTTGACAGGGGTGCCTGGGCCCAGGGGTGCATCTGGGTGTTTGGGTTTTGGGAGGGGCCTAGGGGAGGCAGTACCCAGCCCCAGCCCCAGCCCCAGCCCTTCCTTCTTCTCTGTTCAGGCCAAGTGGCAGCGTCTGGTCACAGAGGGCCACAACCGTTTGGACATGTTTGAACACATCAGCCTCATGACCCTGGACAGTCTGCAGAAATGTGTCTTCAGCTTTGACAGCAATTGCCAAGAGTGAGTCTCATCCCAGGGCCTGGAAACATGAACAATAGACCAAAAGGAGTGTGTATGGGAGGTAGGACCCAGCAGGGCAATCAGAATGGCTTTCCTGGAAGAGGTGGGCCAGAGCTGGACAGGAAGAGGAAAGAGAAGGATAAATCCTTTCAGGTAGGAAGAAATGTTTGATAAAGGGCAGGAGCTAGAGTGAGCAATAGGGGTGCAAAAGTGAGGAGACACCTTGGAAGTGGAATAGGGTACAGGGTTATCTCTCTTAAGAATATTCTGAAACAAGACAAAGAGGATATGAACTTTATCCTGAGGTTTCCAGGTAGCCATGGAAGTTGTTTGAGCAGATGAGGGTCTTTCTTGGTCAAAGTTGAGTTTGGATGTCTGACTTGAGAGAAGTCTAACTATTATGTAGATACTGGATGGCATTAACATGGGATGCAAGGAGACTGAAATAGAGGCTAGACTCATGGACAAATTGGGAGAGGATAAAGTCTGAGCTGGGTGGACAATTTTGGGAAGTGAAGGGGAAGATACTGTATAAAAGAGAGGGGAGAAGAGAAGCATGATATCTAAGCTGTGCTCTGGATACCTGGGCCATGGAGGCAGCTCACAGAGATGGGATGCAGGGAAAGAAAGTCACATCTCCACTGTGTATCTATGGGCCATGTGTTCTTAGAGACTCAGCTTCCTGATGGGAGGTAGTTCCTGGCTTTAGGTGTTTTAGGTTGTTGTTCCCCTTCATGCTCTCTCATTCGGCAGGAAGCCTAGTGAATATATTGCTGCCATCTTGGAGCTCAGTGCCCTTGTGGCAAAACGGCACCAGCAGATCTTCCTGCACAAGGACTTCCTGTACTACCTAACCCCCGAAGGGCGGCGCTTCCGCAAAGCCTGCCGCCTGGTGCACAATTTCACAGGTGCCGTCATCCAGGAGCGGCGCTTCTCCCTCCCCAAAGAGGGCATTGATGATTTCCTCAAGGCCAAGGTTAATGCAAAGACTTTGGACTTCATTGATGTGCTCCTGCTGACCAAGGTGGGCTCCTCTGGGATCTGAGTCCAAGAGGTAAAATGGACCTTGACCTGATATAAGAACTTGGACTTGATGCAGAGGATACTGGGGATCCATGGAAGGTGCTTGAGGAAAGGAAGAATGAATCAGGGATATTTTTCAGAGATGACCATGTGGAATCAGCCTGCAGGGGACTGCTAAGTCTGAAACTTGAGTTGCTAAGACTTCACTTCTGAGCTAAAGTTATTCTACCACAGAGGCATACTGTGTATATATATTATACAAAAGCATCCCATTTATTACTTATAGCAGTAGGAGTAGCCAGAATAGAATCATACCTCCATTCTCCCATCCCCAAATTCCTCTTTGTGTTCCTTGATGCTTTTACCTGTACCTGTGGGCACATTTGCATCACAAGAAATGTACCTCCAGATTTTGAATTTTGGAACTTATACTCACAGCTAATACATCTACCCATTGTTCCCTAT
Source organism: Phacochoerus africanus (assembly GCF_016906955.1). Taxonomy (NCBI): domain Eukaryota; kingdom Metazoa; phylum Chordata; class Mammalia; order Artiodactyla; family Suidae; genus Phacochoerus; species Phacochoerus africanus. The sequence continues at coordinate 63,027,998 of NC_062547.1, read as the reverse complement.
GGAGAACAGAGGGACAAGGAAAGGGAGAAGTTGTTGTGGAGTTTAAACAAATCTTCAGTGAGAAGGCAGAGTCTATAGGTTGTATAGGTTTGTATAACTCATTCCCTATCTCCAGGGAGATAAAGAATCTTGGATTTCCTCTCCTAGTACATGAGCAAATTGGAGCAATGCTCAATCTCTAGCTTCCAAGGCAAGTTCCCACTCAATCGTCCTGTAACTTTTTTTGCCAGTAGCTATTTTCTCAGGAATTCCCCATCACAAAGAAACATACAGATCTTTATGGATCATGAATTTCTTTCACCAGGGACAACATAGGAGGCGAAGAGGTCATGGAAGAGGCTTTTGCGGTAGGGCCTCTGGTTATAGTGAGTGAGGGAAGTCTAGGAGTTCAGAATGTGCTTGGGTTCCTGGATGGATGATGGAGCTTCAGAGATTATCTTAGTTTTGGCTCAGGGGCCCTCAGAGTTGATGTGATTCTGGGGATTTTGCTTCCTCTCCAGGATGAAGATGGGAAGGGATTGTCAGATGAAGATATCCGAGCTGAAGCTGACACCTTCATGTTTGAAGGTGAGGGTTCAAGTGTGGCACTATAGAGGGTACAAGTAGACCCTGGACCAGTCCATCCCTTCCGTTCCTACCCACTGGGCCTTACTGGGAGGATGCTGTCCCACCCTCTGGTACTGAAGTAGCCCAGAGACCTAAGCCTGTCTTGCTGCTTCTCAGGCCATGATACTACAGCCAGTGGCCTCTCCTGGGTCCTGTACAACCTGGCAAAGCACCCAGAATACCAGGAGCGCTGCCGGCAGGAGGTGCATGAGCTCCTGAGGGACCGTGAGCCTAAAGAGATTGAATGGTGAGTGCGGGTCCACATGACCTTTTTTTTTAAAAAGTATTAAAGTATAGTTGATTTACAGTGGTGTCAATTCTTTTTCTCATACTATCTTCCATCATGTTTTATCCCAAGAGGTTGGATATAGTTCTCTATGCTTATCCATTCTAAAAGTAATCGTTTGCATCTACCAATCCCAAACCTCCAGGCCCACTACAATCATAAGTATGTTGTCTATGTCTGTGTCTGTTTCTATTTCCTAGATGAATCTAAAATATGGCACAAATGAACCTATCTCATGGCCTTTTGCTGAGCCCCTCTCACTGGCTCTGCTTCTCAGCTGGGGAACAGAGAAATCTTTTTGTAGATTCAGTCATTATTGCTTAATGGGAATATGAGAGAAGCCCGGACCCAAAGTCTGGTATCCATCATGAACAGCAGGGGAGATCTTTCAGTCTTTTGTGACAGAAAGACCTGGACTTCTAAGAGAATTAGTGACAATGTGCAAAGGCAGGTGATGCCACTCAGCACATACTCAGTAAATGAACTTCCCCTCCACTCCCTTGCTTTTCTGTCTGAATTCACGTTTTCAAACATCTTCCCAAGTGTTGGCTCATCTCCTGCCCCCTAATTCATCATATTATTTAGTCCAGGATTCACAGGGAATACCTGGGGATTGAAGTCATTCAACTCCTTTTCAGGAACACCCACATCTTCATCCATTGAGGCCCCATGCATTACCACTTCCACGATGCCACACTGCATCCCTATTCCCAATTCTATGCCATCTCCAATTCTTCCCAGTCCCATTCTGTGTCCTTGAGGCTTTGGGAATCCTGAGACCCAGCATTTGCCTTCCAGGAGCTCCCAGCCTAGTGGAGGTATAGTCCCAGGTCAGGACACTACCAGGGTACACTGGCAGACCTGAAGTTTAGGTTAAGACAGGCAAAGTTGAGGGTGGAAAAAATTCTTCAGCTAAGACCCTGAATGATGATCATTAGATATTTGGCTGCATTTTGGGTGCAGCTAGTTAGCTCAAGAATACAGGAGGAAAAATGAAGAAATGGTGGGGAGAGGTTGGGGAGGAAAGGGTAAGAGAGAGGTAGAGGAAGATGGTGATGGTGAGGGAGAGGGATAAGTGAGAGAGGATGTTAATTTGAACATATAATTGACTTGTACATTCAGATTATTTCCTAATATTAACACACAGTATCCCAGAGTGTGGAATGGGTATTAAATTTTAGATATTAACTTCATGTTTACGATTTTAATGTACAATTTTAGTGTAAGGTTCTTATGCAAATATTGATCATTTAACCCTTAGATGCTCTTGTTGCCATGGTAAATCATATATTCCATCTAGATTAGGAGACTTTTGTACATTAATCTGAAATAGACATTCATATTTCTTGCTAAATTTAGTCCAGGTATTTTATGTCATCACCATTATAATCTTTTCTTTTGTCATTTTTTCTGATGATTATTTCTGATAGAGAAACTAATATTTTGTGGATAAAATTTCTTGCCCAGTGAACATAGTAAAGTGCTAAGTATGTAGTCTTGTATCAGTAGGAAAAATAAAGATCATTTAACAAAAGCTCTTGAATACCTGGGGAGATACATGGAAAAAACTTAATTCAAACTGCTTCCTTTGTCTTATGAGAAAAGAACATGCACATAAATCTAAGATTTAAATTAAAAAACGAAGGAGTCCTAAAGTCTCTAGAGGAAACCATGGAAGTTATTTTATAGCTACAGAGTAGGGAAGGTCTTTATTTCTTTATTATTTATTATTTTTTGGCCACACCAGTGCATGCAGATATTCCTGGACCAAGAACTGAACCTTCCCCACTGCAGCAACCCAAGTCACAGCAGTGACAATGCCAGATTCTTAACCTGTTGAGGCACCAAGGTACTCTGTGAAGGTCCTATTCTTAACACAAGTCCCATTTTTTGTAAAATGTACAAAAAATATTGATACACAGTTACATGAAAAAGATACATAACAGTGTGTACAGTATATAGTATGCTACTATATAATTTTTTAATGCAAAAAATACCTCTGGCAGAATACATAAAAATAATCAACAGGCAAACTATGAGAAGGGGGCGTGAATGTTGTTGGGCCATGGGGGTGGTGTTTTGTGGCTTTCCAATTTGAACTAGTTAACTATCATCATCAAGGGTTTAAATTGTCACACAGAAAGGATATTAAAGAAAATGATTTCAGCCCCCTTACTACATTTTATCTTCAATGTTTATAAAAGTTTTCCAGTGAATTCTCTTGCTTTCTAAGTATAAAATCACTACATGCCAAAAATGACACATTTGCCGCCACAGTTCATAGGGCATTACTCTCCTTCCCCACTCCCTGTCTAATAGCATTTTCTAGTTACCTCTAGTGCCATAATAAATAAGAGTAAACATTGAATCTCTTTTGTTTCTTACTCATTAGTATTTTTGTTTGGCTGTCTTGTCATAAAGAATATTTTATTTTTATACAGATTTTTATACTTTTTTGGTTGGCTTTTTCATGTGTTTTATTCAGAAAGGCATCTAGAAATATCTGGCTAAATTTTGTCTGTGCTTCTATCATATTACTTTTCTCTATTTCTTTTTAAGAACCATTTTATTGAGATATGGTAGATAGAGAAAAAGATGTACATATTTAATATATAAGACAATTAGTTTGGGGATATTGGATCTATCTGTGCTTTCATTACAGGGAGAGAGGGTCTTATGGGGCAGCAGGAGGGATGGGGTGTATGTGTGTCTCTGTTTTTGCTCCCTGGGTAATTGTCATGGGGTTTCCTCAGGGACGACCTGGCACAGTTGCCCTTCCTGACCATGTGCATCAAGGAGAGTCTGCGGTTGCATCCTCCAGTCACTGTCATCTCCCGTCGCTGTACCCAGGACACTGTGCTCCCAGATGGCCGGATCATCCCCAAAGGTGCACAACATGCTGGTCAGAAAGAGGGGCTGAACAGGCAAGGAGGAACTAGTCCTGACTGGCCCCTCCTCTCCCACAGGTGTTATCTGCCTCATCAGTATTTTTGGGACCCACCACAATCCATCAGTGTGGCCAGATCCTGAGGTGTTTCTCTCCCCCCGCCCAATCCTTGTCCACTCCCTTTAGGGGACCTGGTGGGGGGGGCATAGGGCTCTGATTTGGCATATCAGACATCACCTCCACCCACGATAAACATCTCTGCCTCTCCAAGGCCAGCTAGTGTCTTGGCTTTGCCTTCAGGTCTATGATCCCTTCCGCTTCGACCCAGAAAACATCAAGGGGAGATCACCTCTGGCTTTTATCCCCTTCTCAGCAGGGCCCAGGTGAGGGAAGTAAGCATCTGAGGTGGAGATGGGGTAGTGGGACGGGGATCTGGGACAGAGATTCCAAGCATGACTGTGGGGGCAGGGAAGAGAGAAAATTGAAGGTGGTCAAAGTTCTGGCTGTCCTCCCCTCTTCTCTCTCTGAGGGTTATGGGTAAGGGTCTAGGGAATAGGGGTGGGCCCACAGAGGGGTCCTCAGTATGCTGAGATCCCCTGTTCCCCTGTCTGAAGGTCTGAGTTGGGGACTGGAGTCTGGGCCAGGCTCTGGGGCTTTGCAAACCCAGGTGGGTTTCCCAGGAGAAGTTCTCTATTTCTCTAGGATGGGGGTTCTGGGCAAGATTATGGGCAAGTGGAGCCTGGGTGAGACTCCTAGGTGCAGTCATACCCCATTTCCACTCTCAGGAACTGCATTGGGCAGACGTTCGCCATGACTGAGATGAAGGTGGTCCTGGCACTCACGCTGCTGCGTTTCCGTGTCCTGCCAGACAAGGAGGAGCCGCGCAGGAAACCAGAGCTAATCCTGCGGGCGGAGGGTGGACTTTGGCTGCAACTGGAGCCTCTGAGCGCTGGCCAGCAATGACCTACCACCTCTGGGCCTGGGATCCACCCTGACCCTACACACCTCACTTTGCAGATTCCCAGGAATAAAACTGCCACCTCTACCAGAACCCATTGTGAGCCAGAAGGGGGCGCTTGGGCATATGATGATCCAGGCAGGTGAGTGTAGCTGTGAATGTGGAGGAGGGGAGCTGTATGCTGGTATGGTAGCTGGAGCTCCATCTTGGATTGGGAGGACAATACTCCTTAGGGAAGGTGGGGCAGAGAGCTAGATGCCGTCAGACAGATGACTTTGGACACACCACTCCCTGCCATTATATTACCAAGGTCACCATCTCAGTCTACCCTTTACTAGCTGTTTTGCATGGGGAAAAGCATTTATCTCTCTAAGCCTCAGTTCCTTTATTATATAGTAGTAGCTGCCTTCTTACACTGTTGTGGAGGTTGAATAAGCAAGCACATGCAAAATGACTGACTGAAAAGAAAATCATGGACTTGGAGAATAGACTTGTGGCTGCCCGATGGGAGGGGGAGGGAGTGGGAGGTATCGGGAGCTTGGGGTTATCAGATACAACTTAGAATAGATTTACAAGGAGATCCTGCTGAGTAGCATTGAGAACTATGTTTAGATACTCATATTGCAACAGAACAAAGGGTGGGGGAAAAATGTATACATGTAAGAATAACTTGATCCCCATGCTGTACAGTGGGGGGGAAAAAAAAACAACAAAAAACCCCAAAGTGACTGACTTATTGTCTGGTAAGCATCAGTACTCAAAAGGGGTGAATTTCCTCCATTCTTTTTGCATCATTTTCTCAAATTAAAAATGTTTTAAAGTCATAAAAATATAGTTAAGTTTGGGGAAAAGTGGAAACCTACTGTTGAAGAACCCTGTCATTAGAAGGCTCAGTAAATTCAAAATCTCCCTAGTTTACACTTGTTACATAGTTTCAAGGGAGTTTGAGGTGAAGCTAGCCTGAAGCTAGGAACTGAAACAAAAATTTTCCCTCAGAGAGGCATGACCCAGGACTTCATTTTCATCTAGCTCTTCTAGGAAGTGGAGGTCAAGTAGATCCACAATGGTGAGAGGAAGGTGGAGGGGCAGGAGTGGTCCTACTCATTCAGCACCTGGGCCAGCAGCTGCCCCATGATTTTGCTTCACTCAGCCTATAGGGGTCATCACTGCCACAGCCATCCTCAGTAGTCAAAAAAAAAAAAAAAACCTTTTTTGCCCAATTCCTGCCAAACAGTGTTCTATTCTCCATCTCTGTAGGCTGGCTTCTTTCACTTAACAATGCATTTACAATTCTTTCATGCAGTGTGTACTAATACTTCCTTTTTATTGCTAAGTAATATTCCATAGTATGGATGGGACATGTTTTCTTCACCAGTTGGAGAAAATGTGCATTGTTTTCAGTTTTGCGATGTTATGAATAAAGCTACTATGAACATTTGTGCACAAGTGTTCATTACTTTTGGAGTGGGATGGTTGGGTCATATTATATGTGTATGTTTAACCTTAGAAGAAACAACCAAATTATTTCCAAAGTGCCCAAGTCATTTAAAATTTTTAAATTTAATTACTCTTCCCAACTTTATTGAGATGTAATTGACATATAACCTTGTGTAACTTTAAGGTGTACAACAGATTAATTTTATACTTTTATACAATTAGGAAATGACCACAATAGTGTTAGCTTACGATCTCTTCCCCGCCCCCTCATCACATAGTTGCCATTTTTTTTTTTATTGTTGTGAGGACATTTAAGATGTCATAGATAAACAGGTTTTTTTCCTTCTTTCTGATGGCTAAATCATGTTCCATTATATTTATATACCATGTCTTCTCATCCATTCATTCACTGATGGAATGTAAACAACTTAGTAGGTTGTTTCCTTATCTTGACTATTGTCAATAATGCTACAGTGAATGTGAAATGCAGATTTCTCTACAAGATGCTGATTTCTATTCCTTTGGATAAATACCAGGAAGAGATACTGGTTGATCAGTTTTATTTTTAATTTTTTGAAGAACCTCCATTCTGTTTTCCATAGGTGTCTGTGTCACCTGTGTCCATCATAATTGACCAGACATACTTCCCAGTGCTATACAGTAGGATCTCATTGATTATCCATTCCAAAGGCAAGAGTTTGTGTCTATTAACCCCAAGCTCCCAATCCATCCCACTCCTTCCCTCTCCCCCTTGGCAACCCCAAGTCTGTTCTCTATGTCCATGATTTTATTTTCTATGGAAAGGTTCATTTGTGCTGTATATTAGATTCCAGATAGAAGAGATATCATATGGTATTTGTCTTTCTCTTTCTGACATACTTCACTCAGGATGAGAGTCTCTAGCTCCATCCATGTTGCTGCAAATGGCATTAGTTTGTTCTTTTGAATGGCTGAGTAGTATTCCATTGTGTACATATACCACATCTTCTTAGTCCATTCATCTGTTGTTGGACACTTGAGTTGTTTCCATGTCTTGCCTATTGTGAATAGTGCTGCAATGAACATGCAGGTGCATCTGTCTTTTTTAGGGAAAGTTTTGTCTGGATATATGCCCAAGGGTGGGGTTGCTGGGTCCTATGGTAGTTCTATGTATAGTTTTCTAAGGTACCTCTATATTGTTTTCCATAGTGGTTATACCAGCGTACATTCCCACCAACAGTACAGGAGGGTCCCCTTTTCTCCACACCTCCCCTGGCATTTGTTATTTGTGGACTTATTAATGATGGCCATTCCGATAGGCGTTTGAATTCCTGCTGTGGTGCAGTGGGCTAAGAATCTGGCTGCAGTGGCTTAGGTCATTGTGGAGTTGTAGGTTTGACCCCTAGCCTGGTGCAGTGGGTTAAAGGATCTGGTGTTGGTTATAGCTGCAGCTTGGATTCAGCCCCTGGTCTGGGAACTTCCATATACCATGGGTGCAGCCATATAAAATCCTTATTAATGTACAACACCAAGAGGGAACCCTCATGCAAACTACGGATTTTAGGGGATAATGATGGGTCCTTGTAGGTTCATTGATGATAATGAATGTACCACTGTGGCGGGGGGCGTCAATGATGGGGGAAGTGATGCATATGTGGGGGAAGGAGTTATGTGGAAGATTTCTGTCTTAAATTTGCTGTGAACTTACTACTGCTTAAAGAAATGAAGCCTATTTAAGAACAAAGCAAAATTCTTGTCATTAGTATATAAGAGTTCTAGTTGCTCCATATACTCACTGGCACCTGGTGGAGTTAGTTTTCCCCAGCCATTCCTATGTGTGTGGGCAGTGACACATCACTGTGATTTTACTTTGCATTTCCTAATGACTAAGGATGTTGAGCATTTTTTCATGTACCAATCTGCCATCCATACATCTTCTTTGGTAAAGTATCTGTTCAAATCTTCTGCCCATTAGTTTTCCTTGGATTGTTTGCCCTCTGATTGTTATATTGTGAGAGTCCTTCGTCAGATAGGTAATTTGCTAGTCTTTTTTCCTAGTATGTGACTGATCTTTATATTGTCTTAGATTTCTTTCACAGAGCAAAAATTTAATCTTTTGATGATAATGCTTCTTATGCTTATAGTGTTATATACAAGAACTCTTTGTCTAACCAAAGGTCACATGGATTCTCTTATTTTTTCTTCTAAAAGTTTTACACTTTTATATCATTTAGTTCTATAATCCATATTAAGTTATACTTTGTGTAAGGAGTGAAGTATGAGTTGACTTTTTTTTTTTTGCATGTGAATGTCCAGTTTTTCCAGTACTATTTATTGAAACGACTATCCTTTGTGCATTAACTTACTCTGCATATTCTTTAAAAAATCCTGGACTCTCTCTCTGTTCTGTGATTTATGTGTCTAGTCTTTGGCCAATATCACACTGTCATGATTACTTTTGTCTTAGTATGTCTTGAAAGGGGTCTTGTCAATCCTTAAACTACACTTTTCTTTTCAGAAATATTTTGGCTATTCTATGTCCTTTGCATTTTCATGTAAATTTTAAAATCAGCTTATCTATTTCTACACAAAGTCCTCCCAGGATTTGGATTTCTTAGAATTTGTAGTCAATGTGAGGAGACTTATCTTAACAATATTGAGTCTTCCACTCCATGAACATTGTATATCTCTCCATTACTTTGGGTCTTCTTGGATTTTTTCATCAACATCTCCCAGTTTTCATCCTAGAAATCATCCACACATTTTTAGATGTATAACTGAGTGTTTCAATTTTTCTAGTTTATGATACTAGAAAATGGTATTTGAAAACATTTTCCAACGGTTTATTGCTAGTTTATAGAAGAGTTTTTCTGTAAAGGCCCATCTAATAAATATTTTAGGGCTTTCAGGCCATATTTAGGATTCCTCCTCTTCTTCTTCCCCATCCTAAATAATCCTTTTAAACCTAAAATAATTCTTGGTGGTGTGTCTTACAAAGACAGTCCACAGGCCAGATTTGATCTATAGGTCATAGGTTGCCAAACTCTGGAATATAGATATAGAACTAAATTTTATATACTGACCATGTATCCTGAAGTCTTTGAATCATTCCCATTGGAATACAAATAATGCTGTTATTAACTTAATCTTTTAAAAAAACCCTTCCATTGAACCCATTTTCCCACCAGTTAATGCACCCTTTCTCCCTCCACCATGAAGCTAACCTCTTCAAAGAATTATCTATACTTGGGGTGTTGAATGTGTCCTTTCCCAAGAGGAATGGGCTTTGACTTTCCACTAAGGGCTGTGATAATGAAGGGATGAGAAATAAGGATGAGGGGAATGAGTCCCCTGTGTCCCATGTTTAATTCTCAAGACACACCCAGGCCTGGTCCAGTCACTGGTTGCTGTGGGGCATCCTTTCCTCTACTGAGTGTGTTGGAGCCTCCCTCTGTTGGAAGATTCAGAGACAAAAAGCTCTAAGGCATCTGGTCTCCATTATTTGAATGTGTGTGTGTGTGTGTGTGTGTAATTGTGTGTAGGTGTGTGACTGTGCACACACGTGTGAAGGTGTGTGTATGTAAGTGATGCATATAATTGTATGCACGGGCTGATGCATGTGTGTATTCTTGCAGGTGTACACGTGTTTGTGTACACATGTGTGTGCATAAGTATGTAATTGTAAGCACAGGTGAGTGCATGTAAGTGTGTTTATGTGTAAAAGTGTGCACACACTGTGTTTACATGTGTGACTGGGTTGCAATTGCTTGTGTCTGTGTGTTTAAGGGTGTGAGTGTATTTTGAAGGGCATGAATGTCTTAAAGTCACTGAACCACTGTAACTGTCTGCACTAGGCTGTGTTCCTCACAATAACTGCTCTGGGAGGACCCTACCCCTGTCACCAGACCACAGCCTTATAGTTCAGGCAGAATTCCCTTATGAGAAGTCCTAAGGCCTGAGGGAGGGTGCATGTTCTCTGTTGTCCCCCAGAGGGCTAATTTCTAGGTGCCAACAGTGTAAACTTCTTTCCTAAAGTACCTTTTATCTACTGCATCTCCCCCCCACACACACCCCAGTTTCACTTACCCACTGTCCTTCTGGAATTTCCTGGGATCATTTCCCAAAGAAAGAACATTCAGTTGAATTCTTGTCTCAGGGTCACCTCCAAATAAAGTATTTGCACTTGAATCTTTGCATAAGGATCTACTTCCAGAGAACACAAACTAAGAAACACATATAGGCTCAATCCTCCAATCATCAAGAGCCTGTTATTGTTTTACAGAGGAGGAATGTGAGGCTCAGAGAGGGCAAGTCATTTGCTCAAGGTCACACAGCTGGAGAGTGGCAAAGCCCAGCTCTGACCATGGGCCACCTGACCCCAAACCTGGTGCTTGTGCCTCTCCTGGTAGCCTCTTCCATGCTAAGGGAAAAGGGAATGGACAGGGTATGTTTGAATCCTGTAAGGTCATTGATGTGTGTGCTAGTGGGACCTATGGCTCATGGTTGGTGCCTGTGTCCCCATTCTGTCAAAAATAAGAGAAACGATGGCAATTATTCATGCTTGGTGCTGTCTGTGAGCCAGAGAGTATTGTTACAAGCATTTGACTCATTTCAATTCACTTGATTTTCACAACCATCCTGTCATTACCTTCAATTTTCAGGCAAGAAAGTTGAGGCAAAGAGATGTGAAGAGACATGCCCAAGTTCACACAGTTGGTCTTGATTTGAACCCTGGTACCTGGAGTTCAAAGATCTGGCTTCTCACAGTTTGCATATATTAAAACCTGCTGCATTCCAGGCAGTAAACATGCACTAAACATTTTCCTCTGATTGTTTCATAATGCAATGATTTGAATATCATTTAGAATAAAAAGATAATTCAGCTCTTTTAAAAGAGAGGGATCAAGATGTGGAGGAGTAAGACATGGAACTCACCTTTTCTTACAAACACATCAAAAAATATACTTCTTGTAGAATGATTCTCACACAACAACTACTGAACACTGGCAGAAGATACCAGACTTCCAAAAAGGACAAGAAAAACTCCACATAACTGGGTATAACAAAAGGAAAAAATGGAGGGAGGGAGGGAGAGGGAGAGAAGGAAGGAATTATTATGGGACTAACACTCCTGAGAGGGAACTGTGAAAGAGGAAAGTAATCTGAACACTGGAAGGCCACCTAACTGACAGGGGGATCATCTGGAACAGAGGGTGAGGCACAAAGCCTCAGAGAAAGGCAGAGCAGCCATTCTGAGGAGGGCAAAGCACAGAGAGCCCACGCATATGATCAGTAGCACAGCCTGGCACTCCCCAGCTGGGACGCTTGGACAGGGTCTGAATGCTGAGACTTGAGGTTTGAAGGTTAATCCAAGGAAGAAAACCAGGATTGGATATGTGGAAAAGGCATGAGTTAAGGAGTTGTGCACCACAGGGGAGGGAGTTTTAGAGGAGTCTTAGGTTCACTAGAGAAGAAAGGCATCATTGTTGGGGAGTGTTGGGGGGGAAGGACAACCAAAGGAAGCTCTTTATCTGTGTACCTAGGGGCTCTCAGGTGGCAGAGTGCCCTTTTCGTGGGCTATGGGAGTGGGCACAATTCCAGAGGTGGACTTCAGAGATGAGCACTGCCCACCACCACAGAGGGTCCTGTGACCAGGCACCACCTGCTGCTGCAGTCACACCAGGGTTTGCCACTGTGAAGGGCCCTGCAACTGAATACTTCCCATTGCCCATTAGCCTTCACTGATATTCTCAGGACATTACATCCCCAAAAAACCAGAATATAAATTCTTTTCAAGTGCACATGGAATATTCCCTAGGATTGACTATATACTATGGGCAAAAACTAACCTCGACAAAATTAAGAGTGTAGAAATCATTTCAAGCATCTTTTCTGACCACAATGTCATGAAACTAGAAATAAACCACAGGAAAAGAAATGAGATAAAACTAACTATATGGAGACAAAACAACATGCTACCAAAAAAAAGGTCAATGAAGAAATCAAAAAAGAAATTAAATAATACCTTGAGGCAAATGACAATGAAAACAAAAACATACAAAAATTACGAGATGACCCAAAAACAGTTCTTAGAGGGAAGTTCATAGTGCTGCAGGCCTCCCACCAAATAAGAAAAATCTCAAATAAACAACTAAGCTAATACCTAAATGAACTAGAAAAAGAAGAATTAACAAAGCTAAAGTCAGCAGAAGTAAGGAAATAATAAAGATCAGAGAGGAAATCAATAAAATAGAGATTAAAAAACAATAGAAAAAAATCAATATAACCAAGAGCTGGTTATTTGGAAGAGAGAGAGAGAAAAAAAAACACACTTTGACAAATCTCTGGCCCAGCTTACCAAGAAGAGAGAGGAAACCCAAATAAGAAATGAAAAAAAAAAAAAGAAATCTCAGTGAATATAGAATAAATACAAAAATCATGAGAGAATACTATGAACAATTATATACATAAAAATTTGATAACCTAGAAGAAATGGACAACTTCCTAGACACATACAGACAACCAATATTGAATCAAGAAGAGATAGATGACTTGAACAAACTGATCACTAGAAGCAACGCCAAGTAGCTATGCTGCACATAACAGGAAGTCCAAACTGATCACTAGAAATGAAATTGAACATGTAACTTAAAAAAATCCCTGCAAACAAAATACCAGGACCAGGTGGCTTTACAGGTGCATTCTACCAAACATACAAAGGAGAACTTACACACATTCTTCTTAAACTCTTCCAAAAGATTGAAGAAGGAACACTCCTGAAGACTTTCTATGAAGCCACCATCACCCTAATACCAAAGCCAGACAAAGATACTACCAAAATGTAAATTATAGGCCAGTACCTTTGATGAATATAGACACAAAAATTCTTAACAGAATTCTAGCCAACCAAATCTAACAACACATTAAAAAGATCATACACTGCAACTAAGAGGAATTCACCTCAGTTTAACAAAGATGGTTCAAAATATGCAAATCAATCACTGTCATTCACCACATTAACCAAAGAAAAGTCAAAAACCATATGATCATCTCAATATATGCAGAAAAAGCATTTGACAAAATTGAACATCCAGTCATGATAAAAAAAATATCTTACTACAGTGGGTATAGAGGTAACATATTGCAACATAACAAAAGCCATTTATGAAAAACCCACATCTGATATAATACTCAACAGAGAGAAACTGAAAGCTTTCCCACTAAAATATGGAACAAGACAAGGATGCCCACTCTCATCACTTTTATTCATCATATTATTGGAAGTCTAGCCACAGCAATCAGACAAACAAAAAAAAATTAAAAGGTGTATGAATTGGAAGAGAAGAGGCAAAATTGTACCTCTATGCAGATGACATGATGCTATCTATAGAACATCCAAAGGATTCCACACAAGAAATATTTGAACTGATCAAATAATTCAGCAAAGTAGCAGAATACATGATTAACATTCAGAAATGGGTTGCATTTCTTTATACCAACAATGAAATATTAGAAAAGAAATATAAAAACATATCTTTTAAAATCATACCCCCCAAAATTAGATACCTAGGTATAGACCTGACTAAGAGGTGAAAGACTTAAATGCTGAGAATTATAAAACATTAATCAAGGAAATTCAGGAGGATCCAAAGAAACGGAAAAAATCCCATGTTCCTGGATTAGAAGAATTAACATTGTAAAAATGGCCATACTACCCAAAGCAATCTAAAGATTTAATGCAATTCCTACCAAATTACCCCTGACATTTTTCAGAGAACTAGAATCCAAAAATTTATATGGAACCAGAAAATACCCAGAATTGTCCAAGCAATCCTGATGGAAAAAAAACAAAGCAGGAGGTATAACGCTCCCAGACTCAGACAATATTATAAAGCTACAATAATCAAAACAGTGTGGATTTTGTATGAGAATAGATATATGAATCAGTGGACCAGAATAGAGAGCCCAGAAATAAACCCAGACACCTACAGTCAAATAATTTTTGACAAAGGAAACAAGAATATAAAATGGGAAAAAGACATTTCAGCAAGTGGTGCTGGGAAAACTGGACAGCTGCATGTAAATCAGTGAAACCAGAACATACCCTCATACCATGCACAAAAATCAACTCCAAATAACTTAAAGATTTAAACATAAGACATGATACCATAAAACTCCTAGAAGAGATCATAGAAAACTTTCTCTGACATCAGTCATGCAAATGTTTTCTTAGGTCAATCTCCCAAGGCAATAGAAATAAAAACAAAAATAAATGGGATGTAGTCAAACTTACAAGCCTTTGAAGAGCAAAGGAAACCATAAACAAAGTGAAAAGACAACCTAAAGAATGAGAGAAAATTGTTGTAAAGGATGCAAAAAGGAAGGACTTAATCTCCAAAATATACAAGCTACATGTACAACTCAACAACAACAGCAAGAAAACAAGCAACCCAATTGAAAAATGGGAAGACCTAAAGAGCTATTTCTCCAAAGAAGACATATGGGAGATTGGTACAAGATGGCAGAATAGAAGGATTTAAGCTCACCTTCTCTCATGAAAATACCAAAGTTACAACTAACTGCTGAACAACCACCAATAAAATAGGCTGGAAACTACCAAAAAAAGATATCCTATACCCAAAGACAAAACAAGCCACATCAAGATATTAAGAGGGGTACTTTCACAGTATAAGCAATCTAATACCCACTGGGTGGACAACACACATACTGGAAAATAACTACATCATAGAGGATCCCCCATTGAAGTGAGAGTTCTGAATCTCATGCCAGTTTCCCAGGCCTGGGAGGTTAGCTGCCTAAGCCTTTGGCATTGAAGGCCAGAGGGGTGTGTTCAGGAGCTCCACAGGACTGGGGGAAACAGAAACTCCTCTCTTGGAGGGCCCACACAAAATTCCATATGCTCTGTGTCCCGGGGCAAAGCAGGGACTCTGTAAGAATCCGAGTCAGACAAACTTGCAGGTCTTGGAGAGTATCCAGGGAAAGCAGGGAGGGTTGTGGCTTGCTGTGTGGGCAGGACATTGGAGGGAGAGGTCCTGGGACTATTCACCAGTGTGAGCTTCCCTGAAGGCTGCCGTTTTGAAGAAATATGGCACAACCCTCCAGTGCTGAGAAGCCCCAGGTCAAACAACAGACAAAGTGGGAACACAACCCCACCCATCAGCAAACAGACTGCCTCAAGTCCTCCTAGGCACACAGCTGCCTCTAACCACACCCAGAGACAAGGCCACACCCACCAGAGGTATAAGACTCAGGTCCACCTACCAGTGGTCAGGCACCAGTCCTTCCCATCAGGAAGCCTGTAACAAGCCCCTGTATCAACTTCCCCCACAAGTGGGCAGACACCAGAAGCAAGAGAGGCTATAACCCTCTAGCCTGCAAAGAGGAGACCAGATGAAAACTATAAAAAATGAAAAGGCAAAGAAATATGACAGATGAAGGAACTAGACAAAACCCAAGAAAAACAGAAAAGTAGACTGGAGATTAGCAGCCTCCATGAAAAAGTCTTTAGAATAAAGATATGAAAATGATCCAAGATCTTGGAAAAAAACTTGGGGGCAAAGATTGATAAATTACAAAAAACATGTAACAACTAAATAGAAGACTTAAAGGTTAAACAAGCAGAGATTCAAAATACAGTAACTGAGGACATTCCTGTTGTGGCTAAATGAGTAATGTACTTGATTATGCATTATAAGGGTGCCAGAAGGAGGAGTGAAAGACAAAGGGCCAAAGAAAATATTTGAAGAGATAATTTCTATAAATTTCCCTAACATGGGAATCACTCAAATCCAGGAAGCACAACAAACACCATATAAAATCAACTCAAGAAGGAAAACCCCAAGACACATATTAATCAAACTGACCAGAATTAAAGACAAAGAGAAAATACTGAAAGCAGCTAGGGAAAAGCAACAGATAACATACAAGGGAAGCCCAATAAGGTTATAAGCTGGTTTTTCAGCAGAAACCTTGCAGGAAAGAAGGGAGTGGTACAATAAAAGTGATGAAATGAAAAATCTTCCAACCAAGACTACTATACCCTGCAAGACTCTCATTCAGATTTGAAGGAGAAATCAAAAGCTTTATAGACAAGCAAAAGCAAAGATCATTCACCACCACTAGACCAGCTTTACAACAAATGCTAAAGGAACTTCTCCAGGTGAAAAACTAAAGGCCACAATTAGAAACAAGTTACAAATGAGAAGGCTCCCTGGTAAATGTGGGAAATCATGCAAATATGATACCAAAACCAGCAATCATGAGAAGAGGCGAGTACAAGTGCAGGATACTGGAGATGCACTTGCAATTAAAAGACCAACAACTTAAAACAATCTTGCATATATTAGAGACTCCTATATCAAAACCTCAAGGTAACTGCAAACAAAAAACCTACAATAGATACACACATGAATAAGTAAAAGCAATCCAAACACAACACTAAATATAGTCATCAAATCACAAGAGAAGAGAACAAGAGAGGGGAAGAAAAAAGACCAACAAAACAAGTCCAAAACAATTAACAAAATGGCAACAAGGACTTACATATCGATAATAACCTTAAATTGAAATGGCAAAATACCTCAACCAAAAGACATAGACTGGCTGAATGGATACAAAAACAAGACCATTATATATGCTATCTTCAAGAGATCCACTTCAGTCCTAGGGACACATATAAACTGAAAGTGAGAGGATGGAAAAAATATTCCCTACAAATGGAAATAAGAAATCCCATATCTCAAAACACATATCAGACAAAATAGACTTCAAAATCATGTGGATTACCGTCTTGGCTCAGCAGTGAATGAACCCAACTAGCATTCATGAGGATATGCATTTGATCCCTGGCCTCAGTGGGTTAAGGATCCAGCATTGCCACAAACTGTGGTGTAGGTTGCAGATGCAGCTTGGATCCTGCATTGCTGTGGCTCTGGTGGAGGCTGGCGGCTACAGCTCCAATTGGACCCCTAGCCTGGGAACATCCATACGCCATGGGTGTGGCCCTAAAAAGACAAAAAAAAAAATAATGTTATGAGAGACAAAGGACATTACTTAATGATCAAAGAATCAATCCAAGAAGATATAACAATTGTAACTATGTATGCACCCAACATTGGAGCACCTCAACATATAAGTCAACAGCCTTAAAAGGAGAAACAAACAATAACACAATAATAGTGGGGGACTTTAATACCCCACTTACAGCAGATCATCCAGGCAGAAAATAAACATGGAAATACAGGCCTTAAATGATGCATTAGACCAGATGGACCTAAAGATATTTATAGACTTTTTTGTCTGAAAGCAGAAGAACACATTCTTCACAAGTGCACACAAAACCTTCTCTTGGATAGATCACATTCTGGGCCACAAATTAAGCCCCAGTAAATTTAAGCAGATTGAAATCATATCAAGCATCTTTTCCAACCAAAATGTTCTAAGACTAGAAATTAACAACAGGAAAAAAAAGGAAAAAAAACACACAAACACATGGAGACTAAACAGCATTCTGCTCAGCAACAAATAGATCATTGAAGAATCAAAGGGGAATTAAAAAATACCTAGAGATAAATGACAAAGAAGACACAATGATCCAAAACCTATTGGAGGCTGCAAAAGAGCTCTAAGAGGGAAGTTTACAGCAATACAAGCCTATCTCATGAGACAAGAAAAATCTCAAATAAATAATCTAATCTTACACCTAAAAAACTAGAGAAAAAAAACAAACAAAAAACCAAAGTGAGTAAAAGGAGACAGAGCATAAAGATCAGAGCAGAAAGAAATGAAATAGAAATGAAGAAAATAAAAGAAAAGATCAATGAAAACAAAAGCTCGTTCTTTGAAAAGATCAAGAAAATAAACCATTAGCCAGACTCATCAAGAAAAAAAGAGAAAAGCCTCAAATCAATAAAATTAGAAGTGAAAAAGATGTTACAATGGATATCACAGAAATACAAAGGACTACTACAAGCTTCATATATACCAATAAAATGGACAAACTAGAAGAAATAAACAAACTCTTAGAAAGGTACAATTTTCTAGACTAAACCAAGAAGAAATAGAAAAGATGAATAGACCAATCACAAGTACTGAAATTAAAACTGTGATTAAAAAACTTCCAACTGGACAGGATGGCTTCACAGGTGAATTCTTTCAAATATTTAGTGAAGAGTTAACACCTCCTTCTGAAACTCTTCTAAAAAATTACAGAGAAGGACCTCTCCCAGACTCATTCTATGATGCCGCCATCACCCTGATACCAAAACCAGACAAAGATACCACACAAAAAAGAAAATTACAGGCCATTTTCACTGATGAACACAGATGCAAGAATCCTCAACAAAATACTAGAAAACTGAACCCAGCAATACATTAAAAGGATTGTACACCATGATCAAGTGGGATTTATCCCAGAGATGAAATGATTTTCCAATATCCTCAAATCAGTCAGTGTGATACACATTAACAAAGTGAAGAATAAAAACCATATGATCCTCTCAATAGATGCAGAGAAAGTTTTGACAAAATCCAACACCCATTTCTGATAAAAGAAAACTCTCCAGAAAATGGACATAGGGGGAACCTGCCTCAACATAATAAAGGCCGTATATGACAAACCCACAGCTAACATCATTCACAATTGTGAAAAGATTAAAGCATTCCCACTAAGATCAGAAACAAGACAAGGATTTATGCTCTTGCCACATCTATTCAACTTAGATTTGGAAGTCCTAGCCATAACAATCAGAGAAGAAAAAGTAAAAGAATTCAAGTTGAAAAGGAATAAGTAAAACTATCACTGTTTGCAGATGACATCATACTATCCAGAGCAATCCCAAAGATACTACCAGAAAACTGTTAGAACTCATCAATGAATCTGGTAATTTTTTTCTTTACTTTTTAAAAAATTACTCAATTAATTTTATTACATTTATAGTTGTACAATGATCATCACAACTAAATTTTATAGCATTTCCATCCCAAACCCCAAACTGCCTCATTTGGAAAACGTAAGTTTTTCAAAATCTGTGAGTCAGTATCTGCTCTGCAAAGAAGTTCATTGTGTCCCTTTTTTGGATTCCACATGTAAGTGATAGCATTTGATGTTGGTGTCTCACCATCTGACTGACTTCACTTAGCACGATAATTTCTAGGTCCATCCATGTTGCTGAAAATGCTGTTATTTCTTTCCTTTTAATGGCTGAGTAATATTCCATTGTAGACAGGTACCACATCTTCTTTATCCACTCTTCTGTCTATTTGGGCATTTAGGTTGTTTCCATGTCTTGGCTATTGTATGTAGTGCTGCAATGAACATTGGAGTACATGTATCTTTTCAAGCCATGGTTTTCTCTGGATAGATGCCCAGTAGTGGGACTGCTGGATCAAATGATAATTCTATGTTTAGTTTTCTGAGGAATGTCCACACTGTTTTCCACAATGGTTGCACCAGTTTACATTCCCACCAACAGTGTAATAGGGTTCCCTTTTCTCCACACCCTCTCCAGCATTTATTGTTTGTAGACTTTTTGATGATGGACATTCTGGCTGGTGGAAGGTGGTACCTCAGAGTGGTTTTGATTTGCATTTCTCTAATGATGAGTGATGTTGAACATCTTTTCATGTGTTTTTTGGCCATCTGTATGTCTTCTTTGGAGACTTGTCTGTTTAGCTCTTCCGTGCATTTTTTTGATGGGGTTGTTTGTTTTTTTTGGTATTGAGCTTCAGAAGGTGTCTGTAAATGTTGGAGAGTAATTCCCTGTCAGTCACTTCATTTGCAAATATTTTCTCCCATTCTGTGGGTTGTCTTTTCATTTTGTTTAGGATTTCTTTTGCTATGCAGAAACGCTTAAGTTTAATTAAGTCCCACTTGTTTATTTTTGTTTTTATTGTCATTACTCTAGGAGGTGGATCTGAGAAGATGTTGCTGTGGTTTATATTGGAGAGTGTTTGGCCTATGTTTTCCTCTAAGAGTTTTATAGCATCTGGTCTTATATCTATGTCTTCAATCTATTTTGACTTTATTTTTGGGTATGATGATAGGAAGTATTCTAATTTCATTCTTTTCCATGTGGCTGTCCAGTTTTCCCAGCACCACTTATTGAACAGGCTGTCTTTTATCCATTGTATATTCTTGCCTCCTTTGTCATAGATTAGTTGGCTGTAGGTGCGTGGGTTTAATTCTGGGCTTCCTGTCCTGTTCCACTGATCTATATGTCTGTCTTTGTGACAGTACCATATGGTTTTGATGACTTAGCTTTGTAGTATAATCTGATGTCAGGGAGCCTGATTCCTCCAGCTCCATTTTTCTTTTTCAGGATGTCTTTGGCTATTCTGGGTCTTTTGTGCCTCCAAACAAACTTTAAAATATTTTGTTCAAGTCCTGTGAAAAATGTCCTTGGTAATTTGATAGGGGTTGCACTGAATCTGTAGATTGCCTTGGGTAGTATAGTCATCTTGATAATATTGACTCTTCCAATCCAAGAGCATCATATTTCTTTCCATTTGTTGGTGTCATCTTTGATTTCTTTCTTTAGTGTCTTGTAGTTTTCAGAGTACAGGTCTTTTGTCTCTTTAGGTAGGTTTATTCCTAGGTATTTTATTCTTTTGGATGTGATAGTAAATGGGATTGCTTCCCTAATTTCTCTTTCTGATCTTTCATTGTTAGTATATAGAAATGCAGTTGATTTTGTGTACTAATTTTGTATCCTGCAACTTTGCCAAATTAATTGATGAGCTGTAAGAGTTTTCTGGTAGAGTCTTTAGGATTCTCTAGGTATAGTATTGTGTCATCTGCAAATAGTGATAGTTTTACTTCTTCCTTTCCAATTTGGATTCCTTTTATTTCTTTTTCTTCCCTGATTGCCATGGCCAGGACTTCCAAAACTATGTTGAATAGCAGTGGTGAGAGTGGACATCCTTGTCCTGTTCCTGATCTCAGAGAGAAGTCTTTCAGCTTTTCATGATTGAGAATGATGTTACCTCGGGGTTTTTCATGTACAGTTTTTATTATGTTGAGGTAGTTTCTCTCTATGCCCACTTTCTGAAGGGTTTTTATCAGAAATGAGCGTTGGATTTTATCAAAGGCTTTTTCTGCATCTATTGAGAGGATCATATGGTTTGTATTCTTCACTTTGTTAAGGTGGTGTATCACATTGATTTGTGGATATTGAAGAATCCTTGCATCTTTGGGATAAATCCCACTTGATCATGATGTTCAATCTTTTTAATGTATTATTGGATGTGGTTTCCTGATATTTTGTTGAGGATTCTTAAATCTGTGTTCATCAGTGAAATTGGCCTGTAATTTTCTTTTTTGTGTGGTATCTTTGTCTGGTTTTGGTGTCAGGGTGATGGTGGCCTCACAGAATGAGTTTTGGAGTGTCCCTTCCTCTGCGATTTTTTGGAATAGCTTCAGAAGGATAGGTGTTAGCTCTTCTCTAAATGTTTGGTAGGATTCACCTGTGAAGCCCTCTGGTCCTGGACCTTTGTTTGTTGGAAGTTATTTATTTATTTATTTATTATTTATTTTTATTTTTTGGTCCTTTTGCCATTTCTAGGGCTGCTCCCGCAGCATATGGAGGTTCCCAGGGTAGGGGTTGAATTGGAGCTGTAGCCGCCAGCCTACGCCAGAGCCACAGCAACGCGGGATCCGAGCCGAGTCTGCAACCTACACCACAGCTCATGGCAACGCCGGATCCTTAACCCACTGAGCAAGGGCAGGGATCGAGCCTACTACCTCATGGTTCCCTGTCGGATTTGTTAACCACTGAGCTGTGATGGGAACTCTGGAAGTTATTTAGTCACAGTTTCAATTTCAGTACTTGTGCTTGCCTGTTCATCTTTTCTATTTTTTCTTGGTTTAGCCTTGGACAATTGTACTTTTCTAAGAATGTGTCCATTTCTTCTAGGTTTCCATTTTATTGGCATATAGTTGCATGTAGTAGTCTCTTGTGATCCTTTGTATTTCTGTGATGTCCATTGTGACTTCTATTTCATTTCTAATTTATTGATTTAAGTCCTTTTTTTCTTGATAAGTCTGGCTAATGGTTTATTAATTTTATTGATCTTTTCAAAGAGCCATGTTTTCATTTCATTGATCCTTTCAATGGTTTTCTTAGTTTCTATTTCATTGATTTCTGCTCTGATCATTATGATTTCTTTCCTTCTGCTAACTTTAGGTCTTGTCTGTTCTTCTCTCTGGAGCTGCTGTAGATGTAAAGTTAGCTTGTTTATTTGAGATTTTTTCTTATTTCCTGAGGTGGGCTTGTATTGCTATAAACTTTCCTCTTAGAATGGCTTCTGCTGTTCCCATAGGTTTTGGAGTGTTGTATCTTTGTGATCATTTGCTTCTAGGTATTTTTTAATTTCCTCTTTGATTTCTTCAGTGATCCATTGGTTGTTTAATAGCATGCTGTTTAGTCTCCATGTGTTTGTGTTTTTTGCAGATTTTTTCTTGTTGTCGATTTCCAGTTGTATAGTGTTGTGGTTGGAAAAGATGCTTGATATGATTTCAATTTTCTTAAAGTTACCAAGGTTGGATTTGTAGTCCAGGATGTGATCAATCTTAGAGAATGTTCCATGTGCACTTGAGAAGAATGAGTATTCTGTTGCTTTTGGATGGAATATCCTATAAATATCTACTAAGTCCATCTGGTCTAATGCATCATTCAGGGCCTGTGTTTCCTTATTGATTTTCTGTCTGGTTGATCTGTCCATTGCTGTAAGTGGGGTGTTAAAGTCCCCCACTATTATTGTGTTATTGTTGATTTGTCCTTTTAAGGTTGTTAGCAGTTGCCTTATATATTGTGCAGATCCTATGTTGCATATATATTTAAAATTTTTTTATCTTCTTCTTGGATTAGTCCTTTGATCAGTATGTAATGTCCTTCCTTGTCTCTTAAAATATTATTTATTTTAAGGTCTCTTTTCTTAGTTACGAGTATTGTTACTCCAGCTTTCTTTTGAGTCTCATTTGCATGGAATATTTTCTTCCATCCTCTCACTTTCAAATTGTCTGTGTCGTTAAGAAGAGAGTCTCTTGAAGACAGCATATATATGGGCCTTGTTTTTGTATCCATTCAGCCAGTCTGTTTCATTTGGTTGAGGCATTTTTTCCATTAACATTTAAGGTAATTATTGATATGTATGATCTTATTGCCATTTTATTAACTGTTTTGGATTTGGTTTTGTAGTTTTTTTCTTTCCTTCTTCTCTTGTTCTCTCCTCTTGTGGTTTGATGACTATCTTTAGTGTTGTAATTGAGTTGATTTTTCTTATTTTTTGTGTATCAATTGTAGATTTTTCGTTTGCAGTTACCCTGAAGTTTTGATATAGGAGTCTATATATGAGATTGTTTTAAGTCATTGGTCTCTTAATTGCAAATACGTATCTCCAGTGTCCTGCATTTGTGCCTTCTGCTTCTCACAATTTCTGATTTTGGTGGCATGATCGTGCATGGATGATTTCCTATCTTTAATGTACATATGCCTTTACTGATGAGCCTTGTCATTTTTGATATTTTTGTTTCTAGTTGCGGCCTTTTCTTTTCTGTCTAGAGAAGTTGTATTAGTATTAATTTGTTGTAAAGCTGGTTTAGTGTTGATGAATTCTCTTAGCTTTTGCCTATCTGTAAAGTTTTTGATTTCTCCTTTAAATGTGAATGAGAACATTGCTGTGTAAAATAATCTTGGATGTTTTTTCCTTTCATCACATTAAGTATTTCATGCCACTCCCTTCTGGCCTGCAAAGTTTCTGTTGAAAAATCTGCCAATAAGCTTATTGGAGTTCCCTTGTATGTTATTTGTTGCTTTCCCCTAGCTGCTTTCAATATTTCCTCTTTGTCTTTAATTCTGGTCAGTTTGATTACTATGTGTCTCAGGGTGATCCTCCTTGGGCTTATTTTATATGGTAATCATTTTTTTTCCTGGATTTGAGTGAGTGGTTCCTTTCCTGTGTTAGGGAGGTTTTTGGCTAATATCTCTTTGAATATTTTTGTGTCCCTTTCTCTCTCTCCTCCTCTGGCACCCTCATAATATGGATGTTGATGCATTTAATGTTGTCTCAGAGGTCTCTGCAACTCTCTTCATTTCTTTTCAGTCTTTTTTCTCTTTTCTCTTCCACATCAGTGATTTCTACCAGTCTGTCCTCCACCTTGCTTTTTTGTTCTTCTGCCTCCTGTATTCTGCCATTGGTTAGCTTCTAATGAATTTTTTATTTCAGTTATTGTATTTTGCATCTCTGCTTTCTTGTTTTAAATCTTGTATTTCTTTGCTCAGTGTTTGCTGTAAATTTTCGACCTTTGCCTCTGGTATATTTCCAATGTCTTACATCATCTTCAGAATCATTGGTCTAAAGTCTTTTTCCTGGAGGCTGATAATCTCCAGATCACTTAGCTGTTTTTCTGGGGAGTTTTCTTTCTCACTTCTCTGAGTTATAGTTCTCTTCCTTTTCATTTTTATAGGTTTTGGTGTGCTGTCCTTTTTGCAGACAATAGAGTTGTAGCCTCTCTTACTTCTGATATCTGCCCCCCTTGTGGGTGAATTTGGTACAAGGGCTCGCTGTAGGCCTCCTGATGGGAGGGACTGGTGCCTACCCACTGATAGTTGGGGCTGATTCCCATCACTCTGATGGGTGAGGCTTTGTCTCTGGGTGAGATTAGAGGCAGCTTGTGTGCCTTGGAAGTCTTTAGGCAGCCTGTTTACTTTTGGGTGAGGCTGTGATCCAACCTGGATTATTGTTTGGCCTGGGGCTTCTCAGGGCTGATGAGTGGGGCCAGATATTCCAAAAATGGCCACCTCCAGGGAAACACACACTGATGAATATTCCTGAGAGTTTTGCCTCCAATGTCCTTCCCCTACAATGAGTCACATTCACCCCCTGTTTTCCCAGAATATCCTCCAAGAACTGCAGTCAGGTCCAACTCAGATTCCTATGGAGCCTCTGCTTTGCCCTGGGACCCAGTGCACATGAAAGCCTGTGTGCACCTTTCAAGAATGGGGTTTCTGTTTCCCCCAGTCCCATGGAGCTCCTGTGCACAAGCCCCACTGGCCTTCGATGCCAGTTCTCTTTCTCCCAATGCCAGATCCCCAGGTGTGGGAACTTGATGTGGGGTTCAGAACTCTCACTCCTGTAGGTGAGTCTCTGTAATTCAGTTGCTTTCCAGTCTGTTGGCTTCCCACCTGGGAGGTATGAGGCAGGAAGTCAATAGACTTATATCATGTAATCACCCCCTCTTACCTCTTGATGTGGCCTCCTCTTTGTCTTCTGGAGTAGGATATCTTTTTGAAAATTTTCAGTACATTTTCCTGAAGGCTGTTCAGCATGTGGTTGTAATTTTGTTGTTTTTAGGAGGGAAGTTGAGCTCAAGTCCTTCTATTCCATCATCTTAATCCCATCCTCTATCTGGTATATTTGCAGGATACAAAATTAATACACAGAAATGTATTGCATTTATATAATTAACAATGAAAGATAAGAAAGAGAAATTAGGGAAATAATCCCTTTAACAACAACCCCCCCCCAAATACCTAGGAATAAACCTACCTAAAGAGACAAACGACCTGTAGTCTGAAAATGATAAAACACCAAAGAAAGAAATCAAAGATGATAAACCAGATGGAAAGATATACCATGCTCTTGGGTTGGAAGAATCAATATTGTCAAAATGACTATACTACCCAAGGCAATCTACAGATTCAATTCAATCCCTATCAAATTACCAAGGGCATTTTTCTTAGAACTAGATCAAAAAAATTTTAATTTGTATTGAAAAACAAAAGACCTCAAATAGCCAAAGCAATCCTGAGAAAGAAAATTGCAGCTCGAAGAATTAGGCTTCCTGACTTCATACCAAACAATAAAACTACAATAATAAAAACAGTATGTTACTGGCACAAAAACAGAAATATAGATAAATGGAATGGGACAGAAAGCCAAGGGGAAAAAAAACCCAACAACCAAGCACTTATGGTCAATCTATGATAAAGTAGGCAAGTATATACAATGGGAAAAAGACACTCCCTTAATAAGTGGTGCTGGAAAAACTGGACAGGTACATGCAAAAGAATGAAATTTGAACACTCTCTAACAGCATACACACAAATACACTCAAAATGGATTAAAGACCTAAAAGTAAAGCAGATCCTGTAAGACTCTTAGAGGAAAACAAGGGTCAAACACTCTGATGTAAACCACAGCAGTATTATCTCAGACCCATTTCCTAGAGTAATGATGATAAAAACAAAATAAAAGTGGTACATAATTAAACTTAAAAGTGTATGCACAAAAAATGAAACCCTAAACAAAATGAAAAGACAAGCCACAGAGTGGAAAAATATATTAGCAAATGAAGCAACTGGCAAGGGTTTAATCTCCAAAATTGAGCTACCGCCTGTAGCTCAATAGCAAAACAAACAACCCAATCAAAAATGGGCAGAAGGTTTAAGTAGTTACCATTGTGGCTCAGAGGTAATGAACCCAACTAATATCCATGAGGATGCGTGTTCGATCCCGGGCCTTGCTCAGTGGGTTAAGGATCTGGGGTTTTGTGAGCTGTGGTGTAGGTCTCAGACATGGCTTGGACCTGGTGTTGTGGCTGTGGCATAGGCTGGCACCTACAGTTCTGATTCGACCCCTGCCCTGGGAACTTCCATATGATGTTGTATGGCCCTAAAAAGAGAAAAAAATGAGCAGAAATATAAGCAGACATTTCTCCAAAGAAGACATACTGATGGCCAAAAAGCACATGAAAAGATGCTCAACATCACTAACTTTTAGAGAAATGCAAATCAAAACTACTATGAGGTACTACCTTACACCAGCCAGAATGGCCATACCAACAATAAATACTGGAAAGAGTCTGGAGAAAAAGGAAAACTCCTTCACTGTTGGTGAGAATATAAATTGGTACAACCACTACGGAAAACAGAATGGAGATTCCTTGAAAAACTAGAAATAAAATTACCATATGGTTCAGCAATCCCAGTCCTGCACATCCATCTGGAGAAAACTGTAATTCTAAAAGATACATACACCTTAATGTTCAGTGCAGCACTATTTACAACAGTCAAGACATGGAAGCGACCTAAATATCCATCCTCAGAAGAATGGACCACGAAGATGTGGTACATGTAGACAATGCAATATTACTCAGCTATGAAATAATAAAATGAGGCCATTTGCAGCAACATGGATGGACCTAGAAACTATCATACTAAGTAAAGTTAGACAGTGAAAGACAAACATTACATGATATCACTTATATGTGGAATCTAAAAGAAGGATACAAATGAAATTATTTGCAGAACAGAAACAGACTCACAGACTTTGAAAAACTCATGGTCACAAACTGGGACAGGTGGGGTGGGGTGGGAGGGATGGACTGAGGGTTTGGGATTGGCATATATACACTGAAGTATGTGGAATGATTGGCCAATGGGGACATGCTCTATAACACAGTGAACTCTACCTCATATTCTGTGACAATCTTTGTATAAATCTGAAAACGAGTGAATATGTGTATATGTATAACTGCATCACTTTGTTGTTAAACAGAAATGATCATAACATTGTAAATCAACTATACTTCAATAAAACATATAAAAATGGAAAAAAGTATACCAGTAGCATTTCTCCAAGAACATAGAGCAATGGCCAAAAAGCATGTGATAAGATGCTCCATGTTTTTACTCATTGGAGAAATACAAATCAAAACCCCAATGAGGGAGTTCCTGTTGTGGCTCAGCAGTGCCAAACCCAACTAGTATCCATGAGGATGTGGATTCAATCCCTGGCCCTGATCAGTGGGTTAAGGATCCAGTGTTGCCGTGAGCTGTGTTGTAGGTCAAAGATGCAACTCGGATCTGGCCTTTTTATGGTTGTTGTGTAGGCTGGTAGCTGTAGCTCTGATTTGACTCCTATCTTGGGAACTTCCATATGCTGTGGGTATGGTCCTAAAAAATAAGAAAACTTTCACTAAGATGGCTGTAATCAACAAGAATGATAATAACAAGTATTGGCAGGGATGTGGAGAAGTTGAACACTACTACATTACCGGTGGGAATTCAAAATGTTGCAGCCACTTTGGAAAACAGTCTGAGGCTTTTTAAAAAAATTAAACATAGAATCACTATTTGACCCTTCCCAAGTCCCTTCACTCCTTGGTGGTGGGAGTAGTCAGCCTACTTTTCAGAACTTTTATCCCCCAATCAGTGCCATCCAGAGCAAGCTAATACCAACTAGTGTCTGTGTTTTGAACTTTCCTGAAGTTTTCCTTGTGTCTTATTTTATCTGAAACCAACTCAATTGTTCTCCTGGTATCTCTGCCAAGAAGTTGAAAGCCCCAGCTTAGAGTTCTGGCCCAGCTCAATGTGTCTTCAGGCACTGATATTTCCTGATCTTTACCTTAGTAAGTGAAAGGCAGCAACAACTTCCTGCTTGAGTGGACAGATCTTACCATTAATTTGGGTCTCTAGCACAACTAGTTTCTGCTTCCCCCATGGACAGACATGGAGTGAAGTTGCCTTACTTTCTCTGTTTCCTTTGAGGAAGAATGCAAGAATAACACATTTTTTAATCCATATGACTGCCCACCCTTGTGCTCAGTCTTTATAGTCCTAGCAAGACTTCAGGGGTGGGGGTGGTCTTTATCTGCTACCCACGTCTCCATGTCATTCAGGTTTCTGCTCAAAGGTTCTAACAGAAAATAAAAACCTGACTCCATGTTGGGTCTATCCCTTTATCTCTAACCTTTGTGCTCTGTTTCTTGTGCTAAGTCATGCTGGCTCTGCACCTTAAAAGAATGTTGCCTATAGCCTGAAATATACAAGATAGCTCATTTTCAAGGCCCTGCCTCCCAGGCTTGACTTTTTGAGGTGTAATACTTTTCATTAATACAGAGATAAAAAGTTGTGGCACAAAGAATAACACTTGTCTTACCAGAGGTTGATAGGAACATTGTGACTGGACCTTTTGGACTACTGCTGAGAACATAGGATTCTGGCACCAAGAAGCTTGCAACAACCAGTCACCACCCCAAATTTTAGTACAAAGAAGCCTGAATTCTAACTTCAGTAAAATGGTTCTTTGGGACACTAGTCCACTATCTCCTTAGCCTGTTGGTTTTCCAAATAAAGTCACTATTACTTGCCCCAATACCTTGTCTCTCAACTTAGTGGCCTATCATTAAGTGAGCAGTACAAGCTGAGACTCAGTAACAAGGCCACCTCCTCAGGGAAGTCCTCCCTGATTGCCCTGTCCAGAATAGCCAACTCAGTCTCTTTCTAGAATGTCTCATGCTCTTAATTTCCTTCATTACTGCCAACATCTGACTTAGTCTGATTTCCCGTAGCCTTTTACTCTCAGATATGAGCACCATAATCCAGAGATGTTGTTCCATGTCCTGGTTTCCTACTGGTACAGAGTAGCTGGTCTGGTATAGTTCGTTGTTGAGGAATGAATTACTTGGGGGGATAAATCCACCTTTCCATTTACAGAGGAGGCCTTGAGGCTCAGAGAGAGCGATTGACTTGCCCAAGATTACACAGCAAGGAAATGTCAGAGCTGGGATTTTAACTAATTTCTGATGAATCCAGAACTAGTCTTTTCTCAACAGCCCAGGAAAGGAAAAATACAACTTCAGCCAGCAGGCAGCCTGCATGTTTGGCCTAGAGACACCATTGTGATACCTGGTGTGTGTGTTTATGGTAACATAAAATAAAACCTCCTCAGAGTTCCCCGGTGGTCTAGCAGGGATGGATCCAGTGTTGCTACTGCTGTGGCATGGGTTTGATCTATGGCCACGGGCAAAATAAAAAAAAAAAAGCTCATCTGTTTTGTGTGCCAGCTATGTGCCCCTTGCTGTGCCAAATCCTTATTTCTTTTCAAATTGTGTCTTAGTGATGGAAGTTATAGCAGCTCATTGTGAGTGAGAAAAGCACTAGGTAATTGGATGTGTGGACATACACACACATTCTTAAATTTCATTTGTAAATGGAATGTTTACTCACATCATTTTGAATTTTACTTTCCCCTACCTACTCTGCTTGTATATGATAGGATGCTTGCAACTCTCTCTGAGATTTTATCAGGCTCGTATTGCATATGTGAAGACTGAGGTTTTAAGGGTTGATGGGCTGTGCCCAAGGCTGGTCAATCACCACAGCTGGCCTGGCATAGGATTGTCCATGGCCTGGTTCTTGATGGGGGTGGAAGGGACCCAGGAGAAGAAGCAGGGAGTGAGCAGCTTCTCTCCTTCCAACAATGGCTGAGGGACATAACATAAGCCAGGCTTGGGTGATTTGGCAGCTAAGTTATTCCTTATTTGATGAAAAACCATTGGGGATGCTCCTGAACATCTCTGAAGAGGAACAGAAGGTCCCCACCTGAGGCTTCCTGCCTCCCATGCTGGCTCCCTTTCCCCTTCTATTGAAACTGCACACATAGCCTCAGGACTTAACTGAAGCTCAGAGTCCTTTGTCTTGGAGTGGAAATAATTCAGAAAGAGACAAAGTAACAGGTAAGTGGTGAGTTTATAAGCATAGGACACTTTTAAGATCCAAATGGGCAGGCAGGAAGGCTCTGCTCCAAGAATTGAATGGGCATCATTTTTATAAAAATAAAGGGGGGGCGGAGAAGACCATCTACTTCCTCATTTTTTGAGTAGATGTCAAGATTTCATCATTAACACCTCTTACAAGTTAGGCGGCGGTATTTTTGACCAGAAGAGCCCAGTTGGGACTGTCAGGGCACTACATAAATAAGCACAAGGGCAGTGACATATACATATTTATGGCAAGTCATCTCAGTATGTTATCTTTTTCCTAGTTTCTTTGACCTTTCATCCATAGTCCTGTATCAGCTACGTGCAGGAATGTAGTTTTCTGGGGTTCATTCTCTTACAGACTTCACAAGGCTGAATGCAGGTCTCATATCTATTGTTCTGCGGTATGCCTCATTCCCAATTATATAAACAAATGGTCTAAGACTGTGTAGGTTCAAAATGGTTTGATCGTTGCCTATCTGCCAGGTGTTATGGCATATACTGGTTGGTGTCTATCTTATGCTGATCCCCCAGAGTCCCTCTCTATCCATCTTTCCCTAGTGGAATTTCTAAATTAGCTGTGTAACTATCCTACTCTGTCCCTATCACTACCGCCTGATGGAGGAGTCAGGGGAGCCAGGAGATAGACCCTCCTCTAGTGATGGCATTAGAGACCTGCTGGGGTATTTGAGTATTTGATTATGGCTACTAAAAGTTCAATACCTGCTTATAGCTTCCATAGGGGGTCAGAATTTGCTGCCCCCAAGGATCAGCTGCATGATCTTGCATGTTAGCCTGAATGTCAAAGGAACAAAACCCACTTGCCTTTTTGGGCAATTTGAGTGTTCCACCGAGTTCCTGCCCCTAAACGAAGGTTGGACCCCTCCCCAGGCACATCACTTAGCACTGCATGACACATCCTTGATCATTCATTTGATCATTGTCCATCTCATCACAAGGTTTGAGACCCTTGACAACAGGGATGCTATCTTCAGTGATCATCCCTGCATCCCCACTGCCTAAAACTGTCAAGCACATAATAGATGATCAATAATCCTATAGTTATACTCATGGAGTTACAGCCTGACTGGTATATATTTTTCTCCTTACTTGATAACTGAAAAAACTCAGAGAATCAGAGGCATGATTCCCACAACCCTTGCAGGTTCCAGACTCAGGAGTCTTAAGACAGTACGTTCTAAAAACATGAAGGAATATACATACTTCCTCTGTGGATCTGAGATGCTGCCTTTACTGCAGTCTGTCAGGTGATACAGATGGTGAGATGGTGGAGTGTTGAGGACTGCACTTTTAGCAGCCAAGCCTTAGAAGTCACCGCTACAAAACTTTCTTCCTCACATATTTAAAGAGCATCTACATGTACCAGGTTCTACTGTCACCTGTCTTGTCATATTTACCTAATTTTCTAGGGGCTGGAACAAATTTCTTCACCTCCCTGAATCTCTGGCTCTTTGTCTGCAAAAATGGGCATCTTGGAAGGCTGTTGAGTGATTATAATAATAACAACGACAATTGTAGCCACAATGACTTTCATTTATTGAGTTCTTCCTTTGGAGTATGTGTTTTACAAGTGTTATCTCTTTTAATGATTACCACAATCATATGAGGTAATACTAAAGAAAATTTATTGGCAGATATGGAATGAGCAGAGCTTAGTGGTTCAGGATACCAAGTGTGAAGCCTAGGGCACAGCCTTGCCCCCCACCAGCTCTGTGACTTTGGGTGAGTCAGATAGTTTTCAGTCTCAGTTTCCTCATCTACAAAATGGAGAAAAAAAGGGTCAATGTACCTAAGGTGCTAAAAACAGCTTCAGTAACTTATGTTGGGAAATGTTGGTGTGGTGGCTGCTCTTCCTGCTCTAGGCTGCCTGCCTATTCCTGGCACATGGTAGGTCTGCGGTGAGCTGAACCTCTCTGGGCACTGGAGGCTGTTTTTTCTCTGTGTCCTAGGACTTCTCCTGGTTTTTCATAGTCTGCCTTGTCCCCTGGCCCTGAGGTGGATGCATCTGCCAGGAGGCAAAGTCTACCCCTGTGGAGGGGGAAGAGATTCTGGGGGTAGAATGCATCCTACCCCACTGAGGGCTTTGGGATCTTCCACCTGATACTTCCAGCCAGTTTTGGGGGAGGGAGTTTAGGGGTCTTCCTAATATCCTACCGGTGTCAGGTAGACTGTGTTCCTCCAAGTCTCCTGCTCAGTAGTTCTTCTAGGAGTCCCATCCTTCAAGTTCTCGGTCACCTGAGACCTCTCCACAGGGCACATCTGGACAAGTTCAAGAGAGGGCCAAGATGGGAGCTCTAGATGCTTTGGGTGGTGTATCCTGGATGTGGGAGGATGGTCCATGTGGTGCTACAGGGGGTCAAGATATCTTCCTACTAGGGTCACCGTATTGCCTGAGATTCCACCATGAGAATTATCCCTGGATTGATAGGGCATCGTCCCTTATGAATGCAGATGAAGGAGTGTGGCATAAGGAAAAGGCTTGGGCTTGGTGGCATGACAGATGTGGGTTGCTTCCAGCTCTGCAACTTAGCTAGAGGCTTGCCCTCTTTGGGCCTCAGTTTGCTCTTCTATGAAACAGGCCTCTTCCCTCCTTCCATCACTTGGGTCTCTCTGCCTGATCCCAGGGTGCAGGCCCAGAGCACTGGGGGAGTGTGTGATGTATTATCTTGCTGGCAAAACTCCTGGCATACAGTGGGTTTACTTTACGGAGATCAGCTAACACACATAAAGAGTACCTGACACATAGTAGGTTGCTTCATGTAGAGTACCTGGCATATTGTAGACGCTCCCTGTGTGGTATGTTTGACACTCAGTAGGCCCGCTATATGTAGAAATCTGTAATACAGTAGATAGGATTTGTGTAGAGTACTCAGGGTATATTAGGTACCCCTTATATAGAGAACTTGGCTCCTTTGTGTAAAATACCTTGCACAAAGTAAGTGTACTTTATGGAGATCATGTAATACACAGTAGGTGTGCTTTATGTAGAGCACCTGTCACACAGTAGGCATACTTTACATAGAACACGCAGCACATAGTAAGTGTGCTTTGTGTAGAACACTTGGCACTTAGAAAGCATGCTTTGTAGAGCGTAGACAGCTCACAGTAGCATGCTTTATTTAGAACACTTGGCATAGAGTAGACAGGATTTATGTACTGTACTTGCAATAGAGTAGATGCACTTTTTTTTCTTTAAGGGGCCCTCTTACAAGGCATATGGAGTTCCTGGGCCAGGGGTTAGATCCAAGCTGCAGTTGCAACCTACACAACTCCAGATCCTTTAACCAACTGTGCCTGGCCAGGGACTGAACCTGCATCCCAGTGCTCCAGTGGTGCCACCAGTCCCGTTGCAGCACAGTGGGAACTCCTAGATGTACTTTATGTAACATACCTGGAACATAGTAAGTGCATTTTATGTAGAGCAGCTGGCATATAGTAGGCCTAATTTTTGAGATACCCAGCACACAGTAGGCACTCATTACATGCAATTCTCTGAACAGAGTAGCTTTACTTTGATTGGTGTAATGGCACAAAGTAGCATAGTATTATTGCCAGCCCCTTTCCTTTACTCCATCATTTTTGAGTCTCCTTATGTGTCCCATCTTCCTGTGAAATCCTCCTCTGTCCCTGTCTCAGGGTCTCATCCAACATTCCATTTCCCAGATGGAAAGGCTGAGCCCAGAGAGGGTCGGCACAGCCCATAGTCAGAGTGAAGGTGGGGCAGAACTCACCTCAGGATCTCCCAGCTCTGCCCTCCCCTGTGTGGACCCTGTTCTCTCTTGGCCCCTCCAACCTTATCCCTCATGCCTCCACGTGCCCTCTTTTGATGGGGCCCTTTAACCTTGAATCTCTGTAGTAATCCCCAGCCAGGTTCTGGCTCTCTGTTCCTGCTCCCAACAGTCATAGCTCAACCCAAGCCCTGGGTGGTTTGGTGGCAGGACTTGAACTCCCACCAGGCTGTGTGACTTGGAGGCAAGAGGCTTCTTATCCCTGAGCTTTGTGATTCTGTGCCAGTAAATGGTGCATGCTGCCCTCCTGCTCCATGCGTGGAAAGGAGCCCTGGAGATATTTATCCTGTGCATCTGGCACCGGAACATTCGTACATTTACCTGCTGCATCCTGACCTTGTAAGGGCAGGGGCGGCTGTAAACCTGGGAGCCCAGAGTCACCTTTGCCCTCCCCCTATCTTTTCTAAAAGGGAGGGGCTGTTTCCTGATCCAGTGTATACCTTCTGTGACCCTGAGCTGGTTCACAGGATTCTCTCAATAACTTAGGCTACTTCAGCACATGGTCTATTTGGGTTGCTCCCAGATGGGTGGACGGTAGGTAGGCTGAGGGGATTGTAGGCCCAATCAAGTCCTGTCCCTTCATGTTCAGAAGTCAGGCCAGGGAAAAAGATTTCCCTGGATGAGCGGAGAGGAAGTAGTGTGGGATAAGGTGCTTTTGACAGAAGATGCCAGATGGCTGTGACATCATGGTCTCCAAATCCCATGGACTCCATCTAGCCTGATCTCGTCCACCTCCCCACAGCTCTTTGAGCTTGTGGAGCACCTTGTCCTCATGGAACATCTTTTTCCTCTTGGTTCTAGGCCACCCCCCTTCCTTGGTATCTCCTATACCTCCTCACGGCCCTTCTGTTTCCACTTGGCTCTTCCTTTGCTCCACCCTTCCATGTGCAGAAACCCCAGCATCCTAACTCTTTCTTCTTTCTCTCCTAAGACCACCTCCTTACCCCAGGGCTCCAGCTCCTAAGTGGACCATAAGTTAATTCCAAGTTCACACCTCTCCTGAGCCCAAGGTCATCCTATCCATCTCCTTCCTCCTCCTCTCATGGCGTGGGTGTCTCCTAAACATCACATTCCTTGATCAGAATCTGAACTCTGGGCTCTGTCCCCATTCCTGCCCCTACTGTTGCTCTAGTCCATCCTTCTAGTTGCCCTCAGCCTATACTTTGGAGCCCCTGAGTCTGCCTTTTTCTCTCACCTATGCATCTGGCCATAATGTGCTGCCTCCAAAATCTCTCCTTAATCTGCCTGCTCTCTGCATCTCCTCTCACCCTTGGCCCCATCCACCATCATCTTTCTCCAAGAAGCATCTCCCAGCCTACTCTCTGGTCTCTCTTTTAAAAAAATTTTTAAAATTATACTTGATTTACAATGTCATGTCAATTTCTGCAGTACAGAAAAGTGACCCAGTCATACATATATGTACATTCTTTTTCTCCTATTTTCTTCTATCATGTTCCAACACAAGAGATTGGATACAGTTCCCTGGGATATACAGTAGGGGCTCATTTCTTCTCCATTCTACATGTAATAGTTTTCACCTACTAATCCCCAATTCCCCATCCATCCCACTTCTTCCCCCCTTTCTGGTCTCTTCATTGACACTGCTGTCCCCACTCTTCCACTGTCTCTTTGGCCCTGGAGAGATTTTTCTGAAATTCAGTTTAGATTGTGCAACTTCTTGGCTGAAAACTGTTCAATGACTGCCTATACCTCTGAAAATAAAGACTAAATGTTTCTTGGTCAGGCCTTTTTTTCCTCCTCAGCATCATGCATGTCAATCACTCTGAGATTTTTGGTACCTCAATGAACAAAGCCCTTCTCACCACAGGGCTTTTTCTTGTGCTGTTCTTTTGCCTGGAAGCGCTTCTCTTCCTGCAGTTACCCAGTGGATTCCTCCTTATTTTTGTATTTAACTCAAATATAACTAATTTCTAAAAGAATCCATTAACCCCTCCCCTCCCAGACCTTGATCTCTGACTTGGGCTGGCACTTTCTTAAAGAATTAATTTTCCAATTATTTGTTTTCCCCCCACTGTCTCTCTCAGTAGGCGGTAGCTCTGGGAAGTACATATACACACACATGCACGCGTGCACACACACACACACACACACACCCCCCCACAGATCTACAGTGATCCAGCCCAGGGGATGACATACAGTAGGCACCTAATAAATGTTTGCTAATATGATGGAGGAGGACTGGGTAGCTTGCCGTCACTTCCCTTTGTTATTCAAGGCCCAAATCCTGATTGTCCAGCTCCGCTCCTCTCCTTTCCTCTCCTCCCGCAGATCATCTTGTCACAGAACAGGATGTCCCAAGCTCATTGTAAAGTTTGCCTGAGGTTACCTGTCTCTGCCAGCACCAAAGGCAGTGGGAATTTTACAAAGTTACTGCAGTTCTGACTCCCCTTCCAAGGGGTCGCATTGGAGGCTTGTCTTGATCATTCTTCTCTCCTCTAGTGTCTCTCTCTCTCTCTTTTTTTTCTTTTTGTCCTTTTTTAGGGCTGCACCCTCATCATATGGGGGTTCCCAGGCTAGGGATCTAATTGGAGCTGTTTCTGCCGGCCTACACCAGAGCCACAGCAATGCAGGATCCGAGCCGCGTCTGCAACCTACACCACAGCTCATAGCAACACCAGATCCTTAACCCACTGAGTGAGGCCAGGGATCAAACCCGCAACCTCATGGTTCCTAGTCAGATTTGTTTCCACTGCACCATGATGGGAACTCTTCTTGTATGATCTTGGCTGAGTCCCTCTCCCTGTCTGGACTGATCTCATCAAGTGTCTCAGGGTCAGCAGGGAGCAGGTGACAAGGGTGAATAAGACTTATATTCACCTGCCTGGAGCAGCTGGGGCTATTTGTCAGGCTTGAATGGGCCATCTGGAGGGAGAGAATGCTTCACAAGGAGGGGACCCACCCTTTTCCCTCTTGTGGGGAATGTGGCTTCAGCTTCCTAATTTGTAAATGACATGATTTATGGTGTGTCCATAGATTCAGAAGAGATGAAGAACTAGCTAAGAGATCCTATGAGAAGTAGATGGATAGACAGGATGTACTAGATGGATATATAGAGAGGTAGATAGATAATAGGCAGATAAACACAGATAGCAGGATGAACTGTGTATAGATCCTGCCCAGCAGAACAGGCTCATAGGTGGGAAAGGCTGTCCCAGCTGACAGGCAGAATTCACATCTGTCCTGTGGGGTCTGCCAGGCATGGAAGGTTCCAGAACTTCAGACCCTTCATCATGCAAGGAAGCAGAGGCCATATGGATGGGCCAGAACATGAAAAGTTGTGGGACCCAAACCCAGGGACTAGTCCTAAGGTCACTGTACCACCCACAAATCTCCCCTATGAGGAGCTCTTCCTGTGGCCACCCTTAAGGCTGGGACCACTCCCAGGATGAGAAAAAAATCTGTCTTCTCCAGCCAAGGTCAGCCTCCCTGTGGGCAGGAAGCATGTCTTCTCCCTGTGCTCTGGGTTGCACCTGTGGGACCTGGAGATGTTCCAAGATGCTCCTCCACTGGAGAGAATGAGCAGAAGGAAGCTTACATTCCCTCTGTCTGTGCAGATTCTGACACAGTGTCCACTGCAGGGGCTTCTTCTGTGGAGTGATGGTCCTTGCCTTGGTTGCAGGTCCCCTCATGGAGCAGGACTTGAGGGACTTAGCTGGTGGTCATCTACTCCCAAGGTAGAGGATCTGGCTGGGCCCCACCATCTTCCTCATTGTTTCTGCCACCATGACTTTGCCTGGTCTGTCACTGACACCACAGGTGGGTGCTGTGTCAGCATTTGAGTGCTGAGAGCCCCTCCCTGCCACTCTTCGGCACAGCTCCTACAGGTCCCAAAGCCCCTCCTTCCCTTGGGCTTCCTTGGTCATCATCACCTTTCTTTCTTTCTTTCATTTATTTTCCAACCCCCATTCTGGACACTGTTTGAGGATTCTTGGGGAGACAGCCCCAGTCTCTGACCCGAAGGAACCCCCAATCTTGCACACAGAATTATAGACCCCAACAATCTGTGTGGTAAGGGTAGGTCTGAGGGATATATGATCTGGGAGAATCCAGAGAGGAAGCACGGCTTCTGCCATTCAGGCAGGCTGAACATCTTGGAGGAAGAGTGATGCAGGTGGATCTGGAATAAATAGCATGTATTTTTCTAAGCAAAGAATGGAAAGTGTATTCTATGGAGAGGACTAGTGCACTCAAAGGCCTGGAGGTGAGAGAGTGAGCGACTGGCTTTTGAGCAGTCAAAAGGAGTTCTGTGCAACTAGGGTGTAGAGGTGAGAGGCAGAGAAAAGTTTGGGGAGGAGAGTAGGGTTCACAAGACTTCAAGATCAGGTAGGCGCAGGGGATTGATTCTGAGAGCGATGGGGAGCTGTGGAAGGTGTGGAGATAAGAAGAGACAGAGTTGCAGAGTTGGAGAGACGGACAGACAAACAGGGCAGAAAGAGTGAGATACAGAGAGATTAAGGGAGAGAGGACATGCAGAGAGATATAATGGAGCAAATGAAAATACATATACAGATATAAATATTACCTCTCTATCTATCCAATATCCAACCATCTTCCATTCATCCATCTACATCTATCTATAATCTATTTATCTAGCCATCATCTATCATGTATCGATACACCCATCCATTCATCTACCATCTTTCTATTCATTCATCTCTATGCCCATTATATAATCATGTCCCTATCCATCCATCCATTTACCAACAATTTGTCTTTCTATTTACCCACGTAGCTATCTTTCTATCCATCTGTCCAAATATGTCTATCCACCCAACCATCTGTTAACACTCTTTCTTGCTCATCTCTTCTGTCTTTCTGTGGAAATTCAGATGAAGAGAGTAAGGGGACAGAGAGAGTGACCAGCAGAGAGAAGCTGACTTGGTGAGATGGAGAGAAGTATAGACCAAAAATCCAGGTAGAGTGAGAGAAGGGGGTAAGTGGATGTGGTGGGTAGGGGGATAGAATAGGCAGTTCTAGTTTCTTAGGCCCCCTGTCAGGCCTAGCCCCATCCCCACCTATTTCCAAGCAAAGAGAAATGAAGAGGGCATGCAGCTGGTGGAAGATGTGGGCCACTACTTCCGTGATGTCCGCCTCTGGTGGCTGTCCCATCCTGTGGCTTGTCCACCCCAACTTTGTTATGCCCCTGCTCAAGGCCCCAGGTGCTGGTTTGATCCCCACCCCAGCCTAGTAGATTTTTGCAGATGTCTACCACTATGATAATTATGAAGATGATGATGCCAGTTAACAGTTACTTTGTCCAATACCAAAGCAGGTCATCTGAAGTATTACTAAATATTTGATGCTGGAAAAGCCCAGTGGAAAGCAATGAATTGACCAAGGGCACCCAGAACCTAAGAGGCAGAGCTGGGCCTAGAACACAGGTCTCCTGACTCCCAGCTCTGGGGGCTTGATGTCTTGATAGGAACAGCTTCCACTCCCACTCAAGCTTTGGGCTTCCTTGGGGATGGTTGCCTAGGGCTTAGACCAAGAGACAGGGTCTGGGGGAGTGCATCTTGGTGTTTGGGGTTGGAGAGGGGCTCTGGGGAGGCAATACCCAGCCCAAGCTCTGCCCTCTTCTCAGTCCAGGCCAAGTGGCAGCACTTGGTCTCAGAGGGCCACACCCGTCTGGACATGTTTGAACACATCAGCCTCATGACTCTGGACAGTCTGCAGAAATGTGTCTTCAGTTTTGACAGCAACTGCCAGGAGTGAGTCTTGTCCCAGGGCCTGGAACCATGAGCCATAGACCCAAGGGAGTGGATGGGGTAGGGGGAGGACTGAGCAGGGTGATCAGAAGGGCCTTCCTGGAGGAGGTGGGTGAGGGGTGGACACTGAAGGTCAGGAAGGGGAAAGAGGAGGTGAGATCCTCTTGGGCAGGCAGAACTGCTTGATAGAGGCCAGGAAGCTAGTGTGAGCCAAGTGGGTGTAAGAGTGAGGAGAGACATTGGAAATAAGGTTGGAGGAGTGGGCAGGGGCTATAGCTTAAGGACATTCCAAAGCCAGACAAAGAGGATATGAACTTTTTGCTGAGGTTTCCAGGGAGCCAGGGAAGGTGCTCAAGCAGATGCGGGTCGTGGTCAAAGCAGAGTTTGGACATCTGACTTGGGCAAAGCCTGGCTGTCGTGTGGACGGACGGGATGGAAGGAGACCCCAGAGAGGAGGAAGCTTGACGTTGGTGGGGAAAATGGGGCATATTTG
The DNA here is from genome assembly GCF_016906955.1 of Phacochoerus africanus. Taxonomy (NCBI): domain Eukaryota; kingdom Metazoa; phylum Chordata; class Mammalia; order Artiodactyla; family Suidae; genus Phacochoerus; species Phacochoerus africanus. The sequence continues at coordinate 62,987,255 of NC_062547.1, read as the reverse complement.
GGAGAAGCTGAGGAAGGATGGCAGGGGCAGATATTGTGTAAGAGCGAGGAGAGATGAGCGTGATCCCCAAGCTCCGCCCTGAGATCTAGGACATGAGGCAGTTGACAGAGATGGGAGGCAGCGAGAGAAACCTGATTGGAGGGCACTCTTTTCTGGCTGGGATGTGGTCCTGGGTTCCTGACTGGAAGGGCTCCCAGGGTTTCCTGTGTGTCAAGAAGCTGCTTCTCAAGGCTCTCTCTGGTGTGACTGTGTAGGAAACCCAGTGAATACATTGCTGCAATCTCCGAGCTCAGTGCCCTGGTGACAAAACGGAATGAGCAGATCTTCCTGCACAAGGACTTTCTATACTACCTCACCCCCGAAGGGAGGCGCTTCTGCAAGGCCTGCCGCCTGGTGCACGACTTCACAGATGCCGTCATCCAGGAGCGGCGTCGCACCCTCATTAGTCAGGGTTCCCAAGACTTCCTTAGGGCCAAGGCTAAGGCCAAGACTTTGGACTTCATTGATGTGCTCCTGCTGGCCAAGGTAGGCTTCTCTGGGATCTAAATTCAAGAGGTAGGTAGACTGGATCTTGATTTCACATCAGATCAAAGAAAGTGGACTTACACTGAGGCACAGCAGAAACAAATCCACCTGGGAACCATGAGCTTGTGTGTTCAATCCCTGACCTTGCTCAGTGGTTTAAGGTTCTGACATTGTCATGAGCTGTCATAGATGAGGCTCAAATTTGGCATTGCTGTGGCTGTGGTGCAGGGTGGCAGTTGTATCTCTGATTAGACCTCTATCCTGTGAATCTCCATATGCCACAGGGGTGGACCCAAATAGCAAAAACAAACAAACAAACAAAAAACAAAAACAAAACCCAATAAAAAAAGAACCCCAAACCCCCCCACTTGATCCAGGGATGGCTAAGGAGTCCTAGAGGGTTCTCAACAAAGGAAGGGACAGGTCAGTGAGCAGTTTCAGATGTGACTGTGTAGAAGGCTGCCTGGAAGGAGTAAACAGGAGGCAGGAGACCAGGGCGGAGGGCTTGGGGGTGGACTCTGAAGCTGACGAGGGGATGATCCTGTTTGGATGAGGGATCTTCAGGGACAATTTCAGGTTAGGCTCAGGTGTCCTCTGGGCTGATGTGATTTGGGCAGTGCTTTCTTTCTTGCGATGAAATTAGAACACACCCTCACACCATGCACAAAAATAAACTCAAAATGGCTGAAAGACTTAAATATAAGACAGGACGTCATCAAACTCCTAGAAGAGAACATAGGCAAAACTCTCTCTGACATAAACATCATGAATATTTTCTCAGTCAGTCTCCCAAAACACTGCTTTATTTTTGTCTGTATTTCTGTTACATGGGGAGGCTAACCTAAGGAAATATTTCTGAGGTCGATATCAGAAAATATTTTGCTAATGTTCTCTTCTAGGAGTTTTAGCGTGTCTTGTCTTACATTTAACTCTTTCAGCCATTTGGAGCTTGTTTTTGTGCATGGTATGAGGGTGTGTTTCAGTTTCATTGATTTACACATGTAAATCAATTTTCCCAGCACCAATTGCCAAAGAGACTGTCTTTTTCCCATTTTATATTCTTGCCTCCTTTTTTGGAGATTAAGTAAACCCATAGATGTCTGAGTTTACTTCTGGGTTCTCTATTCCATTCCATTGGTCTGTGTCTGTTTTTGTGCCAGTACCATACTGTCTTTTTTTTTTTTTGGTATTTTTTAGGGCTGCACCCGCAGCATATGGAGGTTCCCAGGCTAGGGGTATAATCAGAGCTGTAGCTGCTGGCCCATGCCACAGCCACAGCAACGCCAGATCTGAGCCGCATCTGCAAACTCCACGACAGGTCACAGCAATGCCGGATCCTCAACCTACTGAATGAGGCCAGGGGTGGAACCTGCAAACCACTGAGCCATGATGGGAACTCCTGTCTTGATTATTATAGCTTTGTGATATTTTCTGAAGTTAGGGAGAGTTATGCTTCCTGCTTGGTTTTTTGTTCCTCAGGATTGCTTTGGCAATTCTGAGTCTTTTTATGGTTCCATATAAGTATTTGGATTGTTTGTTCTAGTTCTGTGAAAAATGTCACGGGCAATTTGATAGGGATTGCGTTGAATCTGTAGATTGCTTTTGGTAGAATGTCTATTTTTACAATATTAATTTTTCCAATTCAGGAGCATGGAATATCTTTAGATTTCTTAAACATCTTTAATTTCCTTGATTAATGTTTTATGGTTCTCAGCATGTAAGTTCTTCATGTCCTTAGGTGCAAGAGCTCCTGAGGGACTGTGAGCCTAAGGAGATTGAATGGTGAGTGCAGGTCCTCATGGTCTCTTCCTGAACACTTCTTATTGGATCTGCTCCCAGCTGCATTTTTTTCTCCAAAACCCCCATCCCCCTGAATTTTTGCTCTTTCCTCTAATTCCCACCTAATATTTTATCCCAGGCATTCACAGGAAATCTCTCTGGGGTCCACCTCTTTACTCAGTAAACATGTCTACACTGCCCTTTTCCCAGTTCAGTGTCTAGTCCCATTTGAGCCCTACATGGTCCAGCATGGGGCAGAGATGAAAGGAGGTGAGGCTTGATAGTGAAACAGAAAATATCAATTTACCACTTGGGTGTGGGTGTTGGACGGTATTGCAAGTCAAGGAGATAGCCTGTGCAAAGGCCAGGATGGAAGCATGTAAGAGTGAGCCTGGAATGTCTGGAAGGAGATAAAGGTGGCTGGATCCTTGTGAAATCTACAGTGTGAGGATTAGAGAGGTTCCTGTTAAAGCTGGAGCTGGGAATATTGGACAGCTTTGGAAAGCACATCAAGAGTTTTCAAAGGTGTCAGTTCAAGTCCTTTGGGAATCCAATATTGGAGAAAGATACAAATGGGCAGGATGCTACCATTAGGGAAGTGTCACATAGGGCAGAAGTGACTAGACAGTAGTGGCCCACTGTGATCTGTCATTGACTGTAGGCTGCCTGGGAGAGTGTGGCCTTGCCATGAATGCTGCAGCAGAGCCCAGGGATCCTATACCTGGAGGCTGTCGGCTAACAACTCTTATTGAAGGTGTATAGCTAGGTCTTTCTTTCTTTTTCGTTTTCAGGGCCACACATGAGGCATATGGAAGTTCCTGGGGTTGGGTTTGAATCTGAGTTGTAGCTGCCATCCTACGCCACAGCCACTTTAACTCAGGATCTGAGGCATGTCTGCGATGTACAGCACAGCGCACAGCAACCCCAAATCCTTAACCCAGTGAGTGAGACCAGGGATTGTATCTGCATCCTCATGGATACTAATCAGGTTTTTTTACTGCTGAGCCACAACAGGAATGCCAGCAAGTTCCTTCTCGAAGGGACATCCATGACCAACATGGAGAGAATTGGGGAGCCCTGGAAGATATTTGAGCATGGGTGGGAGCAGGTCAGATAGGAGTATTAGAAATATCTTTTTGCAGCTACAGGGGCAAACTGGAGGGGATGAGCTGCAGTCTGGGGGGTCAAGAGGGGGAAGATCTGGGGCCAAGGACTAAATAAAGGATGAAGAGAAAGTGTTGGTCTGGATAAACATTTTGGAGGTAGTAGCCTTAACTTGAAGGCTTTGCTCAGAACAGCAGTCCTTGAGGTGGAAAAATGTTTTTGTGCTTCCTCCAACTTCAAAAAAAATTAAGCACTTGGTAAAAATCTAAACAGTATGAAAGGGTTTACAATATAAGCTTCCCATCAATACCCCCAGGTTTATTGAGATATAATTGTATAACATTATCTAAGCTTAAAGTGTACAGAATGATGATTTGATATGTGTATGTATATATATATATATATATCAAAATAATTACAATAAAGTTGTTTAACACATCTACCACCTCACATAAGCCTCTGTCAGATGCCAGCATCCCAATCCCATCCCTTCCTTCAGTGCTTTCCTGTGTCCTTTCAGACATTGTTCAATCTGTTCCTACATTTATCTGTTCACAGTCTCTCTAGCTGTATTCATTCTATCTTATCTCTCTACAGCTCAGAGTACATACAGAGCTCTCAGGCATGATCATTGACAATATAACTTTAAGATCCTTTCATTTATTCAGTTTTGGCAAATTAATTTTGAATTGCAAAGTCAATAATAGAGTAGGTGTTTTTTTTTTTTTTTTTTTTGCACAAAATGAAACATCCTAAGATTAGGTTATTAGAGGTTAATATAAACCGACACACACATTTGGTTATTTGTTCTTTTCAGTCAGTAATGTGTCTTAGAGCTCCTTCTCTCTGAGTGCTGTATAGCATTGCTTAGTTTACCCAAGCTGCTTTTGTTGGGGACATTTATATAAACATTTTCAATTATAATAGATATTGCCAAGTTGCAAATCTCTGTACTGATTTACTCCACAGCTTTACCCTGAAGTGTGGGACAGAACTAGTTAATCCCTATATACTTCTTCTGGATAGCTGTATGTTATTCCATTATATGGATATAATCATAATTTATCTAAACATTCCCCACCAATTTGTTTCCAAGCCTTTTGCTATAATAAACTTGATGCAATGAACATAAATTTGGCTTATATGTGTGGATATCTTTCTAGGACAAATTCCTAGAAGTGGTGTTCCTGGATCAAAGACCATTTGAGTATTGCATTTTAATAGCTCTTGGCAAATTCATTCCTACAAACAGATTTTAAGAATGCCCATTTCCTTGAATCCTCACCAACAATGTGCATCATAAAATTTTAAAAATTGCCTTTCTGTTAGGTGAAATATACTTTGTTATTTCAGTGAACATCACTTTAAATATGGGTAAAGTTGTTGACTGTTTTCACATTTGGAGTGTTATTTTCATAATTTTTCCTTTATATTTTGAGTTTTTTCCTAGTTATTTTTCCTGCTGACTTATATAAACTCTTTAAATACTAAGAAAATTAATTATTTTCTCTTATGCAAGAATTATTCCCCAGATTGTCTTTTTAAAATTTTTTATTATGATTGATTTACAATGTTCTGTCAATTTCTGCTGTATAGCAAAGTAATCCAGTCATGCATATATATACATTCTTTTTCTCACAATGTCCTCCATCATGTTACAGCACAAGTCATTATATATTTAGTTCCCTGTGCTATACAGCAGGATCTCATTGCCTGTTCACTCCAAATGCAAGAGTTCTCATCTACTAACCACAGACTCAATCCATCCCGCTCTCTCCCTGCACTTGGCAAACACAAGTCTGTCCTACATGTCCATGATCTTTCCTGTATTTCAACAGATCATTTGTGCCATATTTTAGGCTCCACCTATAAGTGATAACACATGGTGACTGTCTTTCTCTCTCTGACTTACTTCATTCAGTATGAGTCTCTAGTTCCATCCATGTTGCTGCAAATGTCATTATTTTGTCCTTTCTATGGCTTAGTAGTGTGTGTATACACACACACACACACACACATACACACACACATATATATACACACACATATATATGTATATGTGTATATATATGGCACATCTTCCTGATCCAGTCATCTTTAGATGGGCATTTAGGTTGTTTCCATGTCTTGGCTATTGTGAATAGTTCTGTTATGAACATAGGGGTGCATGTATTTTTTTCAGTGAAATTTTTGTCTGGATATATGCCCAAGAGTGGGATTGCTGGGTCATATGATAGTTCTATATTTAGTTTTCTGAGGTATTTCCATACTGTTTTCCATAGTGTTTGTACCAATTTACATTCCTACCAATAGCGTAGGAGGGTTCCCTTTTTCCCACGCCCTCTCCAGCATCTGTTATTTGTTGACTTGTTAATGATGGCCACTCTAACTGTTGTGAGGTTGTACCTCATTATATTTTTGATTGGCATTTCATTAATAATTAGTGATGTCAAGCATATTTTTATGTGCTTGCTGGCTATCTGCATGTTTTCTTTGATGAAATGTCTATTTAGGTCTTAACTGCTCATTTTTCAATCGGGCTGTTTGTTTTTTGTTGTTTTTGAATTGTCTGAGTTGTTTGTATATTTTGGAGATTAAACCTTTGTCAGTTTAGTCATTTGCAAATTTTTTCTTCCATTCTGTGGGTTGTCTTTTTGTTTTTTATTGGTTTCTTTTGCTGTGCAGAAGTTTTTGAGTTTAATTAGGCACCATTAGTTAATTTCTGTCTTTATTGTCTTTATTCTAGGAGGCAGATAAACAAGGTGTTGCTGTGATATAGGTCAAAGAGCATTCTGCCTATGTTTTCCTCAAGAATTTTATAATGCCTAGCCTTACATTTAGGTCTTTAATCCATTTTGAGTTTATTTTTGTGTATGATGTTAGACAATGTTCTGATTTCATTCTCTTACATGCAGTTGTCCAGTTTTCCCAGCCCCATTTATTGAAGAGACTGTCTTTTCTTCCACTCTATGTTCTTGCTTCCTTTGTTATAGAGTAATTGACCATAGGTATTTGGGTTTATTTTTGGGCTTTCTACTCTGTTCCATTGATCTATCTTTCTGAGTTTTTTTTTTTTTTTTTTGGCAGTACCATTCTGTTTTTATGACTGTAGCTTTGCAGTAGGGTCTGAAGTCAGGGAGCCTGATTCCTCCAGTTTGGTGTTTTCTTTTCAATATTGCTTTGGCTATTCGAGGTCTTTTGTGTTTCCATACACATTTTAAAATGTTTTGTTGTAGTTCTGTAAAGAATGTCATTGGTAATTTGACACGGATTGCATTGATTCTGTAGATTGCCTTAGGCAATATTGCCATTTTGACTATATTGATTCTTCCAATCCAAGAGCATGGTATATTTTCCATCTATTTGTGTCTTCTTTGATTTCTTTCATCAGTGTCTTATACTTTTCAGAGTACAAGTCTTTCATCTCTTTAGGTAGGTTTTTAGGTAGCTTATTGTTATTAATAACAATAAATATTATTAACATTTAATAATAATAATTTCCTAGGAATAATAATAATATTCCTAGGTATTAGGAATACCTATATACCTAGGTATATAATAATTTCCTAGGTATTTTATTCTTTTTGATGTGATGGTAAATGGAATTTTTTCCCTAATTTCTCATTATGATTTTTCACTGTTAGTATATAGAAATGCAATTAACTTCTATATATTAATTTGTATCCTGCAAATTTACCAAATTCATTGATGAGCTCTGATAGTTTTATGGTAGTGTCTTTAGGATTTTCTAGGATTAGAATCATGTCATCTGCAAACAGTGATAGTTTTACTTCTTCTTTTCCAATTGGGATTCCATTTATTTCTTTGTCTTCTCTGATCGCCATGGCTAGGACTTCCAAGACTATGTTGAATAACATTGGTGAAAGAGAACATCCTTCTCTTGTTCCTGATCTTAGTGGAAATGCTTTCATTTTTTCACTATTGAGAATCATGTTTGCTGTGTGTTTGTCATAAATGGCTTTATATTATATTGAGTAGTTCCCCTCTATGCCTACTCTCTGGAGAGTTTTTGTTAGGAATAGGTGTTGAATTTTGTCAAAAGTTTTCTTTGCATCTATTGAGATGATCATATGTTTTTATTTTTCAGTTTGTTGATGTGGTGTATCACATTGATAGATTTGCAGATATTGAAGAATCCATGCGTCCCTATTGTATCATCTAAGGCCTGCGTTTCCTTGCTGATTTTCTGTCTGATGATCTGTCCCTTACAGTAAGTGGGGTGTTCAAGTCCCTCACTATTATTGTGTTACTGCCAATTTCCCCTTTTATGGCTGTTAGTAGTTGCATTATAGATTGTAGTGCTCCTCTGTTGGGTGCATATATATTTAAAATTGTTAATTCTTCTTGTTGTATTGATCCTTTTATCATTATGTAATGTCCTTCTTTTTCTCTTGTAACCTTCATTTCAAAATCTGTTTTGTCTGATATAAGTATTGCTACTCCTGCCTTTCTATCAGATTGTCTTTTGACTTTATTTTGGTGTGGGTTCATTAATTTGCAGTCAAATTTATTAACTTTTTTTCTTCACAGCTCCTGTATTTAAAAAAAAATTAAGAATTTCCTGTTGTAGCTCAGTGGTAAAGAGCACAAATAGTATCCATGAGGATGTGGGTTCAATCCCTGGCCTCAATCAGTGGGTTAAGTATCCAGCTTTGCTGTGAGCTGTGGTGTAGGTCACAGACATGGCTCAGATTATACATTGCTATGGCTGTGGCATAGGCCAGCAGCCACAACTCCGATTCAACTCCTAGCCAGGGAACTCACAGATTTGGGGAACAGACTTGTTGTCAAGGGGGAAGGGGAGGGATTGGGATAGATGGGGAGTTTGGGGTTAATTGATGCAAACTATTGCATTTGGAGTGGATAAGCAATGAGATCTTGCTGTATAGTACAGAGGACTATATCTAGTCACTTGTGATGCTGTATAGCACTAGGAACTATGTCTAGTCACTTATGATGGAGCATGATAATGTGGGAAAATAGAATGTGTACATGCATATGTAACTGGGTCACCATGCTGCACAGTAGAAAAAAAAATCATATTGGGGAAATACCTATTTAAAAAATAATAAAAATAAATAAATAAGAAAAAATTTTAAAATTTAGTCAGATCCATAATCAAAACATGTCAGCTAATCATTGTTCATATTATCCCACATATAGTGCCAAATGTGATCTCTCCTTCACCTTTTTTTAGGGCCACCCTTGTGGCATATGGAAGTTGCCAGGCCAGAGCTAGAATTGGCACTTCAGCTACTGGCCTGCACTACAGTCACAACAACGCCAGATCCAAGCTGCACCTGTGGCCTGTACCACAGCTTTTGGCAACATTGGATCATTAACCCACTGAGCAAGGCCTCAGATTGAACCCACATCTTCAGTGATACTAGTCAGGTCCTTAACCAGCTGAGCCATGATGGGAACTTTGTGAACTATCTCCTTTTTAAAATTCAATTTTACTGAGTATCAAGCCCCTGGAAAGATTCTCAACTTCATTAGTTGTCAGGGAAATGCAAATCAATGCCAAAATCTGATACTACTTCACACTCTCTAGGGTGGCAAGAATATAAAAAATGGAAGATAATACACATACATGTATACATTCTTTTTTCTCATGTTATCATGCTCCATCATAAGTGACTAGACAGTTCCTAGTGCTACACAGCAGGATCTCATTGCTAATCCATTCCAAAGGCAATAGTTTGTATCTATTAACCCCAAGGTCCCAATCCATCCCACTTCCTCTCCCTCTGCCTTGGCAACCACAAGTCTATTCTCCAACAGAACACTGTAAACCAGTTATGATGGAGAAAAAATAAAAATTATTATATAAAAAAAGGAAGATAATAAGTGTTGTTGAGGACGTGGGGTAATCAGAATCTTGATACATTGCTGTGTGGGATGTAAAATGGTGAGCCACTGTGGAAAACTAAGAGTCTGGCATTTTCTCATTAAATTAAGCCTAGAATGACCACATGATCCAGCCATCCCACACCTAGGTATGTACCCAGGGAAATTGAAAACGTGTACAAACAAAAATCTGCACACAACTCTTTAGAGTGGTAGAGTCCACAATTGGTATAGTTGGATATTTGGGAAACAATCCAAATATCCATTAAGAGAGGAATGGATGAATAGGGTGTGGTATATCCATAACAAAACACACTATTGTGCCATATAAAGGGTGAAGCCCTGATACATGTGACAATGTGAATGAATGTTGAAATCATTATGTTACGTGAAAGGAGCCGGACACAGAGGGTCACATCGTGTGTGATTCCATTTAAATGACATGTGCAGAATAGATAAATCCATAGAGAAAGATCTTGCAGGAGCTGCAGGATAGAAAGGGAACCAGAGAGTGACTGCTCATGGGTATGAGGTTTCCTTTTCAGGTGCTGAAAAGTAGAGTGAGTTGGTGGTTGCACAACATTGTGAATGTACTGGACACATGGAATCGAACACTTGCTAATGGTCAAAAAGGTGAATTTATGTTATGTGAGCTCTACCTCAACCCCCCAAATGCTATTTTATCACACCTTTTTTTATTGTTTTCCTATTATGCTATGAATGTCTTTCCACAACATAAAACCATCCACTTTAACATCTCTCAGTGTTAAGTATTTAAGTCATTATTTTTTAAATAGCATTATGTTAGAAAAATAATTTAGTTTTCTCACTTTGCAAGAATTCTCTTCACGCAGCTTGATGTCTTCAGACATCACTACCAATTATAAATTGAATTATTCTTAACCATATAATTTTTGGTGTTGAAATTTCATTTTTTACAATAGATACATCAATGTAAGATGTAGTTGTGGTTAAACATTTTTCCTACAACACTTAAGGCTTGATGACTTCACTGCTGTTTTCAGTCTATTAACAGAAGTTGGCTACTAGAAGGGAGAAAATGATAACACTTCAGCTCCCTCAGGTAAGCTCTGATTTCATCCTTTCCCCAGTCTTCTGGATTGGAGGGATTGATTCACCGGTCACTCAGTGGATGAGTGGTGGGGTGGGGGTAAGTTTGGTCAGCTTGGCTTCATAAACTTTTCTTACCTTCCAAGGAGGTGTTTCAGAACCCAGGTGCTTGAGACCATGAGAACTGCACACTTACTAGATGAGATTCTTTGAGAAGTGCCTAAAATTTCAAGTGTAACAGTTTTGACAGAGAATATACTCACTCATTTAAAAAATAAATAGTCAGTGGCAAATATTGGTCTTCCCTATGTCCTTTCTTTTACCAATTTTCTAATTTTTAGGCAGACGCTTTACTTTTCATAGGTTGTTTCTTAGCATATTTATGCAAATAATATATGTGCTTAGTTACTCTCTACCCTATCTTAAACCTTCATGTAAAGTTACAAAATCTAAAAAAGTAAAGTTTGCTCTATTTGGGGTAGAGTTCTGAATTTTGAAAAAAGACTAGAGTTGTAACCACCACTACCCTGTCACCTCTAGTATTCAAAAATCCTTTTCAGGTAGTTCCTGTAGGGGCACAGCAGAAACGAATGTGACTAGTATCCATGGAGTTTGATCCTTGGTCTCTCTCAGTGAGTTAAGGATCTGGCATTGCCCTGAGTTGTGGTATAGGTTGCAGTCATGGCTCAGATCCCATGTTGCTGTGGCTGTGGTGTAGGCTGGCAGCTGTAGCTCCAATTTTAATCCCTAGCCTGGGAACTTCCATATCCCCAGGGTGCAGCCCTAAAAAAAATCTATTTCAGCCCAATTCCTTTCTAACACTGATCTAGCCTCTATTTCTATAGTCTGGCCTCCTTCACTTAATGATGCATTTACAATTCATCCCTGTGGCAAGTATCAATAGTTAGTTTCTTTTTATTGTTAACTAATATTCCATAGTATGAAATTGGCCACATTTTCTTTACCCATTGGAGGAGATGTAGATTGTTTTCAGTTTTGTGCTCTTATGATAAAGCTTCTATGAATATTTACTTGTATACAAATTGACATCTGGTAGTGTCAGTTTTCCCCCAGCCATTCTTACAGATGTTCAATGATATATCACTGGGATTTTGGTTCAAGTTTCCTAATGTCTAATGATGTAGAAGATTTTTTCCTGTGTTATTTGCCATATATATATCTTCTTTGGCAAAGTACCTGTTCAAATCTTTTGCCCATTAATTTTCCTGGGATTCCTTACCTTTTAAAAAATTAAAGTATAGTTTTATGCAATCTTATGCCAATTTCTGCTATACAGAAAAATGACTCAGATATTTTAAAAAATATAAAAAATTTAAAAAATATTTTTAAAAATATTTTAACATAGTTTTTATCATGGTCTATCCCAGGAGATTGAATATAGTTTCCTGTGTTATACAGTAGGAACTTGTTGTTTATCTTTCTAAATGTAATAGTTTGTATCAACAAATCCCAAATTCCCAGTCCATCCCTCTCCATCCCACTTCTCCTTGGCAACTACACGGGTCTATTTCTGCTTTGTACAGAGGTTCATTGGTGCCATGTTTTAGATTCCATATATAAATGATATAATATGGTATTTGTCTTTGTCTGACTTACTGCACTTAAGATAGTAATTTCTTTTCTTTCTTTCTTTCTTTCTTTCTTTCTTTCTTTCTTTCTTTCTTTCTTTCTTTCTTTCTTTTTCTTTCTTCTTTCTTTCTTTCTTTCTTTCTTTCTTTCTTTCTTTCTTTCTTTCCTTCTTTCTTTCTTTCTTTCTTTCTTCCTCCCTCCCTTCCTCCCTTCCTCCCTTCCTCCCTTCCTTCCTCCCTTCCTCCCTCCCTCTCTCTCTCTCTCTCTCTCTCTCTCTTTCTTTCTTTCTTTCTTTCTTTCTTTTTTGTCTTTTTAGGGCTGAACCAATAGCATATGGAGGTTCCCAGGTTAGGCTTCAAATTGGAGCTGTAGCTGCTGGCCTATGCCACAGCCACAGCAGCGCCAGATCTGAGCTGTCTGCCACTTACACCATAGCACACGGCAGCACTGGATCCTTAACCCACTGAGTGAGACCAGGGATTGAACCTGTGTCCTCATGGATGCTAGTCAAATTCGTTTCTGCTGATCCACCATGGGAACTCCAGTATGATAATTTCTAGTTGAGCTCATGTTGCTGCAAATGGCATGACTTCATTCTTTTTTATGGCGGTGTAGCGTTCCACTGTATATAGGTAACACATTTTCTTAATCCATTCACCTGTTGAATATTTAGGCTGTTTCCAGGTCTTGCCTATTGTGAATAGTGCTGCAGTGAACACAGGGGTGCATGTATCTTTTTGAATTATAGTTTTTTCCAGATATATACCTAGGAATGGGATTGCTGGTTCATATGGCAGTTCTATATTTAGTTTTCTGAGGAACCTCTGTACTGTCTTCCACAGCAGTTGCACCAAATTTCATTCCCACCAATTTACATTCCCTGGATTGCTTATTGTCTGATTGTTGGATTTTGCCTCTAAGTTTTTTGTCAGGTAGATGATTTGCAAGTCTTTTTTTCCTAGTGGGTGGCTGGTCTTTTCTTTATAGTAGATTTCTTTCACAGAATAACACATTACACTTTTTATAAAGTACAATTGACCATGTTTTGTTTTCATGATAATGCTTATCATGCTTATAGTGTTATATACAAGAACTCTGTCTAACCTAAGGCTATAAAGAGTCTCTCCTATTTTCTTTCTAAAATTGTTACATTTTTACATCATTTATTTCTATGATCCATATTAATTTAAATTTTGTATAAAGTGTGAGGTTTGAGTTGATAATTTTTCTTGCATGTGAATATCCAAATTTTCTAGTACCATTTGTTGAAAAGACTATCCTTAGTGCATTGACTTGTATGTTTCTTAAAAAACATTCTGGACTCTCCATTTTGTTCTGTTGATTTATCTGTCTAGTCTTTGGCCAATATCACATTATCCAAATTCCTGTCATTTTAGAGTATGTCTTAAAAGGGGTATTATCAATCTCTTAACTAAAGTTTTTCTTTTCAGAAAGATTTTGGCTATTCTAAGTTCTTCATACTTTCTTGTTAATTTTATAATTAGCTTATCTAATTCTCTAAAAAGTCCTCCTGGGATCTGATTTAATTTAGGGAGACTTAACATCTTAACAATATTAAGTCTTTCACTCCAAAAGCACTGTTTATCTCTCCATTAATGTGAGTCTTCTTGCATTTTTATTTTTTATTTATTTTTTTATTTTTGTCTTTTTGGCTTTTCTGGGGCCGCTCCCATGGCATATGGAGGTTCCCAGGCTAGGGGTTGAATCGGAGCTGTAGCTGCCGGCCTACACCAGAGCCACAGCAATGTGGGATCCGAGCCGCATCTGTGACCTACACCACAGGTCACAGCAATGCCAGATCCTTAACCCACTGAGCAAGGCCAGGGATCAAACCTGCAACCTCATGGTTCTGGTCGGATTTGTTAACCACTGAGCCACGACTGGAACCCCCTTCCTGCATTTTTTAATGAAAGGTGAAACTGCAGCCAACAGACAGCCCTACATACTTGCACAGAGAAACCAGGCTGATTTTAGGGAGGTGTGTGTGTCCTTATGGTAACAATATAAGAATTGTGCATCTGTTTTGTGTACAAGCTGTGTGCCCCTGATCGTGCCAAATCTTTCTTTTCAAAACTGTGTTTCGGTAATAAAAGTTATAGCATCTCAGTGTGGATGAAATGCATTAGAGACTACAATTCTACTTCCTCCAATTCTACTGTGTTATGTGGCTTCCTCCAGATTTTTTTCCAATGTGTATACAAACATGTGTACACATACACACATATATGTAAGTTTTATTTATCAATGGACTCTTTACCCACATAATATTTTGAAACATACATTCATCTCCTCTCTCTACCTGTATCTTTTTTTTTTTTTTGGCACACCCATGGCATGTGGAGGTTTTAGGCTAGGGATGGAACTGCACCACAGCAGTGACCAGAGCGGTGGCAGTTGCAATGCCAGATCCTTAACCACAAAGCAACTCCCTCTACCTGTGTCTGATAGGATATTTGCAACCCTCTGTGAGGTTTTATCAGCCCATTTTAATGATGTAAAGACTGAGCTCAGAGAGGTGATGGGAAGTGCCCAAGGCTGGTGACTCACAGTGACCACTACCACGGGTCTTACACAGGCTTGCCTGTTGCCTGGCTCTGGATGGGAGTGGAAAGGACCCAGGAAAAGGAGCAGGGTGGTAAATGGCTCCTCTCCTTCCAACACTGGCTGGTGACCTCCCATAAGCCAGGCTTGGGTGATTTGGCAGCTGAGATACTCCTTGTTTGCTGAAAAACCATTGGGGATGCTCCTGAACATCCCCAAAGATGAACAAAAGGTCCCCACCTGAGGCTTCTTGCCTCCAGTGCCGGCTGCCATTCTTTTTCTACCACCTGACCCAGGAATCAGGGGAGCCAGGCCCTTCTGATTGCAGGTCCAGATCCTGCCCTTCTGATTGCAGCAGAGACCTGTGGGGAATTGAGTATTGGTCATGGTTACTGAAAATTCCACATCTGCTTATAGATTCCATATGGGGCCAGAATTTACTGCTCTGGCTGGCCTTCCAAAGGATTAGTTTCATGATCTCACATGCTAGCCCAAGGGTTTTTTTTTTCCCCTTTCTTTTTACTGCCATGCTTGTGGCATATGGAAGTTCCCAGGTCAGGGTTTGAATCAGATCTTCTGCATGCTTATACCAGCCACACCAATATAAGACCCAAATTGAATCTGCAAACTACAGCACAACTAACAGCAATGCTGGATCCTTAACTCACTAAGAAAGGCTAGGGATCGAACTGGCATCCTCACAGAGACCACCTCAGGAAATCCATATGCTAGTAGAAGAGTTGAAGAAAAAAACACACTTGCCTTTTTGTGCAGCTTGTGTTCCACTCAGTTCCTGCTCTTGGCAAGTGTCTTCCTCCCATTCCACCACAACAGGAACTCCTAGATGCAGTTTATGTAGCACACCTAGAGCATAGTAGGTACATTTCTGTATAGCAGCATAGTACGGTTGCTTTTGAGATACCCAGCACACACTAGACACTAATTACTCATGGTTTTCTTCACAGAGTAGGTTTACTTTGTTCAGTGTACTGGCACACAGTAGCACACGTATTTTTGCCAGCCCCTTTCCTTCACTCTCTTGATGTGCCCCATCTTCCTGTGGAATCCTCCTCTGTCCCTGTGTCAGGGTCTCATCCAATATCCCATTTCCCAGATGGGAAGGCTGAGCCCAGAGAGGGTCAGCACAGCCCATAGTCATAGGGAAGATGGGGCAGTACTCCACTCAGGATCTCCCAGCTCTGCCCTCCCCTGTTGGAGCCTGTGCTCTCTTGGCCCCTCCCAACCTTACCACTCGTGGCTCCAGGTGTCCTCTTCTGACTGCGCCCTTAACCCCTGAGTCTGCTGTGGTAATCCCCAGCCAAGCTGGTTTCTCTGTTCCTGCTCCCAGCAGTCTTATCTCAACCCAAGGTCTGGGTTGCTTGGAGGCAGGACTTGAACTCCTGCCAGGGTGTGTGCCCTGGAGGCCAAAGGTTGCTTGCTTCTGGGCTTCCTGATTCTGTGCCAAGAAATGGTGCATGCTGCCCTTCTGGCCCACACATGGAGAGAGGCATGGAGATGTTTTGGGACACAGTTGGCACCTGAACATTCATATTTTACCTGCTGCATCCTGGCCTTGGAAGGGCAGGGGTGGCTATAAACTTTGGGTTCCAGAGTCACCTTTGCCTTCAGCCCAAAAAGCTTCTCACCGCTCACGGGAGGTGCTAAATCTGAGGAGGCAGCACCTGCACCATGTGACTCAGCTGTTTCATCTCTGGAACTAGGGGCCTCGGTTTCTAAGTCTTGGGCAGATGCCAGTTGGGGAGGAGGTAGCTAGGTGTGCAGGGATTGGCTGAGCCACTCAAGCCCCACCTCCACCAGTTCAGAGATAAAGACAGGGAAGAAGACTCCCTAGGAAGAGGACAGAAGTTTCGGGGGATTAAGTGCTCCAGACAGAAGGTGCAGTACTGGTGTTGGCAGGGCTGAGGGTTCTGCTCCAGGGTTGAGAGGGGCCCAGGGCAAACGTCCACTGATTCTGTGCTGGCATTTCTTCATTCTCTTCTCTCTTGCCCTCTCCCTAACTCTCTCTCTTCTTCTACCTCTGGGTATTCCTGGGTCTCTCTCCTCTCTGGAGCCCCTGTCTGCCCATCTCTGAGCCCTTTCTTCCTTAGCACTCACCATCCCTCCTCCTCTTCTTCTTGTTCCTCTCCCTCTACTTATCTCTGCCTCAGAGCTCACCATCACTGTCCCTTTGCTCAGTATCAGGGGCTAACTTTCCACCCTGTCTGCCCTGTAGGATGCTGCAGCTGAGCCTATCCTGGCTGGGACTGGGGCCAGTGGAAGCCTCACCATGGCTACTCCTGCTCCTGGTTGGGGCTTCCTGGCTTCTGGCCCGAGTCCTGGTCTGGACCTGCACCTCCCTTGACAATGTTCGCCGCCTCCAAGGTTTCCCACAGCCTCCAAAACAGAACTGGCTCTTGGGTCACATAGGCCAGGTGAGTGTGGGGAGCAGGTGGGTCTGTGGAATCAGGGTGGATGGACTTTAGGAGTGGAGCTCAGGGGGTGGGCTGGAGTCTGGAACAGCAGAGAATGAGGGAGGCCAAGGAGCCCCCTCTTTCCTCATTCATTCCTCTGATCTGCCATCCCAGGCCTTTCTCATATCCTGTCCTTTCACCCCTAGACTGCTTTGCGGTCCATTTCCTGCTTATTCCACACATTAGCACATATCTGAGGCCATGCTGCACAGAGCTTGGTCCCCTGGTCTCTATGATGGCCTTGAGTTCTCCTCATGGGGGTGCTGTCCAGGATCTGCCCTGAAAGTGCCCATTTCCTTGTGTCACCTCATTCTGTGTTACAGCTTCCCCACAGGATTTAGCTACCTGTCTACAGGTACAGCTACCAACCACCTCCCTTCCTGAGACCTCTTGCTCTTCTCTTACTCCCCTCCCTCCCCACCCCAAGATGTCCGATGGGCCCATTCCTTAATCTGGATAAAGTTGGCCACTCACTTCCCCTTTCAGAAGCCTTCTTAGACCTCCCACCCCCTCACCGGCTTGACATTTTACTTGGCCCTTCTCATGATTAATTAAACAGTAATTATCCAGAGACTTATTAACCATCTCTCCCATTCTGGGGAGCAGATAGTACAGTGCCCAGTCCAGGGCTGGCATACAAAATACATATTTCATGACCCGTGATTAACTTGCCATCACCTTCCTCAGGCAAGGTCAAAGGGATGGGTATCCAGCTCCTCCCATCTCCAAGCACTTCTGAGAGAGGAGCACAGCTTTCCTTTCCTGTCTGGGAGGGGAACAACAACTTGGGGGAGGGTTTACTATTTATTATGGAAAAGTTCAGAACAGGGGCATTCCGAAGCTCACTATGAAGATTTCCTGAGATTCTGGGTCTTGAAATGGCCCCAGTGAGTCTTATAGGTAGCAGGAAACACTACTGCAGTTTTGCCTTCCCCTCAAAGGTCATGAGTGTGAGGGCTGGTTTCATCACTTTTCCTTCCTCCAGCCCCTCATGCTGTGTGACCTTGACTGACCCACTTTCCTTCTCTGGACCATTCTCATCAACTGCTTTGAATCCACACTTCAGGGTCCTTGGGGAGATGAGAGCAAGTCATAAAGGTGAATTTGACTTATGATCACCTGCCTAGAGTACCTGGAAGTATTTGTCAGGCTTGGAGCATCCTGATGGAGAGAATACTTCATCAGGATATGACTGCCCTTTTTCAAATTTTGGGGGACATTGTTCCAGTTTCTTCATCTGTAAATGCACAATTAAGCAGCATTTCCATAGGTTGCAGAGAGGTAGATAGACAGGATGCATTTGCATAGACCCTGGCCAGCAGAGGGTGGTCATGGGTCAGACTTGCTGTACTGATTGATGGGTATTGTTCTGGATGTCCCTTGGGGACTGGAAGGTCTCAGGTCTGCAGACCCTTGAGCATGCAAGGAACTAGAGCCCACATGGACTCAGAACATGAAAGGACGTGGGACCAAATCCCAGGGATAAGTCCTGAGTCCGTCATCCTATCCAAAAACTTCCCCCTTGAGTTTTCCTTCTGTGGTTTCCCCTGGGACTGGAAACCCACTCCTAGGATGAGAAAAATTTGTCTTGTCCAGTCAAGGTCAGCCTTCTTGTGGGCAGAAATTGTGTCTTCTCCCTATATCCCAGGATGCACCCTTGGGATTGTGGAGGCCCCAAACCCACCCTCTCCTAGAGAGAAGAGCAGGAGGAAGGAGATATTTCCTCCATCTTTGCAGAATCCGACACACTGCTCACTGCAGTGTCTCCTTCTGGGGAGTGATGGCTCTTTCCTTGCTTGCAGGTCCCCCCCACGGAGGAGGGCATGACAAAACTCACTCAGATGATGAACACCTACCCCAATGGATTTATGATCTGGATGGGCCCCATCACTCCCATCGTTGTTTTGTGCCATCCTGACTTGATCCGGACTATGGCCAATGCCTCAGGTACCCATGCAGAGCTTGTGGTAGTGGGTGTGGTGGCATATTTAAGGGCTTCCAGCTTCTCCCTGCTACTTCTCTGTGGTCCCCACAGGACCCTGGCCCCTCCTCCCCTCTTCTCTCTCAGCCGTCTTCCTCTTTACTTCTACCAAGACCTGTCTCATTACCTCTTTCCTGCTCCTGCTGCTGTCTGCACCCCAACCTGGAGCCATGAGTGAAGGACAGTCCCATTTTTGAGGAGACAAATGTGGAGAAAGAGATCCCTTCCCTGGTGTGTTCAGAAATTGGCCAGAAGTTGTGGGCTATGGAAACCCAGAGCAGAAGCAAGTTTCTCTGCTAGGGCATGATGGAAGGCTGTCTGAAGGAGGAGTTGCTGGAATTGGGTCTGAAATGATGAGCAGAAGGTTTTTTTGGTCTTTTTTTTCAGAGCTGCACCCATGGAATATGGAAGTTCACAGGGTAGATGTTGAATTGGAGCTATAGGAGCCAGCCTACACTACAGCCACAGCAACTCAGGATCTGAGCCATTCCTGCAACCTACACCACAGCTCATGGCAACACTGGATCCTTATCTGACTGAATGAGGCCAGGGATCAAATGTGTATCCTCACGGATACTAGTCATGTTCATTACCACTGAGCCACAAAGGGAACTCTTTAAGCAGAGATATTGTTATATAGTGGGCATTAATAGCATTCTAGGCCCCCTATTAGGCCTTCCCTCTGTCTCACACACCCTCAAGGCCTAGAATGATGAAGGCTTGTGGCTGGTGGAGGATCTTGGCTACTATTTCCATGACATCCTCTCTGATGGGTCAGCTTCTTTTACACTATCCTGCAGCTCAACCACTTCTTGTTCAGTGCCCTTGTCCTCCAGGCTCCAGTAATCTCCCTAAGGATTAGGGAGATTACTACACCACACAAGTTCCCTTCTCTTGCCCTCCCATTCTCAGACAGACCAGGAAAGCAGAGGAATGGGCAGCATCTGTCAGAGATCTTGGCTCCAACACCAAAATGCTGGATGCCTCTGGGAAGGTTTCTGGTTTTCTCTGTCTGCTGAAGTCTCTTTCAGCTATTAGTGGTGGAAATGCAACCCTGTGTGGTCTAAGAAAGAAAGGGGATTGATTGATTGTCCGGTCCAAGGAATTTTGTCTTCAGGCACAGCTGGATCCAGGTATCAAACAATGTCATCAAAAATCAGTCTTCGTCTTTTAGTTCTTTGTTCATCTGTAATGGCTTCGATATCATCCTGGTAAAGATGAATCCTAGAAGATCAACCCCCATGGAAAAGTGAGCTCATTCACAGGGTGCTGGATTCCTTTTCATTTGCCTTACCTAGGTCATAGGACTGATTCCCGAGTCTCTGAGAATCTGAGTGCACCGTCTTGGCAAGCATAGGGTCATCAGAGCTGTTGTCTGGGGGCTCAGAGTAGTTTGATTGTTAAGAACTCAGGCCCTGGATTCATACAGACCTGGGCTCTCATCTCAGGCTTGCTGTGTGGGAGACTGTGGACAAGTAACTTCATCATCCAGAGCTTTAGTTTCCTTATCTGGAATATGGGAATGGAAGAAAAGTCAGGTGAACATGGTGTTTGGGGTTCAAACAGGGAGAGACTCTTTTCTATCCTTGTAACCAAGGGACCCAAATTGTTGTGTATGGAGGGTGAGGGGAGGTGGTCCAGGAGGAGGCTGAGGACAGAAAGCAGCTGTTGTGGGTAATTCATGGGTCAGGTCTGGATCACTGTCACTCCAGTCCTTCCCTCTGGCAGCCTAGAATAGTGTCAAGTGGGTCTTTTTTGTTCCCCTCCAGATTGAGAGCTCAGAGGAGGGTCTCCTGTATACATAGGACCTGGCCAGCACCTATGGGGATGTGTGCTGCTGGTGGGTGGGACCCTGGCATGAGGTCATCCGCATCTTCCACCCCACCTGCATCAAGCCTGTGCTCTTTGCTCCAGGTAGGCACCCATGGCCGAGGTTGCCTGCTTCCATGGTCTCTGTGCTGCCTCCAGCTGGGCAGGTGACCAGGGTGAAGGCAGAGGGGGTTGTGGCAGAGATGTTCCTGCTTCTCTCTCATGTTGACTCTCACCTGCCTTACCTCTAGTCATGTCTGTGTGATGTCTGTTGTGTGGCCATGTTTGGTCATATTTACATTTCTATCTGGATTCTGGTTATAGCGGGTACATGTTATACCTGGTGACCCTTGATTACATTTACACCTGGCTTTAAATGGAGATGGTCTCTGGGGCTTACCTGTGACCAGAGACATTTGAGTCATGTCATGGTCTGTCTGGTTTTTGTCTGAGATGCCATCAGAAATTGTATTCTTTTTCTGCTGGTCTTGTCTAGGCCATGTTTGGGCTTTTTCTGAGGTTTGGCACTCAGAGTGACTCTGAGAAATGCCTGGGGCCTTATATGAGTCTTGTCTGATACAGACCTTAGGGTGTGTCTGGATCACACCTGATTCATGTCTGTGTATTGAAGTCCTGTCTGAGGTCCACCTGGGGCACACTCAAGTCACATCAGATTGTCTTCAGGTCCATTTCAGAGTGTGCTGTGTCATGTGAAGTTGTGTCATGCATGTTGGGACCTTATCAGGACAAGTCAACTCATGTATTGAGTCTGATGTCTCAGGAGATATCAGAATGCTGGGGCAGACGTGGTGTCTTAGGTCTTTGTAAAGGAATTTTGTACAATGCTTGACTATTCTTGGGGGTTTGGAACATGTTGGACTGTGTAGGAGCCATTTCAAGGCATATTGTGGTCTGCTGTGTCATGTTGGGTGTGTCTAAGCCCATAGAGTTGTGTCCGTGGGCTCTGCCTTTGCTCTGTTCTATGCTGCAGCTTGGTCTGATCTCCCCCATAGCACCCCTCCTCCCAGCTTCCTGTGCTCTTGACCCCATGCCTGCCATACTGGGCTTGGAGGGGGAAATGCAGATTCCGGCTGGAAGCCTCCACCTCCCACAAAAATTCCTCCCCTCTTCATCTCCTTGGCCCCTGATTGTCCTCATTCATGTCAGCTGCCGTCGCACCCAAGGATGTGGTCTTCTATGACTTTCTGAAGCCCTGGCTGGGTGAGTAACTGGGAATGAAGGGGATTGAGGACAACCTTGGGGGCCCAGGGGAAGTGCTGCTCTTGACTACTCCTCATGGCTGTCTCTTCAGGAGATGGGCTCCTGCTGAGTGCTGGTGACAAGTGGAGCAGCCACCGTCGCATGCTGACACCTGCCTTCCACTTCAACATCCTGAAGCCCTACATGAAGATTTTCAATGACAGCGTGAATGTCATGCATGTGAGTTTCTTGAACCCAGAGTCCCACCTGGAGCCTTGGGGATAAGGAGGACTTAGAGGCATGTTGTCTGGAAATCTGGGTGTCTTGAGGCCATTGCTCTTCCTTTCTGAGCCTCAGTTTTCCGGGCTGTATAATGAGGATAATGTGATCCCTGCTTTGTAGGACAGACAAGATGATGTAATGGGATTATGTCTCTGGCCCACAGTAGGTGCTCGGAAAGTATTAGTTTCTACTTTTCCTCACAGAAGCCTTGAAATCTTATGAAACAGTTGATGATGATGATGATGAACACTGTGTAGTAGTTATTCCTGAGTAACAAATCACTTCAAAATAATAAGTGTTTGGTGTTTACAAGTCTGTGAGTGTATTGGCTGGTTCTACTGGATGTGGATGGCATATCTGCAATCAGCTGTGGGTCAGATAGTGTTTGATTGCATTCTCCTGGCCAGCAAGCCCCAAGACTGAAGAAAGAGCCTGGAGTCAGCAACAGAGACATCAGTAGTTTCATGGATAAGGGGATCTTTCATGTCTGAAGCAAGATCCTTGAGTAAAATGCTGCCTCGTGCAGTAGATGGTGAGCAGGATGTGGCCGCAGTCCTTACTAGTAGGGGAGGTGGAGCAAGAGAGAGAAGTTATCAGTTTTAATGGGCATTGGGTTTAGTATACCTCATTGGTTACAAGGAAACCAGTAGAGAAGCTTGCCCCTCACCTCTCATTTGATAAGCTATCATGGTAGAGATATTCTGATCTGAAGATTGGAACAATCACCATCTCAGGTGGAGGCAAGAACATAGGCATTTACTGACTAGGCTCTAAGATTAAGATGAAAGGTCAGTCATGTGAATAGGATGTGAATTGGGTGTAGGTGAAACAGGGACTGGTCCAGCAGGGGAGGCATGGAGAGCAAGAGGAGAGCCCTGTTGGGTAGCCTGACCACAGAGACAGGAAGCTTAGCCCTGCTTGTGTCAGTCCTCTAACAGGTACGGAGCTTGGCTGGCTGTACCTGATCTAGGATGGTCTCAGCTGTGGCAACTGGACTTTCTTTCATGAGATTCTCTCCCTCCAGAAGGCATATCAAGCTTGTTCACATGGAAGGCAAGGTTACAACAGACTGAGGAAACTAAAACGCCCCTTGGGGTCTAGGTTTTGGATGATCACCTCATCATTTTCACAAGCCTATTGGCCAAAGCAAGTCCAAGTCCAGCTCAGAATCAAGAGGTTGATGTAATAGGCTCCACTTTGTAATAGAAGTTGCTGAAAAAAAATCACATTGCATAGGGTTTGGATATATACTTAAGAAACTGAGTAGTTGGAGGTAAGGATTTTGCAAAGAGGCTCACAAGCTGATGGGGGAGCCAGTTACTCTTTTGTAGATTCTGCCAGGAAACATGGTACTCCTGAGTCTGAAGGACAATTCACATCATTTCTCTTGACATAGAAAACAGCATGTGCTTCTTGTTGGTTTGCATTCTTCCTTCAAATCACCAAATACCATGAGGATGACACAGGTGGGCTTCAGTAGATGCCTGTTCATATAGTATGCTGCACTAGAGTAGGGAGGGGTACTCTGTTTAGGGATTCTAGACTTTTATAACCATTAGAAGCAAGCCTGATATTTGTCCATGGGAGCCATAACTTAACTCCTCAAGGTAGTTTGCTGCAAACACAACCCTGAGAAAAGTCTCAGGTAAAGAACCTTAGGGCCTGGAAGGATTTTTTATTTTGGAATAACATGCAGGAAAGTGCAGGGGTACTCAGGGCCCGTGGGAGATTATTTCTCTCAACATAAGGGATATTTTCCTAATTAATTCATAACAATGAAGATACTGAAAGCTAACATTTGTCATGCATTTGCTTTATGTAAGACGTTGACTGAGAATGTAGGAGGCAGAACCAGGATTTAAATACAGATCTCCTCACTCCCAGCCATGGGAGATTCATGTCCTAACAGTAACAGATTTCACTGCCACCCAAGCCTGGTCCTCCTTTGACAGGGGTGCCTGGGCCCAGGGGTGCATCTGGGTGTTTGGGTTTTGGGAGGGGCCTAGGGGAGGCAGTACCCAGCCCCAGCCCCAGCCCCAGCCCTTCCTTCTTCTCTGTTCAGGCCAAGTGGCAGCGTCTGGTCACAGAGGGCCACAACCGTTTGGACATGTTTGAACACATCAGCCTCATGACCCTGGACAGTCTGCAGAAATGTGTCTTCAGCTTTGACAGCAATTGCCAAGAGTGAGTCTTGACCCAGGGCCTGCCTGAGAATATGAGCCATAGACCCAAGGGAGTAGATGTGGGAGGGGAGGACTGGGCAAAGCAATCAGAAGAGTCTTCCTGCAAGAGGTGTGTCAGAGCTGGACATTGAAGGACAGGAAGAGGAAAGAGAAGAATAAATCCTTTCAGGTGGGTAGGTATGTTTGATAA
The DNA here is from genome assembly GCF_016906955.1 of Phacochoerus africanus. Classification (NCBI taxonomy): domain Eukaryota; kingdom Metazoa; phylum Chordata; class Mammalia; order Artiodactyla; family Suidae; genus Phacochoerus; species Phacochoerus africanus. Next base: position 62,962,637 of record NC_062547.1, on the reverse strand, counting down.
AAGCCAGGAGGCTAGATGAGTAAAGTGGGTGCAAACTTGGAAATAATGTTGGAGGAGTGAGCAGGGTTGTATATTGTAAGAATATTCTGAAGTCATACAAAGAGGATATGAACTTTATTCTAAGCTTTCCAGGGAGCCACGGAAGGTGTTTGAACAGATGAGAGTCTTGGTCAAAGTTGAGTTTGGATATCTAACTTGAGAGAAGTCTAACTGTCATGAAGACACTGGATAAACTTGACATTGTATGTAAGGAGACTAAGGAAGGGGGCTAGACTCATGGACCAGCTGGGAGAGGATAAGTCTGAGCAGTGAGGATAGTTCTAGGAAGGAGAAGGGAGATAGTGGTAAGAGAGAAGGAGAGAAGTGTGATATTTAAGTTGTGCTCTGAGCACGTGGGGCAGGGAGGCAGCTCACAGAGATGGGATGTAAGGAGAGAAGTGTCTGGAAAGTCACTGTGTATCTGTGGGCCATGTGTTCTTGGAGACTCAGTTTCCTGATGGGAATGCTCTTGGCTTTGGGGCTTCAGGTGTTTTAGGTTGTTGATCCCTTTCATACTCTCATCCTGCAGGAAGCCTAGTAAATATATTGCTGCCATCTTGGAGCTCAGTGCCCTTGTAGCAAAACGGCACCAGCAGATCTTCCTGCACAAGGACTTCCTGTACTACCTCACCCCTGATGGGTGGCGCTTCCGTAAGGCCTGCCGCCTAGTGCACGACTTCACAGATGCCGTCATCCAGGAGCGGCGCAACACCCTTCCCACAGAGGGCATTGATGACTTCCTCAAGGCCAAGGCTAAGGCTAAAACTTTGGACTTCATTGATGTGCTCCTGCTGACCAAGGTGGGCTTCTTTGGGATCTGAGATCAGGAGGTAGAATGGACTATGACCTGATCAAAGAACTTGGGCTTGATGCAGAGGGATTAGGAGGCATGGAAGGTGTCTGGGGAAGAGAAAGATGGGTCTGGGATAAGTTCTAGAGATGGATGAGTGGAATGCAGGCTTCAGGGGACTGCTAAGTCTGAAATTGAGAAGGATCTGAGATTTTGCTTCTTCCTAGTATGTGAGGAAATTGGATCAATGCTCAATCTCTAGCTTCTAAGGCCTGTTGCCATTCAATCATTCTGTAACCCAGGTTGCCAGTAATTTTTTTTCTCAAAAATCCCTCATCATGTAGAAACATGTGAATATTTATGGGCCATGAATCCTTTTCACCAGGTACCACATAGGAGGCAAAGAGGTCACGGAGGATGCCTTAGTGGTAGGGCCTCTGGTGATGGTGAGCAAGGGAGGTCTAGGGGTTCAGGAAGGGCTTGGATTCCTGGATGGATGATGGAGCTTCCAGGTTGTCTCAATTTAGGCCCAGGGGTCCTCAGAATTGGTGTGATTCTGGGGATCTTGCTTACTCTCCAGGATGAAGATGGGAAGAGATTGTCAGATGAAGATATCCGAGCTGAAGCTGACACCTTCATGTTTGAGGGTGAGAGTTCCAGTGTGGCACTATAGAGGGTACAAGTAGACCCTGGACCAGTCCATCCCTTCCGTTCCTACCCATGGGCCTTACTGGGAGGATGCTGTCCACCCTCTGGTGCTGAAGTAGCCCAGAGACCTAAGCCTGTCTTGCTGCTTCTCAGGCCATGACACCACAGCCAGTGGCCTCTCCTGGGTCCTGTACAACCTGGCAAAGCACCCAGAATACCAGGAGCGCTGCCGGCAGGAGGTGCATGAGCTCCTGAGGGACCGTGAGCCTAAAGAGATTGAATGGTGAGTGCAGGTCCTCAATGGCATTTTGCTAAGCCCCTCTCATTGGCTCTGCTTCTCAACTGGGGAACAGAGAAAATCTTTTTGTTGACTCTGTCATTATTGCTAATGGTAATAGGAGAAGAGCCTGGAGGGAAGATCTGGTACCCAGCATGGATGGCTGGGGAGTTTGTAGTCTTTTGGGATAGAAACACCTGTACTTCTGAGAGAATTAGTGACAAAGCGTGATGGCATGTGATACCACTTGGCACATTTTCAGTAAGTGAACTTCTCCTCCACTCCCTTGCTTTCTCTCCCAAATAACATGATTTCAAACATCTCCATTCCCTGAATGTTTTCTCATTTCCTTCCCCCTAATTCCTCATATTATTTAGTCCAAGATTCACAGCAAACACCTAGGGATTAAAGTCATTCAGCTCCTTTCCAGGAACACCTGCATCTATATCCGGTTCCCATTCAACAACTGCTACACTGCCTCCCTCTCCCAAATTCTGTGCTATTCCAATTCTTTCCAGTCTCTTTCTGTGTCCTGGAGACTCACAAATGACCCAGCCTTTGCCTTCTAGGAGTTTTCAGTCTGGTGGATAAATAGTCCCATGTCAGGACACCACCAGGACATGGGCAGGCCTGGGGTTTAGAGAAAGAGTGGTAAAGAGTGGTAAAGTCAAAATAGATATTTGGGTGTATTTGAGGTTAGGGTGAGAAGGCAGTTGGGCACAAATAGGAGGAAAAAGGCGGGAGACAGAGAGGACAAAGGACAGGAGGAGATTGACTTTAATATATGATTGAGGAGTTCCCGTCATGGCGCAATGGTTAACGAATCCGACTAGGAACCATGAGGTTGTGGGTTCGGTCCCTGCCCTTGCTCAGTGGGTTAACGATCCGGCGTTGCAGTGAGCTGTGGTGTAGGTTGCAGACGCGGCTCTGGCGTAGGCCGGTGGCTACAGCTCCGATTCAACCCCTAGCCTGGGAACCTCCATATGCCGTGGGAGCGGCCCAAGAAATAGCAACAACAACAACAACAACAACAACAACAACAAAGACAAAAAAAATATATATGATTGACTTGTGGAAAACAGTTTAATTGATAATTTAGCATATGCTATCCAAGAGTGTGGAATGGATATCTAATTTTAAAAAAATTTTTTATTGTTATTTCCCAATACAAATTTTTTTCTACTGTACAACAGGGTGACCCAGTTACACTTAGATGTATTCATTCTTTTTTTCTCATATTATCACACTCCTTCATAAGTGACCAGACAGTTCTCAGTGCTACAGGGCAGGATCTCATTGCTAATCCACTCCAAAAGCAATAGTTTGCATCAATTAACCCAAGTTCCAAATCCATTCCACTCCGTCCACCTCGTCCTAGGCAACCACAAGTCCAAGTCCATGATTTTCTTTTTTGTGGAAATGTTCATTTGTGCTGTATATTAGATTCCAGATATAAGTGATATCATATAGTATTTGTCTTTCTCTTTCTGACTTACTTCACTCAGGATGAGCATCTCTAGTTCCATCCATGTTGCTGCAAATGGCATTATTTCATTCTTTTTTATGGCTGAATAGTATTCCATTGTGTATATATACCACTTCTTTCTATTCCAATCATCTACTAATGGACATTTGGGTGGTTTCCATGTCTTAGCTATTGTGAATAGAGCTGCAGTGAACATGTGGGTGCATGTGTCTTTTTTAAGGAAAGTTTTGTACTGATGTATGCCCAAGAGTGGGATTGCTGGGTCATATGTAGTTCTATGTATAGATTTCTAAGGTATCTCCATACTGATCTTCCTAGTGGTTGTACCAGCTTACATTCCCACCAACAGTGCAGGAGGGTTCCCTTTTCCCCACAACCCCTCCAGCACTTGGTATTTGTGGATTTGTTAATGATGGCCATTCTGACTGGTGTGAGGTGGTATCTTGTGGTAGTTTTGATTTGCATTTCTCTAATCGTCAGGGATATTGAGCGTTTTTTCATGTGCTTGTTGGCCATCTGCATATCTTCCTTGGAGAAATGTCTATTCAGGTCTTTCGCCCATGTTTCCATTGGGTTGTTGGCCTTTTTGCTGTTGAGCTGTATAAGTTGCTTGTATATTCTAGAGATCAAGGTCCTGTCAGTTGCATCACTTGAAACTATTTTCTCCCATTCTGTAAGTTGCCTTTTTGGTTTCCTTTGCTGTGCAAAACCTTGTCGGTTTGATTAGGTCCCATTGATTTTTATTTTTGCTCTTATTTCTGTTGCCTTGGGAGACTGACCTGAGAAAATATTCATAAGGTTGATGTTGGAGAATATTTTGCTTACATTCTCTTCCAGGAGTTTGATGGTGTCTTGTCTTATATTGAAGTCTTTCAGCCATTTTGAGTTTATTTTCATGCGTTGTGGGAGGGTGTGTTCTAGTTTCATTGCTTTGCATGCAGCTGTCCAGGTTTCCCAGCAATGCTTGCTGAAGAGACCCCTTTTTTCCCCACTTTATGTTCTTGCCTCCCTTGTCAAAGATTAATTGACCATAGGTGTCAGGGTTTCTTTCTGTGTTTTTCTATTTTGTTCCATTGGACTATATGTCTGTTTTGGTACTAGTACCACCCTGTCTTGATGACTGTGGCTTTGTAATATTGCTTGAGGTCTGGAAGAGTTATGCCTCCTGCTTGGTTTTTGTTTCTCAGGATTGCTTGGGCAATTCTGGGCCTTTTGAAATTCCATGTGAATTTTTGGACGGTTTGTGGTAGTTCTGTGAAAAACGTCATGGGTCATTTGATAGGGATTGCATTGACTCTGTAGATTTCTTTGGGCAGTATGGCCATTTTTACAGTATTAATTTTTCCAACCCAGGAGCATGGAAAAAGTTAATTCAAACTACTCATGTCTTTTAAGAAAATAACATCCTCATGAATCAAAAATTTAAAATAAGAAATAAGGAGTCTCAGAGCCTCTAGAGGAAGTCATGGGAATTACTTTATACCTCCAGGGGAAGCCCCTATTCTTGACACAAGTCCCAGGAGACATACAACTAATACACACCTAATACACTGTTACATAAAAAAGATACAGCGCTGTATCTAGCATATAGTATGCTATATATATTTTTTAATGCAAAAAGAACCTCTGGAAAGATACATAAAAATAATCACTAGGCAAGCTGTGAGGAGGGGAAATGAGTGATGTTGGGCCATAGAGATAGTATTTTTTAGTTTTCCAATCTTGAACTAGTTAACTGTTATCAGCTATTAAGAATTTAAATCACCCCCCAAAAAGAAGGGGACTTTTAAAAAAATTAGCTCCCTTACTGGATCTTATTTTCAATGTTTATAAAACTTTCCCAGTGAATTCTCTTGTTTTCAAAACAAGTATAAAATCACTATCTGCCAAAAATGACACATTTACCCCCACAATTCAAATGACATTACTCTCCTTTTCCCTCTCTCTAATTGCATTAGCTAGTTATCTCTAGTGCCCTAATAAATAAGAGTAAACATTGACTCTATTTTTTTTAACCCTTTGCCTTTCGATGTTGCTATCCTGCCATAAAGAATATTTTATTTTTATACAAATTTGTAAACTTTTTATGGTTGGCTTTTGGGTGTAGTGTTCTGCTCAGAAAAGTGTTTAAAAATACCTGGTTAAATTTTGTCTGGTGCTTGTGTTGTTGCTTTTCTTTACATCTTTTTAAGAACCATTTTATTGAGATATGATGGATAAAGAAAAAGCTGTGTTGATGTGCATGACTTAAGGAGTTTGGAGATATTTGATCTATGTTTTCATTACAGGGAGAGAGGGTCTTATGGGTAAGAGGAGGGTTGGGTGTGTGTGTATGTGTTTTTACTCCCTGGATAATTGTTATGGGGTTTCCTCAGGGATGACCTGGCACAGCTGCCCTTCCTGACCATGTGCATCAAGGAGAGTCTGCGGTTGCATCCTCCAGTCACTGTCATCTCCCGTCGCTGTACCCAGGACATTGTGCTCCCAGATGGCCGGATCATCCCCAAAGGTGCCCAATATGAGCAGGGGAGGAGGTTCCTGATCAGGAAGAGGGGCTGAACAGGCAAGGAGGAACTAGTCCTGACTGGCCCCTCCTCTCCCACAGGTGTTATCTGCCTCATCAGTATTTTTGGGACCCACCACAACCCATTGGTGTGGCAAGATCCTGAGGTGCTGCTTCCCCACCCCTCCAACCCTTATCATTGTCCACTCCCTTTGGAGAACCCAGGGGAGGGTGTGGGGTTCTGACTTGACAAACCGCACTTCACCTTCCCCCACTATATACACCTCTGCCTCGCCAAGACAGGTTGTCTTGGCAGATCCCATCCTTTAACACTGTCTTGGCCTTATCCCCAGGTCTATGATCCATTCCGCTTCGACCCAGAAAACATCAAGGGGAGGTCACCTCTGGCTTTCATCCCTTTTTCAGCGGGGCCCAGGTAAAGGTAGCAGGCATCTGAGGTGGGGATGGGGTAATGGAAGTGGGGATAGGGTAGTAGGGTTCAGATGTTAGGGACTCGGATTCTGAGCATGACTGTGGGGGCAGAGAAGGGAGAAAATTGAAGACGGTCAGAGGTCTGGCTGCCCTCCCTCTTCTCTTCCAGAGGTTATGAGTGAGGGTCTGGGGAATGAGGATGGGCCCAAGGAGTGGTCCGCAGTAACTTGAGAACATGTTTATCTGTCTGCTGGTCAGAGTTTGGGACTGGAGTCTGGTCGAGGCTCTGGGGATATGCAAGGCCACCTGGGGGACCCAGGCAGGATCTCTGTGGGTGGCTATGAGAGTTGTAGGCCAGACTCGGAGTGCGGTGGGGCCGGGGAGAGAGTCCTGGGCTCAGTCCTACCCCAACTCCCTCCTGCAGGAACTGCATTGGGCAGACATTCGCTATGACAGAGATGAAAGTGGTCCTGGCTCTCACACTACTGCGCTTCCGTGTTCTGCCGGTGGAGGAAGAGCCGCGCAGGAAGCCAGAGCTGATTCTGCGCGCGGAGGGCGGACTTTGGCTGCGGGTGGAGCCGCTGACCGCAAGCCCTCAGTGAGGCATTTCCTCCAGGCCTGGGACTCAGTCCAAACCATCCCCATACCAGCTCAGATTCCCAGCAATAAAACTGTGTTGTCACTTTTAGCCCGTCTCGCCTACAACCAGCAGGGGGCACTTGGGGTTTGTGAGGATCCAGGGGTGGGTGTGGCTGAGTGGAGGCTGGACTTATGGTCTGGGGTCAAGACCCTGCCTCTTTAGCTGACCACAGGACTTTATACTGATGGTCAGGTTCTCCCAGAGTCCAGGCATGGCAATAGGGAGACGCAGGAGCTCTTAGAGCAGGAGAAGACCAGGGTTAGGGATGGACTTAAGAGGTTGGGGGTGCTTTTCCATGTATATTGGCATCTGGGAGAAAAATGCAGTAAAACTGTAGTTACTCCAATGAACAGAGAGGAGATAGAACAAAGACAGGCATACTAAAACCCTGGCCACCTCAGATAAAGTCTCTCTAAATACAGCAACTGGGAAGGGGTTTTCAGTCTGCCAGTCCTCCATCCATATAACCCTCCCCTCGTCAGCCCTCAGGCTGACAGCCTTCCCCCATCTTCATCATCTTGCATCAGAGTGGTATGTTTGAAACAAATGATGAACCCATATTGACATATCATTATCACTCAAAACCCAGAGTTTACATTAGGTTTCACTCTTGGTATTGTGTCTTCTATGAATTTTGACAAATAATGAGATGAATTCATTATTATAATACCATACAGAATGTTTCACTGTCCTCAAAATTCCCTGTGACTGGAATGCCCTTTCTTCTGCTCTCAGCCAAGAGGACTCCTGTTTAGCCTTATAAAACCGAGAAAACATTTCTTCTTCCACATTATCCTTTAGTGACCAGCAGATGTCTCCCTCACAGCCTTTCATATTGTGCTGTGGCTGCTGTACCATGGATGTGGGACTTGGTATGGTTAACCTCTGTGACCCTACAGACTATAACAGTGCTGGACATACAGTAATGACACAATATATGCCTCTTATATGGAGTTCAATGGCAGATCCTCTCCTATTTGTCCAGAGTACATACTCTCGAGCCTGGTGCTGAATGTTTTATACCAACACCTATATATACAGATTTTCTTTTTTTTTAAATTATACTTGATTTACAATGTTGTACCAATTTCTGATTTACAGAAGAGTTACCCAGTTATTCATATATATATATATATATTTTAAAATATTACTAATAATTCTAATGAGTGTGAAGTGATATCTAATTGTGGTTTTGATTTGTATTTTCCTGGTGACTAATGATGCTGAACATCTTTTCTCATTTTTAGAATTGAAGTATAGTTGATTTATAATGTTGTGCCAATTTCTGCTGCATAGAAGTCATACATATATAGACATTCTTTTCCTCACATCATCCCCATAATGTTCTATTTCAAGAGATTGGATATAATTCCCTGTGCTATACAGTAGGACCTCATTGCCCATCCATTCTAAATGTAATAGTTTGCATCTACTAACCCCAAACTCCCAGTCCATGCCACTCCCTCCCCCTTCCCCCTTGACAACCACAAGTTTGTTCTCTATGTCTGTGAATCTGTTTCAGTTTTGTATATAGGATCACTTGTGCCATATTTTAGATTCCACATATAAATGATATCAGATGGTGTTTGTCTTTCTCTTTCTGACTGACTTCACTTAGTATGAGAATCTCTAGGTGCATACATGTTACTGCAAATAGCATTATTTTGTTCTTTTTAATGGTTGAGTAGTATTCTATTGTGTATATGTACCACATCTTCTTAATCCATGCATCTCTCTGTGGACATTTAGGTTGTTTCCATGTCTTGGCTATTGTGAGTAGTTCTGCTGTGAATATACGGGTGCATCAGATTTTCTGATGGCATGGTAAGTGGCATGTGCTGTGTTCTTAAGAGATAGCTAATCATGAGAACAAACCTGGCCGGTAAGGACTGTTATTACCCCCAGCCAGAAGATGAAGAAATTGAGATTTAGAAGTCTGAGTAATTTCCCCCAGAGATCAATGGCATGTTAGTGGTGGAGCAAGCCCAGTAGGCAGTAGGCTGCACAAGACCTCACACCAACAGGGAGCTATCACTGCCCATGCCCAGGCCATCAGTGAGTCAAGAATCTCTGAGCAGGAGTGGTTTTATCCACCCTCATGTGCTAGGTCCTGTGTATATTTGAATGCTTTGACCACACGTTCCCTGCATAATCCAGTGCAGACCCTTCATCCTGCCTTTTGTAATAGACATTCACTGTCTTGATATGGATTGCTGCTCACTGCTCATGGGTGATCAATTTCCTCCCCCTTGGTAAATGCCCTCTAATAATACTCTTAGTTACTATTTATCCAGTGCTCAATCAATCATCACAATGTGCTCTTATATCTTTGTTGACTATGAGAGGCACCTGCCTTTGCTGTCTCTATTTCATGGATGAAGGTGCTGAGTGTCATAGGAGCTGAGTGTCATAGTTGACCATAACTTGACTGACCACATAGGCCATAGTAATTGTGGAAATGGAAGTCTAGGAAGAACTTTTTGTCTGGGTACTCAACGGCTATATTGGACAATGTTACCACCTGTCTCTTGCGCCCACTATATCTTAGTTCTTTTCGTGGACCACCCGTTTACGGCATGTGGGCCCAGTTCTACCTGTAGTCCCACATATTTCTTGACTGAATCTGCCTTATTCCTATGCATAATTTCCTCAATACAAATAAAGATGACTATTACTGGACTGGCCTCAAGAAACATTACTCAAAAGGTGTCTACAAGTGGTAAGATAAATTGGCCCTCATCTTTACATGAGACCCTATTTGAGAACTCAAATCACCTCTACATTAGTCAGCACCTACCCCTGAAACTTGGGAAAGCCTTTCCAATATACACTTTCTCAATCGCCTCAAGGGTCCAATTTTGGCATGAACCAAACTGTCTGTCTTATCTCCTGTTGACATGCTTACCATTATTTTGTTAGTTGCAAATATATGTGAGTGTGTCTAAATTATGGATTAAATAACATTAAACAAGTTATTTTTTTAACCACAGGAAGTCGCATAACCTTTAATATGTTAAGAAGAATTGTGCATATTCTGGAGAGAAATAGACAATGTGTCCTTTGTCAAACTTAGTGATATCCAGAGTCTTCTGGACATATCTGGAGCCTCTAGCATCTCACAGACTGGAAGATCACATCCTAATCCTCAGTCTGTCATTAAATAACCCTCAGATTCAGGTCATCATCTACCTTTGAACACTTTCTTGACTTTCACTTCCTTTACCAAAACATTGCCACAAGCCCCCTAGACCACTCTTTTTAAATTGACATTAGTTGATTTACAATGTTGTGTTAGTTTCAAGTGTATAGCAGTGATTCAGCCCTATCTATCTATCTATCTATCTATCTATCTATCTATCTATCTATCTATCTATCATCTATCTATCCACCTACCATCTATCATCTTTATTAGATTCTTTTCCCATATAGGTTGTTACAAAATATTGACCGCAGTTCCCTGTGCTATACAGTATATCTTCGTTGGTTATCTATTTTACATATAATAGTGTGTAGAGTTACTCCCAAATTACTAATTTATCCCTCTCCTCCACCTTTCCCCTTTGGTAACCATAAGTTTGTGTTCTATGTCTGTGAGTCTGTTTATGCTTTGTAAATAAATCCATTTGTATCATATTGTTTTTTTGTCTTTTTGCCATTTATTGGGCCGCTCCCGTTGCATATGGAGGTTCCCAGGCTAGGGGTCAAATTGGAGCTGTAGCCACCGGCCTACACCACAGTGACAGCAATGAGGGATCCAAGCCACGTCTGCAACCCACACCACAGCTCACAGCAACGCCGGATCGTTAACCCACTGAGCAAGGCCAGGGACCAACCTGCAACCTCATGGTTCTTAGTTAGATTCGTTAACCACTGCATCACGATGGGAACTCCCATTTGTATCATATTTTTAGATTCCACATATAAGTGATATCATATGATATTTGTCTTTCTCTGTCTGGCTTACTTCAGTTAGTATGATAATCTAATGTTCATCCATATTGATGCAAATGGCATTAGTTCATTCTTTTTTATGGTTAATATTCTATTAAATATAGGTCCCACATCTTCTTTATCCATTCCTTTGTTGATGGACATTTGGGTTACTTCCATGTCTCAGTATTGTAAATAGTGTTGTCATGAACTTTAGGGAGCATGCATCTTTTCTTTTCTTTTTTTTTTCTTTTTAGGGCTACATTTGTAGCATGTGGAAGTTCCCAGGGGTTCATAGGGGTTGAGTTGGAGCTGCAGCTGCTGGCCTACACCACAGCAACATGGGATCCAAGTCGCGTCTGCCACCTACACCACTCATGGCAACACCAGGTCCTTAACCCACTGAGCAAGGCCAGGAATCGAACCCACATCTTCATGGATACTAGTAGGATTTATTACCGCTGAGCCACAGCAGGAATTCTGTATCTTTTCAAATTATGGTTTTCTCTGGATAGATGCCCAGAAGTGGGATTGCTGGGTCATATTGGAGTTCTATTTTTAGTTTTTTAGGGAACCTCCATATTGTTCTCCATAGTGGTTGCACCAGCTTACCTTCCCACCAACAATGTAGGAGGGTTCCTTTTTTTCCCCACACTCTTTCTAGCATTTATTGTTTGTACACATTTTGATGATGGACATTCTTACTGGTGTGAGGTGATAACTCATGGTAGTTTTGACTTGCATTTCTCTAATAATTAATGATAATGAACATTTTTTTCATGTACTTTTTGGCCTTCTGTCTGTGTTCTTTGGAGAAATGTCTATTTAGATCTTCTACCCATTCTTTTTTTTTTATTGGGTTTCATTTTTTTAAAAATAAGACTGCTTAAGATATTTGTATATTTTGGAGATTTATCTCTTGTGGGTAACTTCATTTGCAAAGGTTTTTCTCCCATTCTATGGGTTGTATTTTCACTTTTTTAAAGGCACAAACTTGCAACAAGTGGTAAATATGCCATAGATACCTAATGCTCAGTATAATAAATATACACAACAATATTGTACTACAATCATAAAATTTGATAAAAGGTTAAAATTGAATTAATATAATTTTGTACTATAGTTTGGAGTCGGAGATCCTGATTCCTCCATCTCTGCTTTTCTTTTTCAAGATTGCTTTGGCTAAAAAAGAAAAATGGAACTGAAGGAATGAGCCTCCCCAATTTCACACTACGCTACTAAGCTACAGTAATTAAAGTAGTGTAATATTGGCACAACAAAAAAACCCAGAAACATAGATAAATGGAACAGGATAGAAAACCCATGCACCTATGGTCAACTAGTCTATGACAAAGGAGGTAAGAATATGCAATGGAAAAAAGACAGTATCTTCAATAAGTGGTGCTAGAAAACTGGACAATTACATGTAAAATAATAAAATTAAAACATTCTCAGTTGACAGAACACAGTAAACCAACCATAATGGAAAAAACAAAAATCATTAAAAAATAAAACATTCTCTAACACCGTACACAAAACTAAAGTCAAGATGAATTAAAGACCTAAATGTAAGGCTAGGTACTACGAAATTCCTAGAAGAAAATATAGGCAGAACACTTTTTGACATAAATCACAGCAATGTCTTTTTGGATCCACCTCCTAGAGTAATGAAATAAAAACAAAAATAAACAAATGGGACTTCATTAAGCTTAAAAGCTTTTGCATAGCAAAAGAAACCATAAAAAAAGACAAGTCACAGAATGAGAGAAAACCTTTGTAAATGAAGAGATCAGCAAGGGATTAATCTCTAAAATATACTAAGAGCTCACACAGCACAATATAAAAAAACTAACTCGATCAAAAGATGGTCAGAAGATATAAACATGTATTTCTCCAATAAGACAGACAGATGGTTAAAAAGCACAGGAAAAGATGCTCATTGTCACTAATTATTAGATAAATGCAAATCAAAACTACAATGAAGGATCACCTCACACCAGTAAGAATGACTATTATCAAAATGTGTACAGACAATAAATGCTGGAGAGGGTGTGGAGAAAGGGGATCCTCCTAAACTGCTTTTGGTGGGAATGTAAGCTGGTGCAACCACTATGGAGAACAGTATGGAAGTTCCTTAAAAAACTAAAACTAAGAACTCCCCTATGATCCAGGAATCCCACTCCTGGGTGTCTATCCAGAGAAAAGCATAATTTGAAAGGATACATGCACCCCAAAATTCATTGCATCACTGTTTATAAAAGCCAAGACATGGAAGAACCTATGTGTTCATCAACAGAGGAGTGGATAAAGCAGATGTGTTACATATATACAATGGAATATTACTCAGCCATAAAAGGAGATAATGCCATTTTCGGCAACATGGATGGACCTAGAGATTCTAAGTGAAGTAAGTCAGACAGAGAAAGATAAATATTACATGATATTGCTTATATGTGGAATCTAAAATAAGTTGTACAAACGTCTGTATAAAACACTAATAGACCCACAGACATAGAATACAAATTTATGGTTTCCTAAGAGGAAGGAGTGTGTGGGGGGGATAAATTTGGAGTTTGAGATTTATACCTACATACTACTATGTATAAAATAGATAACCAATAATGATCTACTGTATAGCGCAAAGAACTGTACTCAATATTTTGTAATAACCTATAAGGGAAAAGAAACTGAAAAATAATATATATATATATATGTATATATATATATATCTGAATAACTTTTCTGTACACTTGAAATTTACAGATATACACATATATAAAAAGATATATACATATGTATCTATGTATCTGAATCGCTTTTCTGTGCACTTGAAACTAACACATAGTAAATCAACTATACTTCAAAAAAAAGTGAGGTTTCTTTTACTCATTTTCACAACACCCCACAACTCAGTAAATTTAGGTATGGCTATTACTCTATGTGCAAGAACAATATGGGCAGGAGAGCCTTGAGGACATGATTTGAGTCCTGAGGTCACCTTACCTGATCCCTTCTTGTCTTAGTATAGGAATCAGTGGATTCCTGTTTCCTTGCTTAAAGTTTACATTTCTGACCCTGACAAATGAAACAGTCCCCACTAAATCAGAAAAGAATTTGAGAGTGTGTCATCACTTATGCATCAAAAGGGGAACTCATCTCCCCACTCACATGTTGTACCCAGTCTCTGTTTGAAGCTCCCTGCCTCCCTAGAAGGGCCATTTCCTCTTTGGATGCCTTTAATCATGAGAAAACTCTTCTTCTCATGGAACATCTAGGTCTCAGATCATCAAACACAGTTGTGTAACGCAACAATATCATAATCATCGGAGGTATTTAGTTCAATGCCTAGAACACACTAGAAATGACTGCATGCTTTGTATTTCCTTTAAGACACCAGTACACGTGTGTAACTCTTTGACATGTACTCCTATTGCTGGGAATTATTTTCTCTCTACTATGAGATAAACACCAGGAGGTCAGCAGACCTCATGTTGCTTGAATTCCCCAAGGCTGAAATTTGCCCAGAGGCACCTTCTATAGTTCTCAAAATGCTGCTGAATGAATAGATGGATTTTCAAGGCATGGGGCAAGGTAAATGAAGTAGTTGACTGGGTCAAACACCTATATGATGCTACTGAGTGATGAAACAATGCTACCTAGCATTTTTTGAGCATTTACTAAGTGCCAACAAGTTTATATGCACCACACCACCAGGCAGGTGCTATTACTATTAGCTTCCACATCTGCAGACAGAGGCTTACAGACATCAGTTTACTTCACCAAGGTTACACAGCCAGAAAGTGGCAGGGTGAGGATTTGAACCCCATCTACCTGCTGTGAGTCAGTGCCCTAGAGCAGGAAGCAATTCACACTAGTGTATAACTCCTCTTGTCTAGTAATCTGTGTCTAAGAAACTGAAGAGAAATGAACAAGTCATGCTGGTGGCCAGCTGGTCTCTGTTTAACAGATGAAAACAATAAACTTAAAAAAGAAAACAAGGAGTCCCCAGAGAATTCAATTGCTGTGATATCATGGGGTCTCCTTAGCAGACAATTAGTAGAATTCATCTGAACCTGCCACAATCCAGCCCCACCACAGTGCTTTCTGTGCTTAACAGTCAAGGCTTTTGGGTATTCTTCCTTGAGAACAGATATATTAAAAATATTATAGACTTGACTGGCATTAAAGTGCCCAATGGGACATGTAACTGGCACAGTCTGCCAAACTTCTCTGGCATAGTAATCCCTAGAAGCCAATTCCAAGTTTTATTAGTGAACAAGTCATGGGCTGTTCAGTGACACCTGGAGCTCATTAAAAGTTGACTCACAATTCCCTGCCTCCGCTCCATTTGTGCAAATTAAGTCCCTAAGGATCAGCCTCAGAGCAGCATACAGATGAGGTGTGATACATACCTTAGGGCTAAGGTGCAGAAAGAGCTACAAGTTTACCCTCCTCGAGGGATAGTCCCCAGATGGTTTTTGCATTTACGTTCAAGTCCAGACTCAGGCATTTGATTAGCATCAAGAAACCTAAGTGGGAATTAGAGGAGGTATTCTCTTCCTTTAATCCTAGAAATCCATAAGGGCTCCAAGTAGCCCAGTGTATCAGCATGTGCTGTGGTTCTCTGGGCAACAGAACCCAAAGATTGCTAAGTACTTTGTGCTGAGCGAGGCTACAGAGAATGCTCCGGGCTGCTGAGTATGCATGGAAGGAAAGGTCTCCAGAGTTCTGAGGGTGGCTGATGCTTCTACATCCATTGTAAGGCTCACTGGACTGTGTTATAGAAATGACTTGATCAACACCTTCCCTCCTCTTCTACTAGACTGGAAGCCCTGAGAGTGTAGGACCCTTTGAACTTGCTCAACAGTGTGTTCCCACAAGTTGACACCTTGTAAGTTCACATTACGTACTTGCTGAGAAAATAAACAAATGACTCATTACAACTTTATGGAAAGTCTGTGAGCTGCAAAATCCTTCTGAAATATGAGTGATTATTTCTTTACCTGAAATTCACTTTTCAAGTGTGGTGGACATCACAGGAACCCACCTGCCCTTTGAATGTTACCAGAAGGTGTCTCCCTAACAGGCCTGTGCATTGCACTGTGGCTGCTGGGTCATGCATGTGGGACTGGGTATGATGTGTCTCTGGGTCCCCAGAGCATATAACAGTACTGGGCACACAGTAGGGGTGCTGTTATTGTACACCTCTTTCATAGAGTTCATTGGAAGAGCCATTCTAATTCCGCAAAGTCCAAACACAAGCCAAGGATATTCAAGGTGTTGATTATCCCATAACAATTCACAGATGCAGGATTTTCATGAGCATAGGAAGTGTACATACTGTGTTCCTATGAACACAGCCAATTTTAAGATCCACTCTGGAAAGAACGTGCTGTTATTACTTCTAGTTTGCAGATGAGGAGACTGAGGTTCAGAGGTTTGTGTTAATTTCTTTTGTGGTCAAATGGATGTTAGTGATAGAGCTTGGGATAAAACCTAGGGCTCTAAGGAGACCGTACATTGGAAGGCCATTGGCATTACAGAGCAACAGTGTCAAAAGCATTTGGAGGAGAGAGGCTTGGTCATACTCGGTGGATGGCAGGACATGTGCAGAACCTGTGGGAGACCACACTGGGGGCCAGCACCAGAGCACGCATGGAGGAGAGGACTCTTGTCACCATCCCTGCCTGTTTTGGAAAATGTAGTCCAGAGATGGCATCAGAAAACGAACACACAAATGCAGATGCATAGGACCACAAACACCTCAGGATTTAGGGTTGGTGTTGATTCATCTGTAGTCTAGAACCTTAACTCATCCTAGGTCCATGATGAATGTCCTCCATAACCAATGTTTTACCACCATCACACAGCCATCATACCTATGAAAGAAATGTCATGCCAATTAGCTATAGGTACAAATATTGGAGCTACTTGAGGCTTCTGGTCCACACTATGTGTGGCCTTGAGGACTAAGAGTGCCCCCAAAGAGAGAAATGGGTACCAGGGTTGTTGCTGGCAGATGAGAGTTACTAGAGGGGAGTGATACCTTTGAGACACTTCTTTCCTATAACTGAGACCCACTCAAATTCACTCTATCCTGAGGGCCTGGAGTACTTCTCCTGGAAGCCACTTAAATTTCCATCTGGTCCCAGATCATAGAGGAGGACTTCCTTAAAGGGAGTACCTGAAACTTAGGGTTCCCTAATGTTCAGGATGCAGGTAGTTATCCTGCTTAGCCACGTGGAAGCGTATTATCATGCCTATAAAAGACCCTTAGCTGTGTTTATCAGGGGCTTATGACCCACCAGATACAATATTCTCAATGCAGATAGGCACGCATTCCAATTATTTCCATTTTGCAAGCAGGGAAACGAGCTTGATAGGTTAAGTGGCATATCTCAGGTTAGAGTAAATGAGTAGGAAATCTGGGGCTCAGAATGCTGAGAATTTTATAAAAATCAAGGAATCAAATCAAAAGACAGGTTAAAGGCACCCACAATATCTCTTAAAATTGCACCCCAAAAAGTCAAATACCTGGGAATACACCTGGCCAAGGAGGTAAAGGAGCTACATGCCAAGAACTATGAAACATTAATCAAGGAAATTAAAGAAGATGTAAAGAAATGGAAAGATATTCCATGCTCCTGGATTGGAAAAATTAATACTGTAAAAATGGCCATACTACCCAAAGAAATCTACAGAGTCAATGCAATCCCTATCAAATGACCCATGACGTTTTTCACAGAACTACCACAAACCGTCCAAAAATTCATATGGAACCACAAAAGACCCAGAATTGCCCAAGCAATCCTGAGAAACAAAAACCGAGCAGGAGGCATAACTCTTCCAGACCTCAAGCAATATTACAAAGCCACAGTCATCAAGACAGGGTGGTACTAGTACCAAAACAGACATATAGTCCAATGGAACAAAATAGAAAAACACAGAAAGAAACCCTGACACCTATGGTCAATTAATCTTTGACAAGGGAGGCAAGAACATAAAGTGGGGAAAAAAGGGGTCTCTTCAGCAAGCATTGCTGGGAAACCTGGACAGCTGCATGCAAAGCAATGAAACTAGAACACACCCTCCCACAACGCATGAAAATAAACTCAAAATGGCTGAAAGACTTCAATATAAGACAAGACACCATCAAACTCCTGGAAGAGAATGTAAGCAAAATATTCTCCAACATCAACCTTATGAATATTTTCTCAGGTCAGTCTCCCAAGGCAACAGAAATAAGAGCAAAAATAAAAATCAATGGGACCTAATCAAACCGACAAGGTTTTGCACAGCAAAGGAAACCAAAAAGGCAACTTACAGAATGGGAGAAAATAGTTTCAAGTGATGCAACTGACAGGACCTTGATCTCTAGAATATACAAGCAACTTATACAGCTCAACAGCAAAAAGGCCAACAACCCAATGGAAACATGGGCGAAAGACCTGAATAGACATTTCTCCAAGGAAGATATGCAGATGGCCAACAAGCACATGAAAAAACGCTCAATATCCCTGACGATTAGAGAAATGCAAATCAAAACTACCACAAGATACCACCTCACACCAGTCAGAATGGCCATCATTAACAAATCCACAAATACCAAGTGCTGGAGGGGTTGTGGGGAAAAGGGAACCCTCCTGCACTGTTGGTGGGAATGTAAGCTGGTACAACCACTAGGAAGATCAGTATGGAGATACCTTAGAAATCTATACATAGAACTACATATGACCCAGCAATCCCACTCTTGGGCATACATCAGTACAAAACTTTCCTTAAAAAAGACACATGCACCCACATGTTCACTGCAGCTCTATTCACAATAGCTAAGACATGGAAACCACCCAAATGTCCATTAGTAGATGATTGGAATAGAAAGAAGTGGTATATATACACAATGGAATACTATTCAGCCATAAAAAAGAATGAAATAATGCCATTTGCAGCAACATGGATGGAACTAGAGACGCTCATCCTGAGTGAAGTAAGTCAGAAAGAGAAAGACAAATACCATAAGATATCTGGAATCTAATATACAGCACAAATGAACATTTCCACAAAAAAGAAAATCATGGACTTGGACTTGTGATTGCCTAGGGCGAGGGGGGCAGAGTGGAATGGATTTGGACCTTGGGTTAATTGATGCAAACTATTGTCTTTGGAGTGGATTAGCAATGAGATCCTGCTGTGTAGCACTGAGAACTATGTCTAGTCACTTATGATGGATCATGATAATGTGAGAAAAAATTATGTATACATGTATATGTAACTGGGTCCCCATGTTATACAGTGGAAAAGAAAAGCGTGTTGGGGGAAATAGCAATAAAAATGAATTTAAAAAAGTATATGTACATACACAGAAATATAAACACATGTCAACAGAGACAAAAACTGATGAAAACCAAATAAAAAAAGAAAAACCATAATGGCATCCAGAAAGAAAAAGACACATAAAATGACAGGGTGTATGAAAGTTTCTTAACATTTGATTTGATAAACAGAAACTTCTCCATCAGAATTGGCTACTTTCTCCTCCTTACGGTATCACATTCTCTATTAAAATATAAAGTTATAAATCAATGAGTGAGAATGATGGGTCACATGCTCTGAGAGAAAAGTCATAAAAATTACTCCAATGTTGAAATTCAAACAATTTTTTTTCTCTGAGAAAATCAAACAGTTTGTAAAACAAGTGTGACCTGAAGCCTAGAAGCACAAATGCATCAGAGACTTTGAGGCAGATTTCTGGGGCAGCAGAAATGAAAGTTATAGAGAATTCTTGGAACAAATTCCTAGCTGCCAAACAGAAACAGACTCAGAGACAAAAAGAACAGACTTGTGGTTGCCAAGGGGGTTGGGGGAGGGAGTAGGATGGATGGGAGTTTGGGGGTTGGTAGATGCAAACTATTGCACTTAGAATGAACAAGCTATGGGGTCCTATTGTACAGCACAGGAACTGTATCCAATTTCTTGGAATAGAACATGATGGAAGATAGTATGAGAAAAAATATATATATATATACTTTTTCTATGCTGTATAGCAGAAATTGACACACAATGTCACCATGTCACTATACTGTATAGCATAAATTGACACACAGTGTAAATCAACTATACTTTAATAAAAAAATTTAAAAAAAGAGTACATTCTCCAAGATGCCAGTATCATCTCCCCATGACATGAATGATGATAAGCCATATAGAGATCTTGAGGGCTTTGCTGAACCAGGAAGGAAATATCTGATGCTTTACATGGAGATGGCATTTCCCAGTAGAGGATGGATGTCTTCAATAAAGCCAGAAGGGCTGCAGGTAGTTTGAGCTGAAAAAGTTGCAACCACAACAGAATGCTGCCACAGAGAGCAACCAGCTGCAGGACCTCACACCAGTGGGGGAAAAATCTCTGCCCATGCCTAGGGAACCTGAGTCAGGAGGCCCAGGATAAGAGTAAATGCCCTCCCCAATATGCATGATCACTCACTGCCTCCCACTCCAGTGTGTGATTCAGCATTATCCCTCCACAGTTCTAGCACTATCTCAGCACTTTTCCCAGACTGTGTGCTGACTCACTCTTACAGCATTCACTATAGCACACTGAGATCAAAACTGCCCCAGGATGATCCCTGGAAGTTTTTCTTCTTTGTGATGACTCTGATGCTACTTTTGTTAGTCCTGAACTTTGATGCAATCCTGGCCAAATGTAAGTTGGCAGGACCAGTGGAAAAGGTTATCATATAGATCCAGGCACCAAATTGGCAGTCTTGAGAAGAAGGTTTTATGGGACTTTGGCAGAGATGGAGCATTAAGGGGTGCCTGTAGTGTTCCTGGAAGTAGTGATTTTAGAAAGATGGAGTTCCCATTGTGAATTCATGGATTAGGAAGAAGTGGTATATATACACAATGGAATACTACTCAGCCATAAAAAAGAATGAAATAATGCCATTTGCAGCAACATGGATGGAACTAGAGATGCTCATACTGAGTGAAGTATAGAAAGAGAAAGACGAATACCATAAGATATCACTTATGTCTGGAATCTAATATATGGCACAAATGAATCTTTCCACAGAAAAGAAAATCACGGACTTAGAGAACAGACTTGTGGTTGCCAAGAGGGAGGGGGAGGGAATGGGATGGACGGGGCTTGGGGTTAATAGATACAGACTATTGTCTTTGGAACGGATTAGCAATGAGATTCTGCTATGTAGCACTAGGAACTATGTCTGGTCACTTATGATGGAACGTGATAATGTGAGAAAAAATTATGTATACATGTATGTGTAACTGGGTCACCATGATGTACAGTAGAAAATTGATAGAACACTGTAAACCTGCTATACTGGAAAAAAATCATAAAAAAAGAACCTGACATATTGTCCGTGAGGATGTGAGTTTGATCCCTGGCCTTGCTCGGTCGGTTAAGGATCTCATGTTGTTGCAAACTGTGGCCTAGGTTACAGATGTGGTTTGGATCAAGGTTTGCTGTGGTTGTGGCATAGGTGTGCAGCTGTAGCTTGTATTCAACCCCTAGCCTGAGCACCTTCCACATGGCACAGGTATAGCTGTAAAAAGAAAAACAAAAAGCAAAAAAAAAAAAAAAAGAAAGAAAAAGAAACTACCCTTTCCCATTTCAGCCTGGAGAAAGAACTCTGTGTCTAAAGGTCTAAAGCGTATCTCTTTATCTCTCCTAGTCTTGCAGTTCATAAACCAGGTGCCGGAAGAACTGAGGCAACTGGACATCAAATGTGGGTGCTTATTGGAATGATAGGCTTCTTTCCCATGTGGACTACCCAGTTTTGATCAGTCTTTCTCTATGGGTCTCTTAGTTCTACAGGGTCTGGCAGACACTGGACAAGAGCAGGACATCATACAGTAAGAAATGTTCCAGCGAATGGAGGTATTTTTGGGCAGGCAGTAGTAAAGGAGATAGGGGGTAGGATTGGGTGGTGAAAATCAGGGTTGGGAAAGGAAAGTTTTTTTTTTCCACCACTGTTGATAGTAATGGTTCTCACAGCACAGAGTGTGTTGGGTTATTTTAATCAACCCCCATCATAGTTAATGTTAACATAAAGTTGAGGCACCTTACATTACATTACCCTGCCTTCTGATAATATCCATCCCTTGAATGGGCAACTGGGAAGCTAGCGTGTTCACTTTTGAAGTGTCAAAGATGCACAGGTGAGTCCAGTCCAAATCATTTCATTGTCGGCTCCATTCAGTGACCAATGCAGCTACCAGCCCCAGCAGAGCTGACCTCTTTCTCCTTTCGCAGAATCCTCTTTTGAGCCTGCCCAAAGACCTGGATGGCATATCAAGGTTCCTGCTATCAATTTTGCACCTACAAACTCCCTGGTTCAAAGCCATGGATCGCTATGCTGGGGAGGGTGCTCACCTGGTCATCATCAATAGCAAGCAGAGCAGATGAGAAGGAGGAAAAGATGCTTTGGGAGTCCTTCCAGTCATTGAAATCTCATGTCCTTATCCCATGTAGAATATAGTGAAAATCCTCCATTCTGCCCTTCATAATACACATCTACTATCTTGGCACATTCGGTTGGCCAGCATTCCGTTGTGCCCCACTTTTGAGCAATCCTTCCTGGTCATTCTGTCTCCCTCCTTTGAGAAGGAGACAACCGCCTCTCCTTTTTCACAACTGTAACTGTGATCCTTCTTCGCAATTGGACCAAACATCGTCCCTCGGCATCTGTCTTTCTCCAGCCTGGCAATAGCAGGAGTGGATGAATGTTTGGGTAAATGAAACAACTTGAACTAATAATTATTGATTATCCCCTGGGATAAACCCAGTGGAGAAATCCAAAAACGCATATATCCTGACTGAGAGAAAAGCTTTGCAAAACTATAAGGCTGTTGTTCAAAGAGATTTGGGTTATTTGTCTTTGTGTCTCCAGTGGCCATGGTCCATACACAGTAGGTGCTTCTTACCTGATTGTATTACAGACGCATCTGAACTGATGCTCAGATCAGTCCCATGGTAAGCAAGAAAGGTGAGCTTGGGGTCAGGATGTACTATGGCTTGCTGGGAGACAACCCTATTGACACCCTATTGAGGAGTTTGTCTGGGGAGATTCAGAGCATGAAGGAGCATTTATTTTGAAAAATACTTTTTTGCCCTAGAATACTTCAAAATGTCTTACAACTTGGGAGTCCCTGTCTTGGCGCAGCAGAAATGAATCCGCCTAGGAACCATGAGGTTGTGGGTTCGATCCCTGGCTTCACTCAGTGGGTTAAGGATCCAGCATTGCTGTGAGTTATGGTGTAGGTCGCAGACACAGCTCAGATCTGACATTGCTGTGGCTCTGGCATAGGCCAGCAGCAACAGCTCTGATTAGACCCCTAGGCTGGGAACCTCCATATGCCGTGGGTGTGGCCCTAAAAAGACAAAAAAGACAACAACAACAAAAGATGTCTTACAACAAAATGAGACAATGTAAAATCCAACTTAGAAAGTGGGCAAAGATTGAATAAACGTTTCTTCAAAGAAGGTATGTAAATGGCCAAGAAGTGCATGAAAAAATGCTCAACATCATTAGTCACTAGGGAAGTGCAATTCAAAACTATGACATATCACTCTGCACCCACCAGGGTGGCTATAACAAAAAAAAAAAAGGAGGAGAAGGGAAACAAATGTTGGTGAAGATTAGAGAAACGCATTCCTTGTACATAACTAGTGGGAATGTAAAATTGTTCAGCAATATGGAAAACAGTTGGTGACTCCACAAATAGTTTAATCTAGTTAGCATATGACCCAGCAAGTCTACTTCTAGGTTATACTCCAAAAGAATGAAAACAGACTCAAACTAATACACATAAATACATGTTCACAGCAACATTATTTTTAATAGCTAAAGGTAAGATTTAGAAACACCCCAAATGTCTATGAATACTTTAGTAGATAACTGTGGTATATCCACACAAAGGTATATGACTCAGTCCTATAAAGGAATAAAGTGCTAGCATGTGCTACAATGTGGATGAACTTTGAAAATTTTATGTGAAAGGAACCAGACAGAAAAGATTACATATTATATGATTCCATTTATATGAAATGCCCAGAATAGGGAAATCTGTAGACAGAAGGCATTTTAAAAGGTTAACAGGGAAAGGGGAATGGAGACAGCCTAATGGGTCCAGG
Source organism: Phacochoerus africanus (assembly GCF_016906955.1). NCBI lineage: Eukaryota > Metazoa > Chordata > Mammalia > Artiodactyla > Suidae > Phacochoerus > Phacochoerus africanus. The sequence continues at coordinate 62,938,736 of NC_062547.1, read as the reverse complement.
GTTTATTTTGAGGTGATGAAAATGTTTTAGGACTTGATAGAAATGGAAGTTGTATAACATCATGAATGTATTAATGCCACTGAGTTGTTTCCTTTCCTTTCATTTCATTTCCTTTCATTTTGTGTTATCTGTTTCACATATTTGTATGTTTTTAAAAAATTTTTTCCCTGTGCTTTTACTTTTATTTTTTTAATTGTTTTAAAAAATCTTATTGAGGTATAGTTGATATACAGTGTCATACTAGCTTTAGGTTTATAGCAAAGTGAATCAGTTTATACATATACATATATCTATTCTTTTTTTTCCATATAGATTATTATTGGTAGACCTCCCTGGGCTATACAGTAATTCCCTGTTAGTTATCTACCCTATACATAGCAGTGTGCATGTGCTGACACCATCCTACCAATTTATCCCTCCCTGCAATGGTTTCCCCTTTGGTAACCCTAAGTTTGACCTCAAAACATTTGAGGCTGTTTCTTTCCTACAAGCACTATTTTGTAAAATTTTAAAAATTATATTCCATATGTAGATGATATATGATACTTGTCTTTCTCTTCCTGGATTACTTAATATAATCTCTAGGTTCACCAATGTTGCTGCAACTGGCATTATTTCATTATTTTTTATGGCTGAGTAGTATTCCATTGTAAGCAGGTACCACATCTTCTTAATCCATGCATCTGCTGATGGACATTTAAGTTTTTTCCATGTCTTGGCTACTGTGAGTAGTGTTGCAGTGAACACTGGGGTCCATGTATCTTTTCAAATTATGGTTTTATCAGTATATATGCCTAGGAGTGGGATTGATGGATCATATGGGAGTTGTATATTTAGTTTTATGAGGAACCTCCATACTGTTTTCCATGGTGGTTGTACCAATTTACACTCCCACCATCAGTGTAGGAGGGTTCCCTTTTCTCCACAGCTTCTCCTCCATTTGTTATTTGTAGACTTATTAATGATGGCCTTTCTGGCCAGTGTGAGATGGAACCTCATTTTAGTTTTGCTTTGTATTTATCTAATATTGGTGATGTTGAGCTTCTTTTCATGTGCTTTTTGGCCATATGTCTGTCTTCTTTGAAGAAAGGTCTATTTAGATCATCTGTACATTTTTTGATTGGGCTGGTTTTAATATATAAAGTTGTGTGAGATGTTTGTACATTTTGGGATCTCTAAAAAAATTTGTATGTTTTAAAATGGGAATATTTGAGCCTATTTGTAGCTTAGGCAGAGACAAGACTTCCTGATATGGGAAGCCAGATCCCCAGATGCAGGGAGAGCTTGACTTAGAATTGGGAGCTACAAATAGTGTGGGTAGGAAGGGACTATTGAAACTAGTAGGAGATTCAGAACAATGTTATGGGAATGGGCAGTGGGAGCAGGCCAGGGAATAAGGGCTCTGTTCAGGTGTGAGATGATGAATTATCACATTTCATTGGTTCCCCTTTTGTGAAATATGAATTTGGCAGGTTAAAAACAGCAATAAAAATCATAAGCATCCTCTACCAACCACTTTGTTAACTGGTTCTCATTCTTCATATTATCTAAGCTTTGTAATAACCCTTGGAAATAAAGGCAAATATTATCCTGTTTTCCTTTTGAACAAGTAGGCTCAATGAAGGGAGTGGACATAGATGCTGAAACCCAGTGCACTTGACCCCTGAGTCTCTACCTTTTGCCATCCACTGGGCTGAAGGTGGCCAGAGAACAGGCTTCCAGTTAAATTTTGTCTATATAGGGTGGCTGGGCTTTATAAATCAGTCAGAAACAAGCATGAAATGTTGGTAAGAAGGATGGAGAGAAGAGCTTGGGGAAAGCCTTGGAAGCAGGTCTGAGGGCTAACAAGAATTTAAGCTCTTATTGACCTACAGATGGCCAGAAAAAAACACACATGAAAAATGCTTAACATTACCAACTATTAGAGAAATGAAAAGCAAAACTAAAATGAGATATCTCCTCACACCAGTCAGAATGGCCATCATCAAAAAATCTACAAACAATAAATATTGAAGAAGGTGTGGAGAAAAGAGAACCCTCCTACACTGTTGGTAGAAATGCAAATTGGTACAACCACTATAGAGAACAGTATGGAGGTTCCTCAAAAAACTAAAAATAGAATTACCATATGATTCAGCAATCCTACTCCTGGGCTTATATCTGAGAAAACCATAATTTGAAAAGATACATGCACCCCAATATTCATCACAGCTCTATTGCAATAGCCAAGACATAGAAACAACCTAAATGCCCATCAACAGATGCATGGATTAGGAAGATGTAGTACATTTATATAGCAGATTGGAATATTACTCAGCCATAAAAAGAATGAATTAATGCCATTTGCACCAACATGGATGCAATTACAGATTATCATACTAAGTGAAGTCAGAAACACAAATACTACATTGTCATGTATAGGTGCAGTCTAAAAAATAGCACAAACATTATAAACAACTTCTGCAGCTCCATACCAAAAAAACAAACAAGCCTATCAAAAAATGGGCAGATCTAAACAGACAGTTCTCCAAAGAATACATACAGATTGCCAAGAAACACATGAAAGGATGTTAAACATCACTCATTATGAGAGAGATGCAAATCAAAACCACTCTGAGGTACCACCTTACATCAGCCAGAATGGCCATCATCCAAAAGTCTACAAACAATAAGTGCTAGAGAGGGGGTGGAGAAAAAGGAACCCTAGTACACTGTTGGTGGGAATGTAAATTAGTGCAACCACTGTGGAAAGCAGCATGGCGAATCCTCAGAAAACTAAACATGGGAGTTCGAATCGTGGCGCAGTGGTTAACGAATCCGACTAGGAACCATGAGATTGTGGGTTCTGTCCCTGCCCTTGCTCAGTGGGTTAATGATCCGGCGTTGCCGTGAGCTGTGGTGTAGGTTGCAGAGGCGGCTCGGATCCAGCGTTGCTGTGGCTCTGGCATAGGCCGGTGGCTGCAGCTCCGATTCAACCCCTAGCCTGGGAACCTCCATATGCCATGGGAGCAGCCCAAGAAATAGCAAAAAAAGACAAAAAAAAAGAGAAAAAGAAAACTAAACATAGAACTACCATTTGATCCAGAAATCCCACTCCTGGGCATCTACCCAGAGAAAACCATGACTCACAAAGACACATGTACTCCAATGTTCTTTGCAGCACTATTTACAACAGCCAAAACATGGAAACAACCTAAATGTCCATTGACAGAGGAGTGGATCAAGAAGATGTGGTACATATACACAATGGAATATTACTCAGCCATTAAAAAGAACGAAATACCAGCATTTTTTGCAACATGTATGGACCTAGAAACTATCATGCTAAGTGAAGTCAGCCGTACGATGAGACGCCAACATCAAATGCTTTCACTGACATGTGGAATCTGAAATGCAGAACAGATGCTGACTCACAGACATTGAAAAACTTATGGTCTCTGGAGGAAACAGTTTGGGAGGTGGGGGGATGTGCTTGAGCTGTGGGATGGAAATCCTGTGAAATCAGATTGTTATGATCATTATACAACTACAGATATGATAAATTCATCTGAGTAATAAAAAATAAAAATAAAATAAAATACAGCACAAACAAACCTATGTACAAACAAAAATTTAGTCACAAACATGGAAAACAGACTTTGTTGTTGCCAAGGGAGAGAGATGAAGGGAGTGGGATGGACTGGGAGTTTGGAATTAGTAGATGAAAACCATTACATTTAGAATAGATAAGTAAGCAATGAGGTCCTACTGTATAGCACAGGGAACTATATCCAATCTCTTGGGATAGACCATGATAGAAGATAGTATAAGAAAAGGAATGTATATATATGTATGACTGAGTCGGTTTACTATACAGCAGAAACTGGTACAGTATTCTAAATAAACTGTAATTCAGTTTTAAAAAAGAGAAAAGATGTTCAACATCATTAGTCACCAGGGGAATACTATAGATATCAATTAGATACCACAGTTAGATACCACTTCACACTGACTAGTATGACTAGAATTTTTTAAACCACATAAAATAGCAAGCACTGGCAGGTATGTGGAGAAATTGGAACCATTATATATTGCTGGTAGGAATATAAAACAGTGGAGTCACTATGGAAAACAATATGGTAATTCCTTAAAAATGATACATATAATACTATATGACCCAGCAAATTCATTGATGGATATATACCCAAAATAATTGAAAACAGGGTCTCAAACAAACATTTCAAACTGAATGTGCACAGCAGCACCATTCACAATAGCCAAAATTGGAAACAATTCAAATGTCCATCAACAGATGAACAGATAAACAAAACTGAAGTGTATAAATACAATGGAATATTGTTAATCCATGCAAAGAAATGAATATCTTTTCATGTGTATTCAGAGGTATTTGTATTCATTAATTTGTCCCTGGGGCCAGATTTCAATCCTGCATATGCCACTTCAATCTGGGTGAATAATGGGCTAGTGAAATTCTCAGTTCCCTTCCTCATCCAGCTTTTGTAAGAATTACAAGATGTTGCCTGCTCCACACAGCTCCAGTCACATTTAGAATACTTAATATATTGAAACTGTTTACTGGAATAACCTTAAGCTTCTGTATGGGAATAATTGAGTACCCTATGTTATCCCTCTGTCAACCAAGAAAGAAAGATCTGAAGAAAACCAATGCTCTTGGGACAAAAACTCTTTCCTACAGGGCTTCTAGACTCAAAGGCTCCACTAGGGAGGATGAGCTAATTGTATTTGCTCTATCAAGGTTCTCCAGGGATAAATCCAGAGGCCAGAGAGTCAGGTATAAACCTGCTGGTATGGCTCTGCTGTGTGTGCCCTGAGAAAGCAAGCTTCTCCACCACAGCTGCAAGACAAAGCTGAGGCTGCAGGAGCCCCAAACCTCAAGATAGGACATGGGGGGCTGAGAAGTCCTGGAATCTGAGGGAAGTATAGTCAAGTAAGTGAATCAGTAAGATAAGCTGCAGCAGAAGATAAGCACACTCTCCTGAAACCTCCCCTCAGAGTTTAGGGGATCATCTGTTCGGTTTCATCTACAAGGACTTGAGGTGCCTGGCATCAGAGCCTCATAGGTGGGTTGTGGTACTGTGAGCTGGTCAAGACACTTGATGTAGAGGTACAGCCAGACCTGAGGCTGTACTGGATCCTGTTCCATGCAGTATTCCTATTCCATGCAGGAATAAATTTGGAGCCTCAACTGTCTACTCCTGGTGTTATTGTGGGTTAAATGGGATGATATGTTTCAAGCAGTTAGCTCAAATGAGGATCGCATGGAATAAATGTCATTGTCTAGCACAAAGTTAATCTATTTGTGCAGGTACAATGGGGGAGGAGAACTTCAGAGGGTTTTAATCTAGATTAGTAATCATTAACTGTAGATTTCTACCCCTCCACAGAGTCATTGTTCTCAACCAACAAGAGATGTTAACACAGACAAATACATCAGGTTCAACATTTTACATATTAATTAATCTCATCTTTACAACAACTCTATAGAGCAGGTAATATTACCCTCACTTTACAGATGAGTAAACTAAAGCAGAGAGAGGTTAAGTACCTTGCCTAATGTCACACAGCTACTAGGTGGCAGAGCTGGAATTAAAATCCAGGATTTCTGGCTTCATAATTGATATCCTGAATCATTCTCTTTTTTTTCCTTTTTTCTTTTTTCTTTTCCCACTGTACAACAAGGGGGTCAGGTTATCCTTACATGTATACATTACAATTACATTTTTCCCCCAGCCTTTGTTCTGTTGCAACATGAGTATCTAGACAAAGTTCTCAATGCTATTCAGCAGGATCTCCTTGTAAATCTATTCTAAGTTGTGTCTGATAAGCCCAAGCTCCCGATCCCTCCCACTCCCTCCCCCTCCCATCAGGCAGCCACAAGTCTCTTCTCCAAGTCCATGATTTTCTTTTCTAAGGAGATGTTCATTTCTGCTGGATATTAGATTCCAGTTCTAAGGGATATCATATGGTATTTGTCTTTGTCTTTCTGGCTCATTTCACTCAGGATGAGAGTCTCTAGCTCCATCCATGTTGCTGCAAATGGCATTCTGTCATTCTTTTTTATGGCTGAGTAGTATTCCATTGTGTATATATACCACTTCTTCCGAATCCAATCTTCTGTCGATGGACATTTGGGTTGTTTCCATGTCCTGGCTATTGTGAATAGGGCTGCAATGAACATGCGGGTGCACGTGTCTCTTTTAAGTAGAGTTTTGTCCGGATAGATGCCCAAGAGTGGGACTGCGGGGTCATATGGAAGTTCTATGTATAGATTTCTAAGGTATCTCCAAACTGTTCTCCATAGTGGCTGTACCAGTTTACATTCCCACCAACAGTGCAGGAGGGTTCCCTTTTCTCCACAGCCCCTCCAGCACTTGGTATTTGTGGACTTATGAATGATGGCCATTCTGACTGGTGTGAGGTGGTATCTCATGGTTGTTTTGATTTGCATTTCTCTTATAATCAGCGATGTTGAGCATTTTCTCATGTGTTTGCTGGCCATCTGTATATCTTCTTTGGAGGAATGTCTATTCAGGTCTTTTGCCCATTTTTCCATTGGTTGATTGGCTTTTTTGCTGTTGGGTTGTATAAGTTGCTTATGTATTCTAGAGACTAAGCCCTTGTCGGTTGCATCATTTGAAACTGTTTTCTCCCATTCTGTAAGTTGTCTTTTTGTTTTCTTTTGGGTGTCCTTTGCTGTGCAAAAGCTTTTCAGTTTGATGAGGTCCCATGGGTTTATTTTTGCTCTAATTTCGATTGCTTTGGCAGACTGACCTGAGAAAATATTCATGATGTTGATGTCAGAGAGTGTTTTGCCTATGTTTTCTTCTAGGAGTTTGATGGTGTCCTGTCGTATATTGAAGTCTTTCAGCCATTTGGAGTTTATTTTTGTGCATGGTGTGAGGGTGTGTTCTAGTTTCCTTGCTTTGCATGCAGCTGTCCAGGTTTCCCAGCAAGGCTTGCTGAAGAGACTTTCTTTTTCCCATTTGATGTTCTTGCCTCCCTTGTCAAAGAGCCTAGGTGTCAGGGTTTATGTCTGGGTTCTCTCTTCTGTTCCATTGGTCTGTCTGTCTGTTTTGATACCAGTACCACACTGTTTTGATGACTGTGGCTTTGTAGTATTTCTTGAAGTCTGGGAGAGTTATGCCTCCTGCTTGGTTTTTGTTTCTCAGGATTGCTTGGGCGATTCTGGGTCTTTTGTGGTTCCATATAAATGTTTGGATTGTTTCTTCTAGCTCTGTGAAAAATGTCCTGGCTCATTTGATAGGGATTGCATTGACTCTGTAGATTGCTTTGGGTAGTATGGCCATTTTTACAATATTGATTTTCCCAATCCAGGAGCATGGAATCTCTTTCCATTTCTTTACATCTTCTTTGATTTCTTTGATTAAAGTTTTATAATTCTCGGCATATAGGTCCTTTACCTCCTTGGTCAGGTGTATTCCGAGGTATTTGGTTTTGTGAGGTGCAATTTTAAAAGGTATCGTATTTTTGTATTCCTTTTCTAATATTTCATTGCTGGTATACAGAAGTGCAACTGACTTCTGGATGTTAATCTTCTATCCTGCTACTTTGCTGAAGTTATGAATCAGTTCAAGGAGTTTTGGGGTTGAGTCCTTCGGGTTTTCTATGTATAGTATCAAGTCGTCTGCATACAGTGACAGTTTTATCTCTTCTCTTCCTCTATGGATGCCTTTTATTTCTTTTGTTTGCCTAATTGCTGTGGCTAGGACTTCCAAAACGATGTTGAAGAGCAGTGGTGAGAGTGGGCATCCCTGTCTTGTTCCAGATTTGAGTGAGATGGCTTTCAGTTTTTCCCCATTGAGTATTATATTTGCTGTGGGTTTCTCATAAATGGCTTTGATTCTATTCAGGAATGTTCCCTCTATATCTTCTTTGGCGAGGGTCTTGATCATGAATGGATGTTGGACTTTGTCAAATGCTTTTTCTGCGTCTATTGAGATGATCATATGATTTTTGACTTTTCTTTTGTTAATGTGGTGTATGATGCTGATTGATTTGCGTATGTTGAACCATCCTTGTGAACCTGGGATGAACCCAACCTGGTCATGGTGTATAATTTTTTTGGTATGTTGTTGGATTCGGTTGGCTAAGATTTTGTTGAGAATTTTTGCATCTATATTCATCAATGATATTGGGCGATAGTTTACTTTTTTGGTGGTATCTCTGTCTGGTTTGGGAATGAGGGTGATGGTGGCATCATAGAATGTCTTTGGGAGTATTCCTTCTTCTTCAACCTTTTGAAAGAGTTTAAGGAGGATGGGCACCAATTCCTCTTTATATGTTTGATAAAATTCACCTGTGAAGCCATCTGGTCCTGGACTTTTATTTGTAGGGAGTGATTTTATGACCTCTTCCATTTCATTTCTAGTGATCGGTCTGTTCAGTTGGTCTGTTTCTACTTGATTCAGTTTTGGCAGGCTGTAAGATTCTAGAAAATTGTCCATTTCTTCCAGATTGTCAAACTTGTTGCCATATAGTTGTTCATAGTATTCTCTTATGGTTTTTTTGTATTTCTGCTGTATCCGTTGTGATTTCTCCTTTTTCGTTTATAATTTTGGTTATTTGGGTTCTTTCTCTCCACTTTTTAGTGAGTCTGGCCAGGGGTTTGTCAATTTTGTTGACCTTTTCAGAGAAGCAGCTCTTGGTTTTATTAATTTTCTCTATTGCTTTTTGAGTCTCTATTTTATGGATTTCTTCTTTGATCTTTATAATTTCCTTCCTTCTGCTGACTTTAGGCCTTTTTTGTTCTTCTTTTTCTAATTCCTTTAGGTGGAGGGTTAAGTTGTCAATTTGGGATCTTTCTTCTTTTTTGAGAAAGGCCTGTATCACTATAAATTTCCCTCTGAGCACTGCTTTCGCAGCATCCCATAGGTTTTGAGCGGTTGTGTCTTCATTATCGTTTGTTTCAAGGTAGTTTTTAATTTCCTTCTTGATTTCCTCATTGACCCATTGGTTTTTTTAGTAGCATGTTGTTTAGTCTCCATGTAGTAGGTTTTTTCTCTTTCCCTTTCCCATGGTTAGTTTCTAATTTCATGGCATTGTGGTCAGAGAAGATACTTGAGATAATTTCTATGCTCCTAAATTTATTGAGATTAGCTTTGTGTCCCAATATGTGGTGGATTCTTGAGAATGTTCCATGAGCATTTGAGAAGAATGTGTATTCTGCTTTTTTTGGATGTAGTGTCCTGAAGATATCAATGAAGTCTACATTTTCTGTTGTTTCCTTTAGGATCTCTGTTGCTTTATTGGTTTTCTGTCTAGATGATCTGTCCATTGATGTGAAGGGGGTATTAAGGTCTCCTACTATGATTGTATTCTCATCAATATCTCCCTTTATGTCTGTTAATATTTGTTGATTGTATCTGGGTGCTCCTGTATTTGGGGCCTATATGTTGACGATAGTAACATCCTCTCCTTGGATGGATCCCTTAATCATTAAGTAGTGTCCTCCTTTGTCTTGCTTTATGTCTTTTGTTTTAAAGTCTATTTTGTCTGATATGAGCGTTGTGACTCCTGCTTTTCTGTCATGTCTATTGGCGTGAAATATTTTTCCCCACCCTTTCCCTTTCAATCTATATGTATCTTTTGTCCTAAGGTGAGGTTCTTGTAGGCAGCGTATTGAAGGTTTTTGCCTTTTTATCCACTCAGCCAGTCTGTGTCTTTTGATTGGGGCATTCAGTCCATTGACATTTAAGGTGATAATTGATAGATGATTACTTATTGCCATTTGAACCTCGTGTTCCAGTTGATTCTATGGTTCTCCATTCTTCCTTTCTTTTTTCTTTTTTTTGGTTGGATGGTCTCCTGTTATAATATGCTTGAGTGTATTCTTTTTTTCATTTTTTGCGAATGCAATATTTGGTTTTGGCTTGTGGGTGCCCTGTTTTTTAAGTATGCTAACCCCTTCCCATAATTGTGTGTTTTAGCCTGATGGTCCTGTAAGTTCAAACCCTTCATTACTATATTAAAATTAAGAAGAGAAACATACAAGTAAACAAAAAGGGTTTTTTACTTCCTAACATCCCTTGCCCACATTTTATGGTTTTGATGACTCTTTTTTATTTTTTTTTCTTTTTAATTTTATTTTGTTTGAGGCCTGTTCATGATTAAATCTGTATGCTGGCTTATTTGAGTGACTGCTCTCTGATTGTGGTTTTCTCAGTCCTAGTTCTTCCTCTTCTTTTTTTTTCCTTTTCTTTTTTCTTCCCTTTCCTTCCTTAATCACATCTTTTTTATCCATCCATCCATTGATGGGCATTTAAGTTATTTCTGTTATCTCAGCTATTGTGAATGATGCTACAATAAATATAAGGGTGCATCTGTCTCTTTGAAATATTTTTTTCACTTCCTCTGACTATATACCAAAAAGTGTAATTGCTGGATTGCATGGTAGATCTATTTTTAACTGTTTTTGAAGAAACTCCATATTGTTTTCTCTAGTGGTTGGACCAATTCACATTCCCATCGACAATGTAGAAGGGTCCCTTTTAACCACATCCTTACCAGCACCTGTTGTCTCTTGTCTTCTTGATGATATTAATTCTAACTGATCTGAGGTAATATCATTTGTGGTTTTGATTTGCATTTTCCTGATAATTAATAATGTTGAGCATCCTTTCATGTGTCTGTTGGCAATTTTGATGTCCTCATTGGAAAATATCTCATTTTTCATTGGATTATTTGCCTCTTGTTATTCAGTTATATGAGTGCCTTACACAGTTTGATTATTAAACCCTTATTTGATATATGGATTGAAATTTTTCTCTAATTATGTAAGTTGTATTTTCATTTGGTTAATTGTTTCTTTTGCTGTGCAGAAGCTTTTGAAGTTTATAGAGTATCATTTTTTGATTTTTGCTTTTGTTGTCTGTGTTTTGGGCATCACACCTGAAAAATCATTGCCAATACCAATGTCAAGGAGCTTCTTCCCTATGTTTTCTTCTAGGAGTTTTATAGTGTCAAGTCTTATGTTTAAGTCTTTGACCCATTTTGGGTTAATTTTTGTGAGTGGCATGGAGTGTGGTCCTTTCACTGTTTTGCATGTATTTATTCAGTTTTCCCAATATCATTTGATGAAGAGACCATCCTTTCCTCATTGGGTGTTGCCGGCTCCCTCGTCAAATATTAGTTGAGACCGGAAGATTTTCAGGGTGGTTTATATTGGCTCATGGACGCAACATTAAATATCTTCAAAAAGATATTCCCTTTTAAGTTCTTTCTATCCTTCTGGTTATACCCTGAGAATATTCTGGTTTGGTGCTACTATATCTTTAACATTGTACTTATCGTTTTAGAAAATGAGAAGCCTTTGGCAGACAAGAGTAGCTTGCTGGAATTTAAACAACATTCTTTCATTTTTATGACATTCTCTTTTACTCTTTTTAAATGACTGTACCTGTGGCATATGGAATTTCCTAGGCCAGAGACTAAACCCAACACTAGATCCTTTAATCCATGCTGCTGGGCCTGGGATTGAGTTTGCACCTTTGCAGTGACCTGAACCACTGTAGTCAGATTCTTAACCCACTGAACAGCAGGAACTCCTCTCTTTTTCTCTTCTGTATCAATTAGTACTCAGAAAGCGGAAAACATACTCTGGCTATCACACTTATCTATATACCAAGTGTTTTTTTTTTTCTTTTTATGGCTGCACCTGTGGCATATGGAAGTTCCTGGGCTAGGGGTTGAATTGGAGCTGCAGCTGCCTGTCAGGTGGTTTTGATTACCAAAGGGACAGTGAGTGGAGAAGGGACAAATTATGAATATGGTATGAACAGATACAAAATAACTCTACATAAAATAGATAAGCAACAAGGATTTACACAAAGGAAATTATACCCGATACTGTATAATAACTTATAATAGAAAAGAAAGATATCCAGGAAAGAAAGATATCTCTATGTCTATATATCTATATATCACCTTGTACATCTGAAGCTAATAAAACATTGTAAATGAACTATACTTCAATTAAAAGTGGTTTAAAAAAATTAAAAAACTAAAAAACCAAGCACATTTGATATCCTAGAATGTACAAAGTACAAGATTTGAGAAATAAAGAAAACCTTATAACTTACACTTTGATGTTAAAAAAAGAACCACTATGCTGTACACCTTAAATTAACAAAATGTTATAAATCAAATATGCTCCAATTAAAAAAAGAAAAAAAAAACCCACAATAAGGTGTCACCTCACACCTGTTGTATTGGCTATTAACAAAAAGGCAAGAAATAACAGGTGATGGTGAAGATATGGAGTAAAACACATCCTCATGTTACTGGGAATGTAAATTGATGTAGCCATTGTGGAAGACAATATGGAGGTTACTAAAAATTAAGAATAGAACTAGTATATTATTCAGCTGTCACACTGCTAGATATTTATCCAAAGAATATGAAAACACTAATTCAAAAAGATGTATGCACCTGTATTTTTATGAGGGCATTATTTACAATAATGAAGATTTGGAAGAGTCCATCAGTGAATGAATGGATAAAGAAGATATGATGTGATATCTTCTTTCTGTCTATCTATCTCTCTCTCTATCTGTATTACAGGATGATGACCACTCTGGCTACTTCCTGCTAAATGGGGGCATTGTCCCACCTCAATTTGGGTAATGGACACAGAGTTGGAAATTGTCCCTAGTTACAAACTTAGCATCAATTTTTTGTGTCACGAAAACATTGCCTCTCTTTGATTGCTTTGTCATAACACCTGGACAAACCTTTGAAAATTAATAGACATAATACAATGAGGATAATGATCAAAATGCACCCTTGTAATATTTCCCAAAAGAGTCCTCCTATTTTAGATGGCAGTTATTGTGAGAACTAATGACACATATATACTTATTTATGTAATTATAAACTAATAAGACTATAACGATCAAAGTAGAGACTAAATCATAGTCATTATGGGCTACTATAACTATCAATACTATTATAGTATATAAATAGCATACCATAAAATTAACTTATAAAGCTAAAATAACTTTACTTTTTGAAGCACCCATAGCATGTGGAGGTTCCTGGGCCAGGAATCAAAACTGTGCCATAGCAGTGACCCAAGCCACTGCAGTGACAACAACAGATCCTTAAACTGCTGCACTACATGGGAACTCCTAAAATAAAATTTAAAAAATGGCTGTCTATGAAATCCAGAAGCACTGCAGCCTGTGAGAATATGGGGATGCCTAATCTAGTCTCCCAAATAGCAGCAGATCCTTTCTCCCAGCGTCAGGTTAAACCTGGGGTTGTCCTGCCTTAGCCTCTTCTAGTTGCCAGTGAGGAGCAGCAGCTGGGAGGTCTCAGAATAGATGCTGCTATTCTCCTCACTCACCAGGAAGGTGTGGATGGCTAAGGACCCTGTACTGGCCACAGGGACAAGCAGCCTAGACAGTGGCTCAGAGTGGGACCCCTCCCTCCCCCCGAGCTGTGCTCTGGCCCCACCCTGCACACTCAAGCCTTGCCACAATGATTTTTATAAAACAACATTATATTGTATAGGAATAGACACATACAATAGGGAAATTGGGAGTTCCCGTCATGGCGCAGTAGAAATGAATCTGACTAGGAACCATGAGGTTGCAGGTTCAATCCCTGGTTTTGCTCAGTGGGTTAAGGATCCAGTGTTGCCATGAACTGTGGTATAGGTCGCAGATGAGGCTTGGATCCTGTGATGCTGTGGCTGTGGTGTAGGCCAGCAGCTGTAGCTCCAATTACACCCCTAGCCTGGGAAACTTCATATGCTGCAGATGCAGCCCTAAAAAGCAGAAAACAAATAAACAAGCAAAAACAAACAAATAAACAAAAAACCAGTGAAACTGAATAAGAGTCATGGAACAGACCCATGTGTAAATAAACTTATTACATTTAAAAGTGGCATTTCAAATCAATGGACTATTTAAAATTGTGTCAGGACAATTAGCCAATAAATTTTACCTCTGCACACCTATTAGAGTGGCTAAAATCTGGAACACTGACAACACCAAATGCCGACAAGTTGTAGAACAGTAGGAACTCTCATTCATTTCTGGGAATGCAAAATTGTACAGCCACTTTGGAGGACAGTTTGGCAGTGCCTCACAAAGCTAAACAGTTTTACCATATAATCCAGCAATCACACACCTTGGTATTTACCCAAAAGAATTGAAAACTCAGGCTCACACAAAAACCTGCGCAGAGATATTTATAGCACCTTTATTCATAATTGCCAAAAATGGGAGGAACCAAGATGTCCTTGAGTAGGAGAATATATAAAACTGTGGTACATCCAGACCCTGGAATATTATTCAGCACCAGAAACTTGAGCTATCAAGGCATAAAATATTGAGGAAACTTAAACGCATATTACTAAGAGAAAGAAGCCCATCTAATAAAGGCGACATACTTTTTTTTTCTACTGTACAGCATGGTGACCCAGTTACACATACATGTATAGATTCTTTTTTCTCACATTTATCATGCTCCATCATAAGGGACTAGACATAGTTCCCAGTGGTACACAGCAGGATCTCATTGATAATCTATTCCAAAGGCAATAGTATGCTTCTACTAACCCCAAGCTCCCAATCCATCCCACTCCCGCACCACCAGCAACCACAAGTCTAGTCCCCAAGTCCATGATTTTCTTTTCTGTGGAAAGGTTCATTTGTGCCATATATTAGAATAATGTATTGGGGATTTTTTTTTAAAAAAAGCTAATATAAAAAATAATTTTAAAATTGAAAAAATAAAAAAAAATTGATTCAAACTACATGACATTCTGGAAAAAGGAAAACTTTGGAGAGGGTAAAAAGATCAGTGGTTGCCAGAGGTTAGTGGTAAGGGATGGATGAACAGGAAGAGCACAGAGGATGTTTAGGGCAGTAAAAACAACTCTTCATGATACCATAATGATGGCTGCAACTCATAAAACATGTTAAAACCCACAAAGTGTACAATGAGAATGAACCATAATGTAAACTCTGGACTTTGGTGATGATGATGTATCAAGGTAGGTTCAATGACTGCAACAAATGCATTGCTCTTGTGGATGATACTGACAATGGGAGACAATGGGCCTAAGGGTGGGGGCAGAGGGTATATGCGAATCTCTGTGCTTTCTTCTCAATTTTGCTGTGAACCTAAACTCCCAGCCCCCCACAAAATGAACTCTTCAAAAAATAATAAACTGAAACCTAATCTGAAGTGTTTACACCATATATTCTGAAGATTATAGTGTAAGAGCTTGGCAAACTTTTGTGTAAATGCCCAGACGGTAATAGATATTTTCAACTTTGCAGGTCACACTATCTCTGTCACAACTATTCAACTCCTCTCTTGTACCACAAAAACAGCCATAGACAATATGTCAGTGAATCGTCATGACTATGGTTCCAATAAAACTTTATTTATAGAAATGCTGTTTCTCCACATGTTATAGTGACCCCCTAAACCCATAATAAAAGAGCATTGGAAGAAACCAAGAAGAATGTTTCCCATAGGAACAGTATTAGGGCACAAGAAATGGAAGGAAAAGGAAAAAGATTGCTAGGCAAAATTGGTATTTAGAATCTCTACTAAAATGCTTGCAAATCAATATGAACAGGACAATCCAATGAAAAAAAAAATGAGTAAAGGCTTTGAATAGGCATAGCACAAAAAGGAAATCCATATAGCTAAAATAGTATAGATTTTGAGCCCCACTAGTAGTTAGGGAAATGCAATTTAAAGTGACAATGGGAGCCCACTTTTCAACTATATAGGCGAAATTAAGTTTCACCCTGTCAAGAGTTAGTAAGGGTATGGGGAAAGAGGTGCTCTGACACACAAGCATACAGCCACTCAGGAGAGTTTAATTTGCAATTTCTCTTAAATTTAAGGATCAAATTTCTTATGATATTATCATCTCACTACTCCATATGAATTTGAATCAGATAGTGCCTGATTGTGGTAAAAGTCATATATATTGGATAAGGATATATATTGTATTATTCCTAATAATGGAGAAAAATTGGATGCAAGCTGAGGTATCTAACAGTTAAATATGCATCGCATATATTTATTCAATTGATCTATTAAATTTATTGTATAAAATGAGGTGTTTCTATAGCAGTGGTTCTCACCTAGGGGTAATTTTGCCCCCAAGGAGACGTTTGATAATATCTGGAGACATTTTGTCATGGCTGGTGTGGGGAGGTTACTGGCATCTAGGGGATAGAGACTAAGGATCATGTTAAATATCCAGCAATGCTCAGACGGCCCCCACCACAAAGGACGATACTTCCCTACCTAAATGTCAATACTGCCCAGGTTGAGAAACTTTGGTCTATATAAACTAACATGAATAGTATTCCAAAATGTTAAGTTAAAAATCCAAGTTACAGAAAGCTACCTAAAGGACAATCTGAGCTGTGTTAAAATACATAGTATGGGAAGGTTCATTTGTGTCATGTATTAGAGTACTGAAATAAGTGTTATCACATGGTATTTGTCTTTCTTTTTCTGCCTTATTTCACTCAGTATGAGAGTCTCTACTTCCATCCATGTTGCTGCAAATGGCATTATTTTGTTCTTTTTTATGGGTGAGTAGTATTCCATTGGGTCACTATGCTGCACAGTAGAAAAAAAATAATGTATTGGGGAAGTTTAAAAAAATAAAAAAAATACATAGTATGCAAAACGACATGGTGGTTCATCAAAAAATTAAATACAGAATTACTCTGTGACCCAGCACTTTCATTCCTAGGAATATACCCCAAAGAAATGAAAAGAATTCAATCAAACCCTTGTACACAAATATCCATAGCAGCACTACTCTCACAGCCAAAAGGTAGAAACAATCCAAATGCCCATCAATATGTGAATAAATAAGCCTAATGTGGTCCATCTGGATGTCCAAAGAATATTACTCAGCTATGAAAAGGAATGAAGCACTGATGCATGCATCTCAAAAAATATTTTGCTGAGAAAAAGTGCCAGACACCATAGGCTGCATATTATATGTATATGAGATGTTAAAATGTTTTAGAAAATTTTAAGTTACGTAAATTTCACCTCAAAAATAAAACCAAAACAAACAAAAGATTGCAACAAAATTCCACAGTGATACTCTTATTTTACGGGTTTGTGTTTGTTCAAATGCCTCATGTGTACAAAGGTCTAAGGCTGCCCATTAAATCCATCTCATGATCATATGGCTGGCCATTATAGCATTACTTGTAGCATTGCAGTTATTTAATAAGACACATATATTTGTGTATTAATTTTTAAAAACTTAAAAGGAATTTTAATTGGGCAAATGGCCTGAATGGGGAAGAAAGAAGATGGAGAGGCAAGTCAGGCAGCCTCCTCATCCTCAGTGGGCAATGGCAGTGCTGCCTTAACGCCAGTATCAGCATCCAGGGCCCCAAATCACAAACTTGTGAAGCATTAGACTCTGCTTGAGCCCCTGAGAATCTCAGGTAACTGACTCACCCCTGGAAGGCAAGGAGGGAGGAAAGGAAAGTGATGACAGTTTCCCTGAGGTTGCCCAATGCACTGCAGGGTCCCCATGGGTCAGAGCATCTCTGTAGCAGAGGCAGAGGCAGAGTCTAGGGAACCACAGAGAGAGAAGGCAGCATGCAGGGAGCAGAGGCAGCATAAATAATGGCAGTTAGACTCAGGTAACCCCCTCCCCAAACAGCTGGCAGGCTCCTTGCCTTGCAGCCCTCACCTGTGCAGCCCTCACCTGCAGGGAAACACCAAAACAGGGCCTCCTGTTGGAGTGAGGCAGAAGAAGGCGCAGAACATTGAGCCACAGGTAAATCATCTTTCCTCCCTTTAACCTGACCAGGAGAGACCTGGGGAGTCATCCACACACTCAGAGAAGCCTCTCTGTGTATAAAACTCCTTCTTCATTTTGAGTCTATGGGATGGGATCAGAAGACAGGACTTCCTAGCTTCAAAGTAATGTCATGAGTATTTTGCAGGATGAGAGAAGAGCTTCCACCCCAAACTACCCAGAACTGTCTGATTTCTAACCCCTTCTCTTTCTTGGCCAAAAATAAGGGTAAAAAGTTTGTGGGGAGACAGAGAAAAGAGACAAGAGAATTTAGAATTGAGAGGCTCCAGTCACCCCCTGAGGGTGTAAAGGGAAGCACCCAAGTGGACAGGTGCCGTGATGGTAAGGAGTCAAGGATGAAAATAGGGAGAGAAAAGGGAGGCAGGAGGTGGCTGAGATGGGAGAGAAGATGCAGAGAGGGGAACCAGAACAACCTCACTGAGAAGAGAGAGCCAGGGCGGGAGCAGAGAGGTAAGGCAAGCGGAAGATGACATAGACCTAGCTTATGGTTCTCAATCAGGGGGAGTTTTGCTCCCCAGGAGTTATTTGACAATGTGTGATTATACTTTTGATTGTCACAACTGGGAGATGCTACTGGCATTGGTGAGCAATAGAGATGCTGCTCAATATCTTCTAATGCACAGGATAGCCCCCAACCACAAAAAATGACCAGCCCCTAAAGTCCTTAATGCTGAAGTTGGAAAACCCTGCCCCAGGGGAATGTTTGGACAGGAGTTGCCCACTGACAGGCTTGGCCACTGAATTCCTGGGTGGGGACTGGCCACACTCTGGGTTCCTCTAAGTGCAATGTAGCCAGATTACACCATTTCTCTGTGGCTGTTCAGTTTACTTAGAAAGGAACCCACTGGGTGTCCTCCTGGTAGATTCATTTCTCTGCCATCTTGCACCCATACCCATCATGGTTCTAAATTTTTTTTAAAATTACTATACTTAACAGGTTTTTTGTTTGTTTGTTTGTTTGTTTTAGTTTCAGGTTTACATAAAATTGAGCAAATAGTGCAGAGGATTTCTATAAGCCCTCTTTCCCAGCAGGAAGCTTCTAATTAACATTCTAGAGACTCTCATACTGAGTAAAGTCAGAAGGAGAAAGACAAATACCATATGATATCACTTATACTTGGAATCTAATATACGGCACAAATGAACCTTTCCATAGAAAAAAAAATCATGGACTTGGAGAAGGCACAAATGAACCTTTCCATAGAAAAGAAAATCATGGACTTGGAGAAGAGACTTGTGGTTGCCAAGGGGGAAGGAGTGGGATGGGTTGGGAACTTGGGGTTAATAGATGCAGACTATTAACTTTGGAATGGATAAGCAATGGGATCCTGCTGTATAGCACTGGGAACTCTGTGTAGTCACTTATGATGGAGCATGATAATGTGAGAAAAAAGAATCTATACATGTATGTGTAACTGGGTCACCATGCTGTACAGTAGAAAATTGTCAGAACACTGTAAACCAGCCATAATGAAAAAAAAATCATTATATAAAAAAGCATTGTACATTAGTGAGGTAACTGTGTTACAGTTGCTGCCAATATTAACACATTATTACCAACTAAACCCCACAGTTTATATTAGGGTTCACTCTTGGTGTTCATTCTGTGGGTTTTGACAAAGGCACAATGTCACATATCCAGCATTACAGTATCATAAAGAATTATTTCTCCATCTTAAAAAAAATTCTGACTTCAACCTCTTCATCTCTCCTTCTCTCCCCCTGAGTCTCTGACAACAACAAATCTTACTTCCTCTATATTTTTGCCTTTTCCCAGAATGAAGAGGCACAAATCTTAGCTAAATTCTGCATCCCATCATCCCAGAGCATGTATATGAAGCCCTGTGCCATTACTCAGGACAAGGGGAACTCCTGTCTTCTCATAGATCTTCTTTCTTTCTTCATGGCTGTGGCTTTTGTGGTCTTAATTATTATAGGGAGGGAGTGTGTGGATTGTCTGGTGTAGTGAAGCTATCTTAGGAGTGGCCTTTAACATTCATTAATAGCCAACGATAATTGATGAGTATAAAGAGAGATTAGGAAATGACAGGCTTTGGGTTACTCAAATGTGGGTGAAGATCCTGACTCCTCCGCTCAGGAGACAAGCTCCTTTGGGCAAGTGATATGTTCTATGTGGAATGCAGCTGCCACATCTGTAAAATGTGGATCATAGCAAGTGATCACAATATTTAGGTACAAATTTGAGAAGAAACACAGGAACACAGGTGCCAATGTCCAATTAAGGGTAACTATTTTCATCAAGAACTCAAAATCCAATGCAAGAGACAGTTGCATCTCCAACAGGACACATTATAAAGAAGGTCATGACAAATTTAGGAGCAAGGACTTTTAAACTCACTCCGGAGTTGTTGTTTGGGAAGCACCCAGGAATGAGTGCATAAATCTGCTTTAGGAAGAGATATCCAGGAACGTCGCAAGGAGAAGGTAATATTTAAGCCGAGTCTTAAAGATAAACAAATGTCAGATGTTTGGAGAAGGGGAGGAACAAAGAGCTGGGCAGAAGGGGAAGCTGAGGAATTACAGCTATACTGTTTAGATCATTGGTTCTCATCTGGGGTCCACTTTGCCCAACCCCCACACCCCGGACCCCTGGGGACATTGGCAGTGTCTGGAAACATTTTTGTTTGTTACTACTGAGCTGAGGCTACTGGCATCCAACTAGTAGAGGCCAGATATGCTGCTAAACACTTCACAGGGCACAGGACAACATCCCATAGAAAAGAAAGATCTGGCCCCAAACATTGAGGAACATTGCACTAGACGCTGGAAAGCCTGGAAGCTTGTAATCGAAGCCCACATGATCCCACTCTCACCCATTCAACCTTCTCTTGAAGGCTTGTGTTTACAAGTCATCCTCGTTGATTTGCTTCTCTAGGATCTCAGAGGATCAGGACTGAGTAGGGCGCTGGGGCTACAATCCTGGGGACCTGAGGGCAGGTGCTGACCCAGAAGTGAGGGAAAGCAGCAAGTGACTCCAAGGGAGAGAAGTCAAGGCACTCTGGACACCAGGGATGTTTGGGGAATGCAGCCTCCCATTACCAAAGTGTTTAGTTCCCCCTTCATGTCTCATTATCAACCTGTCAGGGTTTGATCCAGGACCTGAGCCCACTTAAGAAGGTATTTACTCCTTTCTTCCTAATTTGTTATAGTGGTAAAATACATACAACATAAAATTTACCATTTTAGCCATTTTGTAACACACAATTCAGTGGCATCAAGTTCATTCATGATGTTGTGCTACCACAATCATTTCTACCTAGTTCCAGAACTTTCTCATCACCCCCAAAGGAAACCCTACACCCATTAGCAGTCACACCCCATTCTCCCCTTCCCCTAGCCCCTGAAAACCACTGATACACCTTAAACTCCAACATGACACTTTACAGCAGAACTATTCACAAGAGTGAAAAAAATGGAAACAACCTAAATGTCCATCAATGGATGAATGGATAAACAAGATGTGGTCTGTCCATAAACCAATATTACCTGGCCATAAAAAGGGATGAGGTTCTAACAAAGCTACAGCATGGATGAACCTTGAAAACATCATGCTGAGTGAAAAAGCCGGACCCCAAAGGAAACATGGTGTATGATGCCATTTATATGAAATGTCTAACCCAGGCAAATCCACAGAGACAAAAAGTAGACTAGTGGTTCAGTGCCTTTTAAACTTGACATTGCCTAATTAAAATAAATCACTCAAAATTGTTATTATTTGTAAAGAAACATTGAAATCTAATGAAATTTCAGTTGAAGCTATTTATTGAGCACAGACACATACATTTGTTCACTTTGTGTATTGATTTAATTATTGTAGGTACTACCTACTGTTTTCCAGATCTCAGTCCAAAAATAAGTGGCGTTCCCATCGTGGCACAGTGGAAATGAATCCGACTAGGAAACATGAGGTTGCGGGTTTGATCCCTGGCCTTGCTCAGTGGGTTAGGCATCTGGTGTTGCCATGAGCTGTGGTGGAGGTCGCAGACACGGCTTGGATCTGGCGTTGCTGTGGCCCTGGTATAGGCCAGCAGCAACAGCTATGATTAGACCCCTAGCCTGGGAACCTCCATATGCCATGGGTGTGGCACTAAAAGGACAAAAGACAAAAACAAACAAACAAACAAACAAAAACTCCAAAAATAAGTCATTTAGTTCTCACAACAATTCTTTGAGCCAGGCATATAGAAATGGAAATGCAAAGAGGTGAGGAAACTCATACAATGGGCAGAGCAGGGATTCAAACTCCATGACTCCCATGTCTTTTTGCCTGATGTCCATCTTGCATTGTCTCAGAACATACAGATGGCCTTCACGGGATCTGGAAAACAACCAGAACAATAACGCCACACAATCTCTTGCCTCAGATTCCTTGCTTGCGTAACTCCAGAGGAAGAATATGATTGATTCTTATTACGTTAGAGATGCACACTGTTCCAAAGTGTTGTAGCCACAGATGGGGATGTCCTGAGTGGCCTAAAGCTTTGGCAAGAACAGGATTTATCAGAAGGGAGTGGGAAGGCAAAGCATCAATGGCTGGAAGCTCTGATAAAGGAACATTTTCATTTTGGGAGATAACCTAGAGGGGTACAAGGGTAGCCTTTGGAGATAGCCAACCATGGGTCTAATCTTCACTCTGCCATTCTGACCGCTCACCTTGAACAAGTTGCTGAGCCTCTCTGCACCCCAGTATTCTCAATGAGTAATCTCAAGGTCCTCAAAATGGGGTGATAAAGATAGCACCTCCCCCCAAATACCTTGACGAGAGGATTACATCATAGGAGGCAAATAGTAGGACCTCAACCAGTACCATCTGTCGTTCATCAGGAGCAGCCCCTTGAGAAGGGCCAGGAATGATGGAAGCTGATGACCTTCCTCCATCCAGTGGCTGACCTCTCCACGTCACACCTCACTCAGGCACAGCCTCCATGCAGGGAGCCAACCTCTCAGCAGTGACCGAATTCATCCTCATTGGCTTCTCCACCTTCCCCCACCTTCAGCTGACGTTCTTCCTGCTGTTCCTGCTGATGTACCTGTTCACGCTGCTGGGGAACCTGCTCATCATGGCCACCATCTGGAGGGAGCGCAGCCTCCACACACCCATGTACCTCTTCTTGTGTGCCCTCTCCACCTCTGAGATCCTCTACACTTTTGCCGTCATCCCACGCATGCTGGCCGACCTGCTCTCCACCCACCACTCTATTGCCTTCTCGGCCTGTGCCAGCCAGATGTTCTTCTCCTTCACATTTGGCTTCACCCACTCCTTCCTGCTCACTGTCATGGGCTATGACCGTTATGTGGCCATCTGCCACCCCCTGCGCTACAACGTGCTCATGAGCCCCGGTGGCTGTGCCTGCCTGGTGGTCTGGTCCTGGGCTGGTGGCTTAGTCATGGGGCTGGTGGTGACATCAGCCATTTTCCACCTCACCTTCTGTGGACCCAATGAGATACACCATTTTGCTTGTCATGTGCTTCCACTCTTGAAGTTGGCCTGCGGAACTGATGTACATGTAGTGGCCAAGGGTGTGGGTCTGGTGTGTCTTTCAGCCCTTCTGGGCTGCTGCCTCCTCATCCTTCTCTCCTATGCCTTCATCGTGGCTGCCATCTTGAGGATCCCCTCAGCTGAGGGCAGGCACAAGGCCTTCTCCACGTGTGTGTCCCATCTCACTGTGGTGGTTGTGCACTATGGCTTTGCTTCCATAATCTACCTCAAGCCCAAGGGTCCTCAGTCTGTGGAAGGAGACACGCTGATGGGCATCACCTACACGGTGCTCACTCCCTTCCTCAGCCCCATCATCTTCAGCCTCAGGAACAAGGAGCTGAAGAACACCATGAATAAGACCTTCAGCAAACTCTACCCAGAAACAATGTGATTATCTGGGGACAATTCCTTGGAAATAGGTACATTAGGTTACCAAATGCTACCATTAAAGATGATGTCCTGTGAGCATGTAATACCCTGTATTTGTCTGATGCTTTAAGGCTTATAAGGACCCTTGTATGAAACATAAAAATGTTTGAAAAATGGTTAAACAGCATCATGAATGTGTTCAGGGTGGAAAGATGTATGAAATGATAACACAGAGAAATCCAGGTTCACTGATTCCTATCAGTTGTAGGGCATTTTGTCAGGGGTCATTAAGCCTAGAATCTGTTCTTCTCCTGCTAAAAACCAGGGTGGTATAAGTACTTCCATCCCAGAAACCCATATGGTAAAGACAAATGGAATAGGTCATGTTTTCACCTTCTACTAGTCACCGACAGGTATCTACAATACATATTTTGTGAGGCCTCAGAAGACTAAGCCAAACTACGGCAGAAAAGAGAAAATCACCCTAAATTTCAGCATTGCACAGGTCTATGCAATATCAGTGAGAAACAGTGATAAGCAGGCTCAGAAAAAGTCAAGGAAACTCCACATTTCAAGAGTCAATCTTGAGCAGCTGCAGAAAGAGAAGCCTATACTGTTAGTTGAAGGAAAGAAGTCCCACCATGAGAAATTGCCTGCTATGTTAGAGTGTGACGTTGTACATGGACCAGTGGGAAACTGTTTATTGAACCACAGTGATGAGTGCAGAGCCCAGGATGAAGATGTCTCCCATGATCACCCTGGCTTAATGATCCCTCATAGGCATTAGGAGGGATTTAAGGTTGAGCATACTTCATAGTACTTAGAATTTGTTGAAAATATGTGTATTCAAGAGAATGGCTAATACTATATGATATCTCTTATATGTGGACTCTAACAAAGGTAAACACATAAAGACATAAAGTAGAATGGTGATCACCAGGGGCTGAGGGGCAGGGGAATTCGGGAGATGTTGACTAAGGGCACAAATTTGCAACCATTCAATAAATTAGCTTGGAGGTTGAAAACACAGCTTTGTGAGTATAGACAATAATATTGTGTTATAAACTTCTAAGTTGCTAAGACACTAGATCTTAATTATTCCTACCACAAAATATATGATAATATTGTGACATAATAGAGGTATTAGCTAACATTATGGTGGTAATCATATTGCAACATATAAATGTATCACATCAGCACATTTCATACCTTAAAGTTGCACACTAATGTATGTCAATTAAATCTCTAACTTTAAAAAATTTCCTAGACAAATGTATGTGTTTCAGATTATTAATTTAAAAATGGCAATTTATAATAATGGACACTAGTTTGTGGTGATACTGTTGTGTACATCAACAAATGTAATTAAAATGTAAAAGCAATAAATTAGTCAAACTAGCAGAAGTTAAAAAAAGAAAATACATGTATTTATGTTTCAGTTGAATAGTAAACTATGTATCATTTGTCCTAAAGTTGAATTCAGTCCTTCTCTATAATTTGAGCAGTACAACACCCTAGGTTAACATGAAGTGGGAGTCAAAACTGAGGCTCCCAGAAAATTCTACTTTGCATAATATACTGCATGTTTCATGCTACATCTCAAATGCATTATCTCGTTACAGCGTCACAGTTGGGATCATGTCAAAGCACACCATTTAACAGAAGGGAATCTGAACATGCTTGTGTGACTCATCCCAACTCACACAACTTAGTAGGGTCAGGATTCCAGTGTAGATCTCTTCTGATTCCCAGGTCATCTCCTACCAATGCCTTAATACATGATTTTCCTGCAGTGAGTTTTGTGGGTCTCCCATCCAGAAGTATTCCATTTGTCAAGCAGTCAAGCCTACTATGAGCCTTTTAAAACCACAAGGGGGCAATTCCAATTCACTCTGGAATGGGTATCCTTGGGACATTGATGGAATATTTCTGTAGATTCTGGACTACTTCATGTTTTCAAAATAAGTTTTGGTTTTGAAGGAGTTCCTGAGTAACTCCTTCACACTGAGCCAACATGCTCCTTTCCAACAGCAACAAGGACAACCTGGACGGTAATACAAACTATCCTTTTTAATTTTCTGCATTAAAGGCCACCTTGGCCTCTGACCCTACTTGTATCCAAATGGAAAGAGAACCTGGATGTGATTGAGTGCCAACGATGTGTCAGGCACCCAACATCTCCTGCTAATTTATGACAATTCCTTAGGCTATCAAGCTTCCTGGAATAAGGAAATCTGTCCATCATACCCAGCCCCAACATGGTACTTGGAAGATCTAATGTATTAACAGATGTTTCTTGTGTGGACTAGTGTAATCTCCACAATACTTAAGAAACCAAAATGTTGGCTTATAATGTTTATTGTGAGAAACCTCATGCCCTCCGAAGCATTGGGAAACAGTATGTGAAAAACTCTGTTGAGGTGAGGATAACCTGAGTTGACGTCTTGCCTCCGTAATTTGAAGGACACCTGATTAGATGTATATCTAGATGTACATAGAATATAGGTATGTATTCTATTTCTGTGTAAATAATGGGGTGCACAATCTTTGGCCTTTAAGATTAGAAAATGTTAGGTATATCCATTAATAAAGGACTGTTAAACAAATCTTAGTTCTGTCACAGATGGAACACAAGGCAGCTATTTAAGCTATCAATAATTGGACATTGTTAGCCCCTCTTTTCCCTGGGGATTCCACCTTCCCACATAGTATCATGGCTTTATGTATTTGTGCACATATTTAACCCCCAAATTCTTATATGTACTCCATTCGAACTGCCTACTCATTATCTCCAAACGGATATCTAGGCGGCATCTCAAACTTAATGTACCCAAAACTTGGTTATTTTTTCTCTTTTTCTCTACCTCCCTCCTGCATTCCCTACCTCTCTTCTTACCTTACACACACACACACACACACACACACACACACACACACACACACATTCATTCTCCACAGTCTTTTTTTTTTGTCTTTTTGCCTTTACTTGGGCCACTCCCATGGCATATGGAGGTTCCCAGGCTAGGGGTCTAATCGGAGCTGTAGCCCCCGGCCTACGCCAGAGCCACAGCAACGCAGGATCTGAGCCGTGTCTGCAACCTACACCACAGCTCATGGCAACGCCAGTTCCTTAACCCACTGAGCGAGGCCAGGGATCGAACCCACAACCTCATGGTTCCCAGTCAGATTCATTAACCACTGAGCCAGGACGGGAACTCCCATTCTCCACAGTCTTTATCTCAGAAAACAGCAACTCAAATTTCAATTCCTTGGAGTCTTTTCTGTTCAAATACCACATAACCCTTCCTTAATCATACTACACAAAAAAGAAACACCCCTGGCCATGTCCTGTGGTCATATTGCTTTAGATCTGCTTTATTTGTCCTCTACATGCCTATTACTTCCTGACATCTATCTGCTTAATGGATATCATCTGTCTCTGCCCATTTGAATATTGCTTTGAGGAGGTCAGTGACTCTTGGTTTGTTTTGTCCACTGCTGTATGCCACCACAGAACATGTAGGCTTTCAATTATTGTTTAATACATTAATTTAGAAAAATCAGGGTAAATTAAGGCACCAGGTGCTATTTTTGTGCATCCAACTGGATAGGAAAAAAAATTTCAAGCTTATTTTCACTGTTGGAGTGGGAATGGGGAAATTGGCTCTCATGCATTGCTGTGTGTCTGTAGACAGGTCACTTTCCCTCCCTGAGTCTATCCTGGAAGAGTGAAAAACTCCCACCTTTTAGGAAAGTGATGAAACTGAAGTAAGACAATGTTTGTAAAGGGCTTAGCCTGGTGCCTGGCACATGGTTATACTCAATATATAGTAGTTAGGATGATATTATAATTTCAGAATTTGCCTAGTGAACTTACGAACACAGAGCTAGGCATTGGTTCAATTGGAACAACCAACTTTGACTATCATCTGGGTTATCAGTGTGGCCAAATGAGTGGGATTTCAGTGGAGAGCATTTTTGTCTAGAAGGGGGTGCCATTGGGAGAAATGCTGCTCCAAATGAGCTTCTTGATCTTTTCTCACATATTCTCCTTCTCCATGCATGAACAGCTCCTTTATATGGCTACTAGCCACCAGGAATTGTCTCCATGACTCATTCCTTGTGGTAACAGCTGACAGCAAGGAGAAGGATGATATTTTGCCTTCTCAAGAGAAAAAAGAGAGATGCTCTGAATTGAAAATAGGACTGTGCAGTGGTTAAGTGTTGAAGCAGTGCCTTTAGTTAAATCCCATATCATCTCATAGCTTCATTTCCCAACATTAAAATAGGTTTAATGACTATATGGGAAAAGAATCTGAAAAATAATGGATATATGGAGACAATATGATACTACACATAGAAAACCCCAAGGACTCAACCCAAAAACTACTTGAAATGATTAATAAATTCGGCAAAGTAGCAGGATATAAGATTAACATTCAGAAATCAGTTGCATTTCTGTATACTAACAATGAAATATCAGAAAAGGAATACAGAAATACAATACCTTTTAAAATTGCACCCCAAAAAATCAAATACCCTAGAATACACCTGAACAAGGAAGCAAAGGATTTATATGCCAAGAACTATGAAACATTAATCAAGGAAATTAAAGAAGATGTAAAGAAATGGAAAGATATTCCATGCTCCTGGATTGGAAAAATTAATACTGTAAAAATGGCCATACTACCCAAAGCAATCTACAGAGTCAATGCAATCCCTATCAAATGACCCATGACATTTTTCACAGAACTACCACAAACCGTCCAAAAATTCACATGGAATTTCAAAAGGCCCAGAATTGCCCAAGCAATCCTGAGAAACAAAAACCAAGCAGGAGGCATAACTCTTCCAGACCTCAAGCAATATTACAAAGCCACAGTCATCAAGACAGGGTGGTACTAGTACCAAAACAGACATATAGTCCAATGGAACAAAATAGAAAAACACAGAAAGAAACCCTGACACCTATGGTCAATTAATCTTTGACAAGGGAGGCAAGAACATAAAGTGGGGAAAAAAGGGGTCTCTTCAGCAAGCATTGCTGGGAAACCTGGACAGCTGCATGCAAAGCAATGAAACTAGAACACACCCTCCCACAACGCATGAAAATAAACTCAAAATGGCTGAAAGACTTCAATATAAGACAAGACACCATCAAACTCCTGGAAGAGAATGTAAGCAAAATATTCTCCAACATCAACCTTATGAATATTTTCTCAGGTCAGTCTCCCAAGGCAACAGAAATAAGAGCAAAAATAAAAATCAATGGGACCTAATCAAACCGACAAGGTTTTGCACAGCAAAGGAAACCAAAAAGGCAACTTACAGAATGGGAGAAAATAGTTTCAAGTGATGCAACTGACAAGACCTTGATCTCTAGAATATACAAGCAACTTATACAGCTCAACAGCAAAAAGGCCAACAACCCAATGGAAACATGGGCGAAAGACCTGAATAGACATTTCTCCAAGGAAGATATGCAGATGGCCAACAAGCACATGAAAAAACGCTCAATATCCCTGACGATTAGAGAAATGCAAATCAAAACTACCACAAGATACCACCTCACACCAGTCAGAATGGCCATCATTAACAAATCCACAAATACCAAGTGCTGGAGGGGTTGTGGGGAAAAGGGAACCCTCCTGCACTGTTGGTGGGAATGTAAGCTGGTACAACCACTAGGAAGATCAGTATGGAGGTACCTTAGAAATCTATACATAGAACTACATATGACCCAGCAATCCCACTCTTGGGCATACATCAGTACAAAACTTTCCTTAAAAAAGACACATGCACCCTCATGTTCATTGCAGCTCTATTCACAATAGCTAAGACATGGAAACCACCCAAATGTCCATTAGTAGATGACTGGAATAGAAAGAAGTGGTATATATACACAATGGAATACTATTCAGCCATAAAAAAGAATGAAATAATGCCATTTGCAGCAACATGGATGGAACTAGAGACGCTCATCCTGAGTGAAGTAAGTCAGAAAGAGAAAGACAAATACCATATGATATCACTCATAACTTTCCACAGACAAGAAACTCATGGACTTTGAGAATAGACTTGTCATTGCTCAGGGGGAGGGGGAGGGAGTGGGAGGGATGGGGAGCTTGAGGTTAATGGATGCAAACTATTGCTCTTGGAATATATTAACAATGAGATCCTGCTGTGTAGCCTTGAGAACTATGTCTAGATACTTACAATGCAGCACAACAATGGGAGAAAAAATTATATATACATGTATGTGTAATTGGGTCCCATGCTGTACAGTGGGAAAAGAAAAGTGTGTTGGCCGAGACCTCCACTCCAGAGGTTAGTCCCCAAGAACGGGCTGGGGGGGTGGGGTGGAGCGGAGACTGCTTGGAAGGTCTAGAAACTGGTCCGTCAAGTTTGACGGGGCAGAGACTGCCTGGGAGACTAGAAAACAAAGCTGTGGCAGAGGAAGGGAGCAATACTCTAGGGGCGGGGAAGTGGAAAGCCACATCAGAGGGAACCTGGGAGAAGAGCCTGGTCTGTGCCCGTGCTGGGAAGGGGAGAGAAGAAGGGCTGGGTCCCCATAGAATACTCCCCACGCCACAGCAAGCTTACAGGCCCGCTAGCTAGCAGAAAGCTGTGCTTACCAGTCTATCCCCTCCCCCCACCCCCACCACCCCCTATGCTCTTGCCAGACCTGGGGCTGCCTGCCATCCAGGAGGGCTGGCCTCAACAATTGCCTAAAGACTACCACCGCAGGGGCTGTCCCTGCACAGGCCTGCTTGCCCTTTGGAGGGGCTATACTTCTGCAGAGCAGCACCAAACACCACCAGCCCCCGAGAAAAGGCCTGCAGCCCAGAAAAGCTAGAACAAGCCTAGCTAGGCAGTGAATAGATCTGCCTAATTCCCGGACGGTCTTTCTGAGTCGGGCTGCCCTGGGGAGGAGCCTCTAGGTTTCCAACAGCCCTGCTACCCGCCCAAGCCCCCAGGGGGTTCCCTAGTGGATCAGCTGTATAGGGTCGCCAGCTCCAGGCAGGACCACCTGCAGCCCAGAAAAGCTGCAACAAGCTTGGCCAAGCCGGGGAAAGATCTCAGACAGTCTTTCAGAGTCGGGCTGCCCTGGGGAGGAGCCTCTTGGGTTTCCAGTGGCCCTGCTAGCTACCCAAGCCCGCAGGGGGTGCCCCACTCCCACGGAATAGCTGCTCAGCACCACCACCCCCTGGAGGACCCCCTGCAGCCCAGAAAAGATGCAACAAGTTTGGCCAGACTGTGAAAAGATCCACCTACATTCTCAGGCCATCCTTCTGACTTGGGCTGCCCTTGGGAAGAGCCTCTTAGGTTCTCAGTGACCCAGATAGCTGCTCCAGCCCCCAGGGGGGGCTGCACTCCTGAGGAACAGCTGCCCAACACCACCAACCCCCTGCAAGAACTCCACAGCCTAAAAACACCAGAGCAAGCTCTGCATGACCAAGTGAAATCTGCTACCATCCTGGTGTGGACCTCCCAGTCCTGTCTGCCCTCAGGAAATCCTCCTTTGCTTCAAAGAAACACTGTTAGCCCCATCAACACTCCAGAAAAGCCACACTGCCTCAAAAAAGAGTGACCAACAACGCCAGCCCTCAGGAAATATTCCACGGCAGTGACAAGGCAAACACTGCCCGATAACGGAGAGTACAACTCCCTCAGGAGAAAGAAAACAACAAGCAAGATGAAGAAGCTGAGAAACCACCCCCAGTCAAACCAACAGGAGAACTCACCTAAAACAGTCAACAATGAAACAGATCTCTGCAGTCTGACAGACCTGGACTTCGAAAGAGAAATAGTGAAAGTACTGAAGGAATTCAGAGAAGATATGAACAGTAATGCAGATACCCTCAGAAAGGAACTAGAAAATATAAGGAGGAGCCAAGAAAAACTAGAACATTCATTTGCAAAGATGCAAACTGAACTAAGGGCAGTAAAAACCAGAACGAATAATGCAGAAGAACAAATCAGTGATATGGAAGATAGAATAATGGAAATCACCCAATCCGGTCAGCAGACAGAAAACCAAATCAAAAAACTGGAAAGCAATATAAGAGACCTATGGGATAATATAAAGCGGGCCAATCTACGCATAATAGGAATTCCAGAAGGAGTAGAAAAAGATAAGGGGATGGAAAATATATTTGAAGAAATTATCGATGGAAACTTCCCAAATCTAAAGGATGCTGGGTTCAAAATACAAGAAGCACAGAGGGCCCCAAACAAACTGAACCCAAACAGGCCCACATCAAGACACATCATAATAAAAATGGCCAAAGTTAGTGATAAAGAGAGGATCCTAAAGGCAGCAAGAGAAAAACAGAATGTTACCTACAAGGGAACCCCCATAAGAATATCAGCTGACTTCTCTACAGAAACACTACAGGCCAGGAGGGAATGGCAAGAGATATTTAAAGTGCTCAAAGGAAAAAATATGCAACCTAGAATTCTCTATCCAGCAAGAATATCATTTAAAATAGAAGGGGAAATAAAATTTTTTTCCAACAAACAAAAACTTAAAGAATACTGCAACACAAAACCCAGGTTAAAGGAAATATTGAAAGGGCTTCTCTCAACCAAAAAGAAAGGAAGGAAAGGGAAGAAAAAAGAAGAAGAAGAGGAAGAACTAGGACTGAGGAAACCGCAATCAGAGAGCAGTCACTCAAATAAGCCAGCATACAGATTTAATCATGAACGGGCCTCAAACAAAATAAAATTAAAAAGAAAAAAATAAAAAAGAGTCATCAAAACCATAAAATGTGGGCAAGGGATGTTAGGAAGTAAATAACCCTTTTTGTTTGTTTGTTTGTATGTTTCTCTTCTTAATTTTAATATAGTAATGAAGGGTTTGAACTTACAGGACCATCAGGCTAAAACACACAATTATGGGAAGGGGTTAGCATACTTAAAAAACAGGGCACCCACAAGCCAAAACCAAATATTGCATTCGCAAAAAATGAAAAAAAAAAATACACTCAAGCAGATTATAACAGGAGATCATCCAACTAAAAAAAAAAAAAAGAAAGGAAGAATGGAGAACCATAGAATCAACTGGAACACGAGGTTCAAATGGCAATAAATAATCATCTATCAATTATCACCTTAAATGTCAGTGGACTGAATGCCCCAATCAAAAGACACACAGTGGCTGAGTGGATAAAAAGGCAAAAACCTTCAATACGCTGCCTACAAGAACCTCACCTTAGGACAAAAGATACATATAGATTGAAAGGGAAAGGGTGGGGAAAAATATTTCACGCCAATAGACATGACAGAAAAGCAGGAGTCACAACGCTCATATCAGACAAAATAGACTTTAAAACAAAAGACATAAAGACAAAGGAGGACACTACTTAATGATTAAGGGATCCATCCAAGGAGAGGATGTTACTATCGTCAACATATATGCCCCAAATACAGGAGCACCCAGATACAATCAACAAATATTAACAGACATAAAGGGAGATATTGATGAGAATACAATCATAGTAGGAGACCTTAATACCCCCTTCACATCAATGGACAGATCATCTAGACAGAAAACCAATAAAGCAACAGAGATCCTAAAGGAAACAATAGAAAAGGTAGACTTCATTGATATCTTCAGGACACTACATCCAAAAAAAGCAGAATACACATTCTTCTCAAATGCTCATGGAACATTCTCAAGAATCCACCACATATTGGGACACAAAGCTAATCTCAATAAATTTAGGAGCATAGAAATTATCTCAAGTATCTTCTCTGACCACAATGCCATGAAATTAGAAACCAACCATGGGAAAAGGAAAGAGAAAAAACCTACTACATGGAGACTAAACAACATGCTACTAAAAAAACCAATGGGTCAATGAGGAAATCAAGAAGGAAATTAAAAACTACCTTGAAACAAACGATAATGAAGACACAACCGCTCAAAACCTATGGGATGCTGCGAAAGCAGTGCTCAGAGGGAAATTTATAGTGATACAGGCCTTTCTCAAAAAAGAAGAAAGATCCCAAATTGACAACTTAACCCTCCACCTAAAGGAATTAGAAAAAGAAGAACAAAAAAGGCCTAAAGTCAGCAGAAGGAAGGAAATTATAAAGATCAAAGAAGAAATCCATAAAATAGAGACTCAAAAAGCAATAGAGAAAATTAATAAAACCAAGAGCTGCTTCTCTGAAAAGGTAAACAAAATTGACAAACCCTTGGCCAGACTCACTAAAAAGAGGAGAGAAAGAACCCAAATAACCAAAATTATAAACGAAAAAGGAGAAATCACAACGGATACAGCAGAAATACAAAAAACCATAAGAGAATACTATGAACAACTATATGGCAACAAGTTTGACAATCTGGAAGAAATGGACAATTTTCTAGAATCTTACAGCCTGCCAAAACTGAATCAAGTAGAAACAGACCAACTGAACAGACCGATCACTAGAAATGAAATGGAAGAGGTCATAAAATCACTCCCTACAAATAAAAGTCCAGGACCAGATGGCTTCACAGGTGAATTTTATCAAACATATAAAGAGGAATTGGTGCCCATCCTCCTTAAACTCTTTCAAAAGGTTGAAGAAGAAGGAATACTCCCAAAGACATTCTATGATGCCACCATCACCCTCATTCCCAAACCAGACAGAGATACCACCAAAAAAGTAAACTATCGCCCAATATCATTGATGAATATAGATGCAAAAATTCTCAACAAAATCTTAGCCAACCGAATCCAACAACATACCAAAAAAATTATACACCATGACCAGGTTGGGTTCATCCCAGGTTCACAAGGATGGTTCAACATACGCAAATCAATCAGCATCATACACCACATTAACAAAAGAAAAGTCAAAATCATATGATCATCTCAATAGACGCAGAAAAAGCATTTGACAAAGTCCAACATCCATTCATGATCAAGACCCTCGCCAAAGAAGATATAGAGGGAACATTCCTGAATAGAATCAAAGCCATTTATGAGAAACCCACAGCAAATATAATACTCAATGGGGAAAAACTGAAAGCCTTCTCACTCAAATCTGGAACAAGACAGGGATGCCCACTCTCACCACTGCTCTTCAACATCGTTTTGGAAGTCCTAGCCACAGCAATTAGGCAAACAAAAGAAATAAAAGGCATCCATAGAGGAAGAGAAGAGATAAAACTGACACTGTATGCAGACGACTTGATACTATACATAGAAAACCCGAAGGACTCAACCCCAAAACTCCTTGAACTGATTCATAACTTCAGCAAAGTAGCAGGATAGAAGATTAACATCCAGAAGTCAGTTGCACTTCTGTATACCAGCAATGAAATATTAGAAAAGGAATACAAAAATACGATACCTTTTAAAATTGCACCTCACAAAACCAAATACCTCGGAATACACCTGACCAAGGAGGTAAAGGACCTATATGCCGAGAATTATAAAACTTTAATCAAAGAAATCAAAGAAGATGTAAAGAAATGGAAAGAGATTCCATGCTCCTGGATTGGGAAAATCAATATTGTAAAAATGGCCATACTACCCAAAGCAATCTACAGAGTCAATGCAATCCCTATCAAATGACCCAGGACATTTTTCACAGAGCTAGAAGAAACAATCCAAACATTTATATGGAACCACAAAAGACCCAGAATCGCCCAAGCAATCCTGAGAAACAAAAACCAAGCAGGAGGCATAACTCTCCCAGACTTCAAGAAATACTACAAAGCCACAGTCATCAAAACAGTGTGGTACTGGTATCAAAACAGACAGACAGACCAATGGAACAGAAGAGAGAACCCAGACATAAACCCTGACACCTAGGGTCAATTAATCTTTGACAAGGGAGGCAAGAACATCAAATGGGAAAAAGAAAGTCTCTTCAGCAAGCCTTGCTGGGAAACCTGGACAGCTGCATGCAAAGCAAGGAAACTAGAACACACCCTCACACCATGCACAAAAATAAACTCCAAATGGCTGAAAGACTTCAATATACGACAGGACACCATCAAACTCCTAGAAGAAAACATAGGCAAAACACTCTCTGACATCAACATCATGAATATTTTCTCAGGTCAGTCTGCCAAAGCAATCGAAATTAGAGCAAAAATAAACCCATGGGACCTCATCAAACTGAAAAGCTTTTGCACAGCAAAGGACACCCAAAAGAAAACAAAAAGACAACTTACAGAATGGGAGAAAACAGTTTCAAATGATGCAACCGACAAGGGCTTAGTCTCTAGAATACATAAGCAACTTATACAACCCAACAGCAAAAAAGCCAATCAACCAATGGAAAAATGGGCAAAAGACCTGAATAGACATTCCTCCAAAGAAGATATACAGATGGCCAGCAAACACATGAGAAAATGCTCAACATCGCTGATTATAAGAGAAATGCAAATCAAAACAACCATGAGATACCACCTCACACCAGTCAGAATGGCCATCATTCATAAGTCCACAAATACCAAGTGCTGGAGGGGCTGTGGAGAAAAGGGAACCCTCCTGCACTGTTGGTGGGAATGTAAACTGGTACAGCCACTATGGAGACCAGTTTGGAGATACCTTAGAAATCT
The DNA here is from genome assembly GCF_016906955.1 of Phacochoerus africanus. Lineage (NCBI taxonomy): Eukaryota > Metazoa > Chordata > Mammalia > Artiodactyla > Suidae > Phacochoerus > Phacochoerus africanus. Next base: position 62,902,433 of record NC_062547.1, on the reverse strand, counting down.
ATACATAGAACTTCCATATGACCCTGCAGTCCCACTCTTGGGCATCTATCCGGACAAAACTCTACTTAAAAGAGACACATGCACCCACATGTTCATTGCAGCCCTATTCACAATAGCCAGGACATGGAAACAACCCAAATGTCCATCGACAGAAGATTGGATTCGGAAGAAGTGGTATATATACACAATGGAATACTACTCAGCCATAAAAAAGAATGACAGAATGCCATTTGCAGCAACATGGATGGATCTAGAGACTCTCATCCTGAGTGAAATCAGCCAGAAAGACAAAGACAAATACCATATGATATCCCTTAGAATTGGAATCTAATATCCAGCAGAAATGAACATCTCCTTAGAAAAGAAAATCATGGACTTGGAGAAGAGACTTGTGGCTGCCTGATGGGAGGGGGAGGGAGTGGGAGGGATCGGGAGCTTGGGCTTATCAGACACAACTTAGAGTAGATTTACAAGGAGATCCTGCTGAATAGCATTGAGAACTTTGTCTAGATACTCATGTTGCAACAGAAGAAAGGCTGGGGGAAAAAATGTAATTGTAATATATACATGTAAGGATAACCTGACCCCCTTGCTGTACAGTGGGAAAATAAAAAAAGTATTAAAAAAATAAAATAAATAAAAATTATTACCACTATTAAAAAAATGAACAACAAAAAAAAAAAGACGAAGAAATGTGTGTTGGGGGAAATAACAATAAAAAATATATTTAAGAAAAGAATGGATATATGTATAACTGAATTATTTGCTGTACACTTGAAACTAACACAACATTGTAACTCTACCTAATTCCAATAAAATTTAAAAAATAGATTTAATGATAATGTAGCCACATTTAAATGGATCTGAGAATTAAAGAATTTATCTATAATAATTGTCTATGCAGAGCAATTGACAGTGATTGGCAACCAACAAGAACGCAATAAATGCCAGTTTTAAAGATCTATTTAATAATTAATTGTCTTCTGTGTGTCAGTCTCTGTGCTAGTTTTGGGAGTACAGAGATAACTCTGTCGCCATTCCTTGTCTTTGAAGAGTTTCCATGGTGCTTGGAGGAAAGACACACAGAGAAGTATCAGGGCTCTCACCAAGATATGGACCAGATGTGTATAACTCTACAGCTTGGGATAGGTCAATCAGGTCTCCTTTTATTACTGTATTCCAGTGTGTCTTGACAGTCCCTCCCTTCAAAAGAAAATTGGAAGTTTCTGGAGACATTTTTGGTTGTTACAACTGAAAAAGGGGGAGATGGGCTACCATATCTGGTAGGTCAAGGCCTGAGATGATGCTCAACACCCTACAATGCACAGAACAACCCACCACAAAGAATCAGCCAGCCCTAAATGTCAACAGTGCCAAAAATGACAAACTCTGCTGTATTCACTTAACAAGTATTTATTTGTCACCTACTGTTTGCCAGGCACTTTTTTCTTTTTAGGGCCACACCCATGGCTCATGTAAGTTCCCAGGCCAGGGGTTGAATCGGAGCTTCAGCCACCAGCCTGCACTACAGCCACAGCAAAGCCAGATCCAAGCCTTTTGTGTGACCTATACCACAGCTCACAGCAATGTTGGATCCTTAACCCACTGAACAAGGCAAGGACTAAAACCTGCATCCTCATTGATACTAGTCAGGTTTGTTACTGTTGAGCCACATTGGGAACTCCTGCCAGATGATAATTAAGAGGTGATAATTAAGGTCAGATCAAAGGATGTGTAGGATATGGCAGGGGAAGTGTATTCTAGGTAGAAGCAGCAGCATGTGCAAAACCCCTGAGGTCCAGCATTCTTGGTTTATGGCAGGAATATCTGGGATGTTAGAGAGGCTGGAGATCTGGGGAAGGCTGGGCTGTGCTGTTGAAGATGAAACATAGACCTGACCACACAAGAGTTTGTACTATGCTCCAAGGGTATAAGTAGACAGGTGATTTTCCAGGTTTTCTCTTTAGAAAGATTCCTCTGGCTGTGGGACAGAGACAGCTTGGGAGATTGAGGGTAGAGGAGAGGAAAACCATTTTTGAGAAGGAGACTGGACTTCTGATAGCAAGGCTGTCAGGGTCAACATTGGGGAAGAGCACAACAAGAGAAGAAAAGGCAGCAGGTTGCATCACTCAAGCTGATCTTTGCTTCAAACATTTAGCATGGAAACCCTCAGTGGCTCCAGTAGCTCAGGGATTGAAAGTCCTCTAGAGTCTGGATATCTCCCTATCAATGACTTTCTCTGTGCTCCAGGATCTTTAATTTCTCCTCTGGGCTCTGGGCCCACCTTGGGGATACCGAAGCATGTGTATCAGAGGGGACCATTAACAAGGAATGGCAAACATCTAGGAATGTGTGGGAGGGGGGACAGCAGAAAGTAGAAGATGATTAATGGATGGGAGGTGAGGGCAGGGCCCTGTGGGTGAGGTGGGGGTTCTGGCCAATACTAGTGGGTAAAGGGATGTACTATCTCTATCCCTATGATGTGAAAGGTCATTACACCAAGTTCCTCATTGTATTTCCACTGATATTTTGACATTTTCCCCTATTTTCCATCATGAGATAAGTTAGTGATAGTTTTCAATTTTGGGACTTTTTCAGGGAAAAAAAGGTAAGGTCTTTGGGGATGGGGTGATAAGGGGGTGTCTGACAGGATTAGGACTAAGTTAGGCAAGTAGGCACTCACTTGACCAGTAATTTTAAGAGGGCACTACAAAATTCAGTGATAAATCATATTTTATACAATATTTTAACATATAAAAATTAATAGAAAAATTCACAATAAACAGCAATATCAACATTATAAATAAAGCCAAGATGCAATGCTGCCCTTTCACAACTCTTCTTCACTCCTTTTGCCCTGACCCAGCCCTTGGGGTCTAGAATATGCTACTTAGAGAAACAACATGCATTCATGAAGTTCAACTTCTTTGGTCACTTTAAATTTACAAAACAACTAAAGTTAAATAAAACAAAGGAGTAAAATATGGTTTATTTAAATTTCAGAAAGTGTTGACATTGGTCAAGTTAGAATAAGCTGATTTCTTTTTCTGATGACTACAAGGAACCACAATGGCACCTCTTGGATATAATTCAAAGTCACCTTTACTGTCAGCTTTCATATTCACATAGTATGATTCTTACTTTTCCCTGAGGACAACCAGTGTGTTCCCAACATCTCCAAATCTGTGATCAGCAAAAGAGCACTGGCTCTAC